>NC_068363.1:10781353-11137353 GCF_020536995.1 Dreissena polymorpha | reverse complement strand
AAAACGGGCGTATAAAAAAAGGAGAGCATAAGATTTGGCTGTGTGAGAGGGTGTTTTGCTGCGTAAATGCGCGACTCTCACGCTGAATGCCCGATACTTGACAGGCGCATGAATGTTGATGCAAACTACTTCAATTAGAGAGCAGACACCATGCTAAATCCTTGAAATGCACTAAGTGACCCCGTGACCTAGTTTTTGACCCGGCATGACCCAAATTCGAACTTGACCTAGATATTGTCTAGACACAACTTCTGACCAAGTTTGGTAAAGATCGAATGAAAATTATTTGAATTAGAAAGCGGACACGAAAAGTGTGACAGACTGACAGACAGTGCAAAACTATATACCCCCTTTTCTTCGAAAGGGGGCATAAAAATAACTTATCCATAGACATCGGATGTATTTTGTAATGGGAATGCTTTGGAGATTACCATAACATTCTGTGCACACGTAAAACCTTTATGAAGAATCCTCAACATTAAAGATTTATTAATATTTTTGAAAATTAAGCAAACATTCATTTTTTTCCATGAAAGCATTACAATTATGGCTTTTTATAAGTATAATATGATGTATGAAATAGTTTTTTTCTTTTTAATTTTAAGTTAATGTTGAACCATTCAATCACTTTAAAAACATTGCAAGTTATTGCATTTCCACAAAGCAAATGAATCTTAGCAGGTAAATTCAATGAATTTATCATTGGTACCCCCAGCTGATAATTTTAAAAATCTGTATAGAAGTTCACCAGATGATGTTTTATGCAAAATATGTATGTTCGCACTGCAGTTTTTGAGAAGAATATTTTTAAGTGTTCATTATATATATATTATAGAAGGAAAACAAATTTGATCCGAGGGTGGGGCAAATATGATCCAATGATACTTGAACAATCTTGGTGAAGGTCCACAAGATGAACTTTCATGCCAAATATCTTTGCTCTAGGCCTTGTGATTTATGAGAAAAATTTTGTTTTTCAGGTTTTTTAATATACTAATAAGGAAATTACATTTCCCTCCCCAGTGGGGCAATTTTGACCCCAGGAACATAGTTTGAACAATCATGGTACAAGTCCCACCAATTAACCTTTGAACTCTTAAGTGTAATCTTGAGTTTGGAGATTTTGACGTAATTCATTCTTATGACACACCGTCGAGTGATGGTGAACAAATGTGCTTAATGATTTTAAAATCTTACAATGAATGACACAGTTATGGCCCGGACAAGCTCATTTATGGCCATTTTTTACTTTTGAACTAAAAGTGTGACCTTGACCTTCGAGATTTCGACATTATTCCTTCCCATGCAACACCGTCAAATTATGGTGACACATGATTTTAAATTGAATTTAATTCTGACAATGAATGACATAATAATGGCCCAGACAAGGTCATTTATGGCCATTTTTGACATTTGAACTCAAAGTGTGACCTTGACCTTTGAGATATTGACGTTTTCTTGAGCAGTGACCGGCCGTGTCATGATTGTGAACATTTATTGTAAGTTATTTGAAATTCCTCCAATCAATAACAGACTTACGCTCCAGACAAGCCTAACCCGGACTTTCATACTGACGGACTGATCCACATACACCAAACCGCCAACTGTGACAAATATGTCGAGCTCTCCATAAGTGGGCTCGACAAAAAATCGACTTGCCCACAGGTAAAGGTCCACCACACAATGTTTCATGCTAAATATCTCAGCCCAAGGCCTTGCAGTTTCAGAGTAGATTTTTTAAGTTTTTTCTTTTGGTTGCCAGGGCAACAAGGATTTCATGGAAAACAATTCTTGGAGCAACATTGAAGGAGCTTCATGCCAGGAATATTCCTGCCAGTTTCATCAAGCTTTGTCCAAAGGTTTAGTAGGAGATATTGTTTAAGTAAAAATGTTGACATATAGACACACATCGCAAAACAGACAAAGACCAGCAACAATAACTCAAGTTGAGCTATAAAGGGTACATCTCTGAAATGACTAAATCATCCTGATGACTCTTATGCAAGAACCACTGAAAAATGATAACAAATTTGATCTAATTTGAATTTCACTAAATTCATACACCAACATATGCAGACAGAAATTTGACATTTTCAATCAATTAAGGGGCCATAACAGTTTAATTTTACAATGGCTTCAAGGCCTTTCCCCCATTTGGAATGTCAAAATGAACTTTTGCATTATAGTTTATCTGTCTTCAAGGTAACAATCTGGTAAAAATATTATACATAAGACAAGTCGGTCAATTAACAGGCGAACAGCTTTGTTGTATACTTAAATAAACCCAATTTTAATGCCTATTAACTTCAAGTTTCATTCAATTCTATGCAATTGCTACTGAAAAACAACTCTGGTCTGAAAAGTAATGTAGGGTTATCTTTTCGAATCAATACTAGGCTTATTTATATTACATACCCTCAGGTTTGTATACTTGCCAGTTCAGGAGGCGTTATAGAGCGCTATCAGTTAAATGATTATTCCCCGAATATCTTTCAGGTGTGCCAGCTGGGGGCTCCTGGATCACCTTGATCGTTTTCACTACATGCTCACTCTCAGTGAAGTGGCGCTCCAGGTTTGCGTCCGTCAGGATGGCCGCACTCTCCTCTACCCTCCGAACAACCTCGAGACGGCTCTTATCCAGGCAGGTTGAGGTCAGGAAGCCTGTGAGAAGGAGATCGGCCGAAAAAAAAATAAAGCTAAACAAGCAAATTTGTTAAATTGATATCCCCCGCCAATATGCTTCTGGACACAAAAGTGTTATATTTGACACTCAAAAAAGCATTTTTTCAAGATACAAAGGGCCAAAACCCCGTAATTAACAGACTGTGTACAATGCCATTTGGCGTGCATCGTCCTCTTATCCATATATATACTCATACCAAGTTTCAATGAAATCGGCCAAAGCACTTTCAAGATATGGCTCTCGACACAAAAGTGCTGGACGGACGGAAAGATGGACGGAAGAACAGACAGAAAGACGCCAACGCCAAAACATTAATAAGTAGATGTCCAAGAAGAATGAATAATTTACATAAATCAAATCCTAAGTTTACGCTTACATTGTTCAATGTGCGGGCGTCCGCTAGACCATTCCCTCGCACCACTTCAGGAAGTTCTTGATTGCCGTTAGTGCATTCCGCACCGTCTTCAGCTGGTGAGTGGTGTTGAGGAACTGTCGTGGACCTCCATATGGCCCATCCACAACAGCATGTCACTCAACACCACTCCTTCCAAGTAGCCAGACAGGGCCAGGAACCGGTTGATCTTCATGTTGACCTCTTGTGTTTTCGACTCGTTTGCCAACCCACCTGGCCTGCTCCGCAGGAACATGTAGTCTACATATGAGTCAACGATTGAAACTGCAACAAGTATTATTGGATGATATTCTATGCTAGATGGTGAAATCGCATATAATTTAACTAACAACCAGTAATTCCAAAGTATTATAAATAAATAATATTTATCTTAAATTTTAATGTACTATATATTTCCTCACGGTTTTTAATATATATACATGTAACAATAATAATGACTATCAATTGAAATGTATATAATTTAAAAAAAATCTGGGAAAACAGGGCTTAATGCACCAAGTACTGGTTCTACCCCGAAAACGGACTCAAAACTTTACACTATATAAGCAATCCATATTGTTACTTGCAGCTTCTCCGACCATGCATCACCCTTGCATTGGGTTCCAGGCTCAGGCAGTATTTCGGCATTAGGAATGAAAAGTCCTCTTCCTCCTCCTCCTCATCCTCCACCTTCTCATCCTCCTATGCCGAGTCATCATGAGTGGCGAGTCTGCTGGTCACCTTTCCTGAAGTTTTCGCGTCCTGTAAATGACGTTTAAATGTAAAAGTTACACATCGTTTGGTATGGTTTTGTATTAGACATTGATAGAAATATGAGAAATTAAATACAAAAACCACACGAACACAATTTAACACTTACTTTCCGGAAACGGCCCTCTTGTGTAAACAAAATTGAATGTCCCAGCCTCCATTTTGTGCTCCTGTTCTAGATGACGCAGCCGGTCAATCACCGACCGGTCGCACAGCCAGCAAGAGTAGTAATTCCTCGGCTTTGTCTTCTTCACTTTCCGACCGGTCTTAGCACGTGCCTCTGACATCAACGGCTTCATGGGGTCTGCCGTCAGCGCTTGCACCCAGCAAACGTGGTCTGTTACCCGGAGGTACACAGTCGTGTTGCCTTTTACCACGCAAATGGGGCATTGCCTTGGGATAGGCTTTGCGTTTGGTGTCTGAAATATTAGTTTGAAATGTGTACGAAGCAGGTGGCTATCAATATATATGATTCATTAAGAGATGATGAGATAACGGACCCAGTTAATTGATTGAAATAATGATTATGTGATTGAAGCTGTTATGCTAGGGTAAAATACCAAGGAATGTGTATAGATATTGTTAACTTTTTTTTAATGGTGTTAAAAATGAATATTTTATTGCAATATTTGCACATGCTTTGTTTTATTTTACAAAGTAATCACTATTAACCTTAAGTTTATTCTCATGAAAAAAACATACCATTAAATAGCAATACTGATTACTTTATCTATTTGAGTGACATTAAGAGTGACCATGTACATGTATATATCAATCTATACTGTCTAACCCCCCTTGCAGATATTATTGACAGGTAAATATAATATTATATACCGTCTTATAACGATTCAAGACTTGGCCAAAATAAGGCCCCATTCCCTCAACAAAAAAGTATTAATTTTTCCCCAGATAAAAATTCACCCGACACTCAAGCAAATTAATTGCCCTAGACCCAGAATTGTCAAGTTTAAAATGTTTAAAACTAAATAGAATTGTTATGTATTTAATTTGGCGGTGATTAAAAAAACATATTATATTGTTTCTCATGTTTGGTTTAAAGTCCAAATTTTTTTTTTAATGATGCCCTATTTCCCCCGCCTCAGGGTACAGGTATCATTAGGCATTCTGAATCAACATTTTCATCAAAAACAATGATTCTTCATTCTTTACAGGCTGGGGGATTAAATTTTTAGAAACAACAATAACCTTTCAAATCGCATACCAAACGTTAAGACTTTTTTAAATGAAAATGTGGATTCAGAATGCCTAATGATTCGGAATACCTTGACAAACTGTACCGTTACCCCAAACCCTGAGGTAGCTGTGGCGTAAAGGATATGGTGTCCGCCTAGCAACCAGGAGGTCACGGGTTCGATCCCCACTGTGAAAGCGTTCTTTAGATCTTCCCTATAGACACTAAGTACTGGTTCTAGGCACCGGAAACAAAATTTACAGCTTTTTCAAATAAGTCCTATGCAATCAAACTAAAATATACAGGTTTGAACTAAACCAGAGGGAGATCTCTGCATGATGCATGTTAGTCTTATTTATAAGACGCGCGAGATACTTTACCCATATAAAAAGTAGCTTAATATTTAAGAGCGTCAAAAATTTGGACTAGATGCATGTATGCAATATCCCAGTGTGACCCAAATTCGAAGGGTGTAAAGAATCGAATGTAATGGACCGAAATTCGACGATGTAACGGTTACATGAAGCAATATTTAGCAAATAATGAAAGAAATAATGAAATGTTTAATAGCAGAAAATAATAATTTTAAACTCGGCTGTATTACTTTGAAATGATTCAAAGACAATAATCATCCATTTAATCAATATAAATAGAACATCGTCGAATTTGGGGTGCGGTAGGATAATGTATGGTTTCCAGTATTTACTATGGGGAAGAACTATTGTTGGCAAAATATTTCACTTCAAGAATATGTTTGCGTATCAGATATCAAATATGTACAACACAAAACCAATACAATTGTGTTACTGTTATGAATAATACAATTTAAAAAAATGTTTTTTTTATCCGTTTATTACTTTCACTGAATCGAAGGGTTAACAGAACCCAAGGCGAACATGATGTAGTGCGAACTAAAGTATTTTCCCTACCCTAAGTCTTCAATGCAATAGGCCCTTACTATAGATGTGACAGTTGGCACGTCCGACCTCTACGAGGACTGCAGCTTGACTACTCAGAATAATGTCAATCCTGGGATAAAGTCCAAGTCAATCCAACTGTGAGGTTACAACGCACCAACTATTAGTGGAAATCTACTTTCCACTACACTCCCTCCCTCTTTCTCTTGAAGGATTCGTTTATGTCCTTCTAATTTTCTTTCCAGCCTTAGACTGAATAAGTATTCGGTTTCATCGTTGTGAATCCTGTCTTAATCTGGACAGAATAAATGTTAACTCAGACTGAAATTACTCACATCTGAAGTTGTCTTTTATCTAGTCTCAAAACAATTAAGTTTTGTCTCCATCCTGTCTTAATCTAGATAATCTAGATTTTGGGGAGGTGTATTCTATAAAAACATGTTACTTCTTCTACACTACATCCTCCTTCCCACCCAAAAAGAAGGAAGGCCCCTAAACCTTAATGCTATGTAAATGTCTTGCATTGGTGTTAGCATCATTTCCTCCTGGATCCCAAATTCTTGAACCTTGCATGTCTGTTTTACTCTGCGATTTACTCTGCCTGTACAGCAAATGTTCACTCGTGGAACCCAAGTCAACCTCCCCGCTCTGGGAGGACCTCGGCTGTTCTCTATTTATCTCTGGTTTCTCTTCCAAAGATGCTGATCTTCCGTGCAAATCACCACCCCGCAAACCCACGTCATCCTGCTTAAAGGACCGCGGCTGTTTACCCCGTAAACCCACGTCATCCTGCTTAAAGGACCGCGGCTGTTTACTTTTGAAACCCACGTCATCCTTCCTCAAGGACCGCGGCTGTTTACTTTGGAAACCCACGTCATCCTCTTTCAAGGACCGCGGCTGTTTACTTTGGAAACCCACGTCATCCTCCTTTAAGGACCGCGGCTGTTTACCCTGGAAACCCACGTCATCCTCCTTTAAGGACCGTGGCTGTTTACCTTGGAAACCCACGTCATCCTCCTTTAAGGACCGTGACTGTTTACTTTGGAAACCCACGTCATCCTTCTTAAAAGACCGCGGCTGTTTACTTGGTAAACCCACGTCATCCTCCTGAAAGGACCGCGGCTGTTTACTTTGTAAACCCACGTCATCCTCCTTAAAGGACCGTGGCTGTTTACCACTTGCACTGACCAAAAATGCTTTGCAGCCTTTCACATCAGTACTATACAGGTTACAGTAATCTATCAAGTTATTTGAGCCTACTTCGACCTGGGACCAGCCTTGGCTCTCTAACTGGACCCTTTTAAGTTTAAAATCTCCTGTTTATAAGGACAATTTGAAACAAAATGACCCGTTTCATCACATGCAAAGCATTTCCGTTCATTCAACCTAGATGGTGTCCTGTTGTTTCTCCATGGCCTTCTTTTTTGACCTACAGCTAATTCATTGAGTTGTTCTTTTATTTTAATTAATTCTTTCTGCAATGTGCTGAAGTCAGTGATAGATTCTTTGTCTGAATGTGAATGTACAGAACATATGTAAGCATTTGTATCATTATAATCCATAGCTTTTTGTGTGACTTTTGTACGACCACCTAACATGGCACCCTTAGAATGCTGAAACAGCCTTATGTCATTCATCGCAGCTTCAATTGTACGATGTCTTTTCATAAACGTGTTATGTCCAGCATCAATGTCTAATAAACCTTGACAAAATCTATCAATGGCTTGCTGATTACAGAAAGTTTCCGGTAAATCACGGAAAGCTTCAGTGGCAAGGGCTTGTACTCTATCTCCCCAGTCCTCCATCGATTCGCCTTTCTTTTGTATTACTGTGGCAAATTTAGCTTGAGACGATTCCGCCAGCTCAGCGCCAAACCTCCCTTCCAGTTTATTTAACAAAATTCTGTATGGCACTTCAGGATTGCTTTTCATTATCCGTGCGCAATAATCTAGTGCTGTACCTGACATACAGTGCAATAGGCACATCTTGCAGTCTTCTGCAGTCCACCCAAAAGACCGCTCGTACTGCTCAAATTTCATATGGAATGATTGCCACCTTGATTTTCCATCATACACCAGGTTCTTGGGAATATCCCGCAAAGCTGATCTCGAAAATGGCTGCCCTCTTTGAAACTGGGTCCTGTCGCTGCCAAGTACTGGTTGAGGTAGCTTACTAGCTGGCAGATGATTTGAGTAGGCAATAGCACTACTCGTTCTGTGAAGAATCGGTTGATCCTCCTCTTCTGATGACACACCCCTTCCTGTGACAGTGTGGTGTGTAATCTTCTTCCTGTACATCTTAGCTCGTGCATTCTTTATCTTTGGAATTCCGGATGAGGATTCCAAATCATCGTCGCTATCCTCACGGCGACGAAGATTGTCTTTAACAAAGTTCAGTTGTTGTTGCGCATTTGTTAAAAAATCGCTAAATGCGCTGCAGTCACCTTGTTTTTTGGCTGCAACTAGTTTTTTAGCAGTCGATAGGACCTCCTGTACGTCCTGCCACTGTGCGACTTCTGATACCAACTTCTCTGAGGCATCGCCATTCGCTTGTTTCTCGAATTTAGGTGACCCGGGCATGGGGACCTTAACTTTCTTAGGAATAGCACCTAACATTATATTAGGCGATTGTTGGGACCGATCTTTCCCCAGCTGCCTATTGGGTGTAAAATCAAGCAACTGTGTCACGTTTTCTGAAAGTGACTGACGTCTCAATGTTTGGAAAGATTCTGCCGTTAAGTTTCCAGACCTGTTTCTGACATCAACAATAGTCGATGCCAGTCTACTGCTAATACCCGGGATTGATCTTAATTCTTCTTCTGTCAAACAATTAACAGGCTGCTTTATACAGGCCATGTTGGCAAGAAACTATTTAATCCAGAAGTATTCTAAAATAAAATAAAATAAATATGAAGAAGTTTCCTCCAATATGTGTAAATTTAAATACACAAGATAGGGGCTGCACTAGTTGTCATAATCAAGAGTATTTTTTACAAATACATTTGAAATATACTTACAAGGGACGGTAGCCAAGCTGCGTAGGTCACACTTTCTTTTATACTTCCCCGCCCACTGTCAACAATGGACTCGTCCAAGTTCCGATATTGCTGTAATTGGGCTTAAATAATGTATAAACAGGGAGAATAACCTCTGTTGGTCTGAATTCATAAAGAACCACTACCAACACAAAAAAAACTGTGACCCACTAGAGGCAAAACACACCAACTAATCGTATGGTTTGGCCAAAAAATCCAGAAATAGGTGGTTATCGAAAAACGGCGGGAAAAATTACCCACAGAAAATACTCAAATTCTGGTAAATTCTGTTTTGGAATGGGTTTACAAAATCACCGCTGCCACCAATAAAGTATTTTCCCTACCCTAAGTCTTCAATGCAATAGGCCCTTACCATAGATGTGACAGTTGGCACGTCCGACCTCTACGAGGACTGCAGCTTGACTACTTACTCCTATAAATATGAGGTCGATTTACATCGACGGGGTAGCTTACGTCTAATTATTTGGACTACTTGACTACTCAGAATAATGTCAATCCTGGGATAAAGTCCGAGTCAATCCAACTGTGAGGTTACAACGCACCAACTATTAGTGGAAATCTACTTTCCACTACAGAACACAAGGCTACGGGTCGAAACCCATTAATAAAAATATATGCAATGACAACATAAGTATGGGGTCAATATACAAAAGATACCGTCTAATTATTTGGACACAAACCACAGTTTACCAACCACTCAAAATGGCGGCGACATCTACTTTCACTTTAACCATTTACTGCGCCCGCCACTGAGCATGCGCATACTTGGTTTTACATGCTATTTTTAGTTGGGCGACGGTGGACCATCGTCCATATGCACAGAGGAAGGACTACTAATTATTTTTTTATTGTCCACAGTTTTCGCTCGCTGATGTAACTGGAATATGGTAAAGGGAAGTAGTCAATAGTGTGTGTCTTCAATGTTGTATGTATGAAACGGCATTTATTTTGCCCAGAATTCCAGATCGACGTATGTAAAGAAAACATTTGTTTAGCTGCTAGTCGCTTTCAAAATTACTTTTATAAGGTATAGTAATAAATATATTTTTTGAAGATATTTGCTAGCCGAATTTAGCTATAAAAATTAAACTTTACAGCAGTAATTCAATAAAACCAATGTAAAGATATTAGTTTTCTTCATTGAAGTTACAGAAATTAATAAAAGATAATTTTCTGCAATTCGATAGCGTAACGCTTCCCTCTCGTACAACATGCACACGGGAATCTTATGAATTATGTACAACAATGTACAATATTTACATGACAATATTATGTCAACGACTTTAATAAATGACCAAAACGAACAGCAAATTATGTCGGTGACATTGCAGAATAACAGAAAAATCTTTAAATATTATTATTAAATGATCATCACTTGTTACGTTCACATTTTTAATTAATTTATGCAGCATTAGATTTCGTGACAGTTAAGATTTCTGAAAATATACTGAATGTTTATATATGGTAATTTGACAATTTTGCAAGGAACACATACCTTTATTCCTTTATCTGTTAACCTTTAATGTATTTTGCATCTCATACCAAATTAAATGTTTTGAAATAAATCGTATCATCCCTTAGAGTATACACGTAGTTAAAGGGATCATTTCACGCTTTGGTAAATTGACAAAATTGAAAAAAGTTGTTTAAGATTCGCAAATTTTCGTTTTAGTTATGATATTTGTGAGGAAACAGTAATACTGAACATTTACCATGGTCTAATAGAGCCATTATATGCATCTTTTGACGATTTTAAAACCTAAAAATTATAAAGCGTTGCAACGCGAAACGATTGAATAATTTGGAGAGTTCTGTTTTTGTCGTTAAATTTTGTGAAACTACGAAGATTGCTTATATAAGGTATAAAATACGTTAAGCATGTGTATTCGGCGGAATAGCTCAGTAGGCTAAAGCGTTTTTACTTCAGGACTCTGGCAGGACTCCAGGGGTCACTGGTTCGAAACCTGATCCGGGCAATGTTCTTTTCCTTTTTTTAATTTTATTCTTGATTTTTTACTGGAGCTTTTACGATCCAATGTTTACATTTATCGATATAAAGCATTTAATGAATAAGTTAAAAAATGCCAAAATCTGTGAAAAGGCCCCTTTAAAGGTTATATATCAACTATATATAGTAACTGGATTGTTTTGGGTCCGACTTTAGTTGAGCACGTAAACACACATGTAGAAACAATTCAAAAACTTAATCGTGACATTTTATGTGATGAGTAAATGCTCAGGAATTCAGACAGGTCACAGCGAAAAATAATGTTGTATCAGCTTTCTGGAACTTAATGTTAGGTCAGGAAGTAAAGGGTCATAACGGTTTTAAGTCATGTAAAATGTATATCATGAACTATATGATTGCATAGAGGGTGATTGTATCGAAACAAAAAAATCTTTATCACGTAAATCATTTACTATTAAATAGCATAACTTAAATAAAGATGTCCTACTGTCATCGGCCGAAGAAGTGCTTGGGAGAGAGGAAAGGAATAACAAGCTATGGGTGACGACCGGCATCATGCACCTATGTGACAAAAGAAAAGAGCTTAGGCATCAGAAGTACACAAGCCTGGACTCTATGGCACACTACCAGAAAGCAAACAGGGAGGTACTGAAGAAGATGAAAGAGGCCAAGGAGGAATGGGTTGAGGAAACATGTATCATCATCGTCAAAGAGATCACCGCAGGCAGCAGTAAGAAGGTATAAAGCACCCTCAAGACCCTCACCAAGACCAGTCAGCCTAAGGCCAGTGTTATATCAGACACTGACGGGAATCTCCTTACCGAGAGTGCCGCAGTCCTTATCAGGTGGAGGGAATACTGCAGTTATCTCTACAACAATCCGCTTCAATCAAACGCCAGTCTCTTTCAGAACGATCGCAGACCAGAAGCGGACGACGAAAGTCCTCTCATACTTAAGGCAGAGGTGGAGGAGGCAATGGAAAGTCTTAAGGTATGTAAATCTTCGGGAGTGGACAACGTCCCATCCGAGCTGATTAAGCACGGAGGAGTGGCAACGACTGAATCAATGACGGGACTATGTAAAAAGTTCTGGGAGGAGAAGAAGTGACATAAAGAATGGACCCAGTAAATGGTCATGCCCCTACCGATAAAAGGCAACCTCAAGTTGTGCGAGTATTACTGAACCATTAGTCTAATAGTCATCCGAGCAAAATCATGCTACGCATCATCCTCAGTCGATTGGAATGTATGGCCGAGACACTTCTTGCCGAAGAGTAGTCTGGATTCAGAGCTAAGCGGAGCACAGTGGAACAGATCTTCAACTGCAGAATCATCATTGAGAAACACATGCAACACCAACAAGAGCTCTAACACAACTTGATTGACTTTAAGACAGCTTTTGACCGCGTGTGGCATGATGGCCTATGGTATGTTATGAGAGCATTCAACATTAAAGAAGGGCTAAAAATAGTCATTCAAAAACTCCATGGAAACGCCAGTAGTGCAGTACTACTCAACGGACAGCAGGGGACTTCTTTATGACATAATCCGACAGGAATGGCTGCTCCCTCCCGTCCTGCTCAACCTCTTCCTTTAGAAGATAATGCAGGCACCTCTCCATGACCACCACACCTCTATCTCTATCTCTCATCTCCAACTTGAAATTCGCTGATGACATTGATATATGACTAGATACAACATATAAAAACAACATTACAATCAAATATGGAAATATAGAACATGGGTTGACTGTATAATTAAGTAGATTTCACGTAAATATGGGGTAAAAAAGTTAGTTGGCTCGAAGCTTGGAGCCTTATATAACGAACGTGAACACTTGTATAACTATATCTGCTACATAACATAACTAGCTCGCATTAAAGATAAATAAATATTGAAAATCTAGAAACATTTTTAGGATAGTAATTCTTGTTACCGTCATCGAATTGCAACGCTATATGATGTTGAACTCTTGGACTGCTAAAGCCCAGCTACATAGTAACATACTGTTATATAACAAACACAACTGCTTACAACTCAAAACCCTGGAAATGAGATCGCAAAGCAGAAATTGAGGGAATGTCTTTCTCTAATTTCGCATCTTGTGATTGGTCGTCTAGAGTAAACGTTGATATAGCTCGTAGATAGGATGCAAGCTACGGTATTCTATGTTTGTCACAGCAGAACCTTCCAACTGCCGGATTGATTTGCATAGCACTGTTAGAACTGACTTTGAATACCTATACACCTGTTTAAACCACAAAAGTTTTTTTAATCAAAATAACACGCCATTTAAGTTTCAGATTGCTTTAAGGAGTGGGCGTGGCTAACTACTCCTCATAGACCAGACAGATATGGTGTTCATACTTAACTGTATACTATTATAGAAATTTTTGTTTGCAGGTGTCAAGTTTATTACTGATGACCATTACGTTAGTTTTAACTATGAATAACTATGACCATGGACGACACATGCTTTGAAGTAAATCATTAAAATTTCACGTGTTATAAAAATGTCTGCCACTACAAAAAGCATATCACACTTTTAAGTGCTGAATATCGGTTTCATTAAATGTTTGCATACTAAATTTTGCAGTTTGTCCCAAAATAAGACCATTTTGAGCATCGCTCTATTTACTAATACACACAGTATTACGAAATCCAGCAATATACTCACTCACTTATGCTAATACTTATATAGGCATCGCAAAAATATATATACGAGCTGCAATCAGTTAAAGAACGTAACTTGGATAGTACATTCGGCGAATAACATAGCTATATAACCAGCTATTGATCTGAACTAATACACCGCAGTATTTGCGAATACAATAGTTTTTATTTTGAAGAATAAACATTAATTTACCAGGACGCAACGCAGCATGAGCAGCTCGCATTAAAGGGACCTTTTCACGCTTGTAAATAAGGTCAATAACAGACATAACACTATAAATTAATATATCCTGACCTTAAGATAGATTTGAGCGAACATGTGAACGCTTTCAATTATTTTTTGTTAAACAATTTATCATGCAGAGATTAAGGGAATTCACCTATCTTATTTCGCGGCTCGTGATTGGTCAACGAAGATTATAGTACGGGTACATTTGTACCGGCGACAGCATAGCATTATTATGAAGCTGCAACGAGGTGTGACGATCTGGTAAACACAATAGCGTCACTTAATGCACCCGCATGTCCCATACTGGTTCCCGTTGTATTGCAATTTCGAAATAGTTTGAGCACTATTTAAACGTTATCATTTAAAAAGTCAGCATTTAAATGTTATGAGTAATGAATTAATTCTGATTATCTTTTTATGATGGATAAGAGAAAGGGGAGATCAAAAGGTTACGATTTATCAAAGGTACGTGTAATTAGAGATATTATATTTACGCCTTTAATATATCGATGTTTAATACAACTTATTTTTACATGCATTGTTAATCAGATGACCGGAACACAGCATAATAAAAACTATTCTCTAATCATTATAAATAACATTATCTACATCTTTTCAGTACTTTTTATAAGACACAAAACAAAACTTATTTAAATAGGCTTTTGTGATAGCATAATTCACAATATTTTGTGCACGGTGGCGGGGCTTTACAGAGTTTGTCATCGATGTCCACCTTCTAAAGATGTTATGTATAAATTATAATCAGACATATGCATGTGTATTATGAATAACAAGAAATATCTTTAAAAAAGATAATCGGCGTATATCCTGACTTTAAAATCAAGTTAGAAAATTTACGATTTTGAGTTATTAAATTAAAAACAAAGGTTTTAGTATTGTCATGCACTTTTGTCACTTAATATTCGCATATTTTTCTTTCCCTAAAATTCGTGTTATTTGATATATTGAAAGCAGTACCGTGTTATCAACATACATCGTTTATTGATAGTACATTCCGTCTTCAACTTATGATGTACTGTCAGCCCAGCTTTTATCCTGAAAGTCTTGGGATCGGAATTTACAGGTAATGCGTAACTGTAAGTTGGCAAAAATGTGCCCGCAACAGTGTCACGTCCTAGTGTCCTACACTTCAAAAACGCGTTTATGTTGCTTATGTAACTATGTTCTGGGTGATATTGCTCAAATCGCCAAATAGAATACATGTTTACGTGTATTCATTCGGGTCTGCTGGCGTCATGTAAAGCTCATTAAAGGTTAAAAGCTGCGTTAAACAGCTACGTTGAAATAACCACGTTCAAGCTCATGTTTGTATAATTTTATACGTCTCTATTTATTTTCTGGTCTATGTATTTATGGGCGTTTTAAATGTGCTCAATGTCCCTTTGAGAGGTATTATCCCTAAGAAAAGCAACGTCGTAGACCCCGCTCCACCGGCCGGCTACGACGGACGGAGCGTTATGAGTGAATCAAGTGCACAGATAAAAGAGTGCAACGGTTTCACAATACCTTTTTCTTATGTATTCTAATTAAGATTCCCATTTCTGCCTGATCCATTTGTATATTTCAACATTAATCTGTTTAAGTAAAATTTTCGCCGTTCATTTCAGTTACAAAAAATACGAGCATCTTAAAACATATAAAACTAAGACTAAGCGCTATAAATAGAAATGCATTGGTTTTTTGAAGACAAAGTTTCATATGTTCTACAGATCAATGTGTTGAAATCTCTTAGAAATGTTAACATAAAAATGTAAAATGAATGTAACTCATTATATATAACCAGTATATGCGAATTAAGTAATGAAAGTATTGCCATGCTGATAAGTTTTTTTCATCTCAATAGGGCACATGAAGCAACCAAGCGTGGAATGATACACTGCCTTTGATACACTGCCTATAGCATTTTACTTTGTTATCGTGTTCGACGTTTTAAAGTGCATCGGTGCCTGTTTATGACACAATTCTCGAAGCGAAATCGCCATGAGCTCTAATCAACCCTCTCCTCGCATTCATTGAAATTATTGCAAAATACCAATATAAACCGACCGCGTAACATTTCTGTTATAAGGCATTTTCTTTTTGAACAACAACAACACATAATCATAAAATTCTTTGTTATATTTATTGCTTACAACAAAACTACGTGACAAACTTCGTGTACTCGTATGTACAAGAAATCAAGCGTATAATAGTATCACCCCGCTCCGTTTGTTATATGAAACCAAAGGTTACCCTGACTAAGCAGTAATACAATATCTTGACATTAAAATTAGCGGGTACATTGTACCTTTTTGCGCCAGTGGGACGATATTTCAAATAAAATATTAACATACAGTACCTAAAAATAGAGGGTATAATATAACATTTATTAGTTTTTAATCAAATTAATAATGCATTTGAACCGTGCTCTGAGAAAATGGGGTTTGATGCGTGTGCGTAAAGTGTCATCCTAGATAAGCCTGTGCAGTCCGCACAGGCTAGTCAGGGACGACACTTTCCGCTTTAATGATATTTTTCGTTTAAAGAAAGTCTCTTCTTAGGAAAAGTCCAATTTATGCGGAAAGTGTTGTCTCTGATATAAGGTATTATAATTAATATATAATACTTGCATTTATGCATTATGTAACACATAGGTAACTCCTTTTGATATTTAGGTCGCGCTCTGCATCTAGCAAACTTTTCATTTATTTTTCTTCTGGCGAGAAATCCAAGATATTTACCGTGTGTTATTTTGTATTTGTTTACATAAAACCGATTCTTTTCATGACATTGATTTGGTAATTGTAAAGAATCGATGTAACACAAAGCCGTCTAGTTAACGTTGAATACTTCTGTATGAAACTTTACACTATGCTTTATTTGCGTATAGTTTGTATTTATAATAACTATAGGTAACTCAATTCTTTTTTTAGTTACATTGTACATTCTGTTAAATAATCAACACAACTGCTTAAAACTCAAAACCCTGACAATGAGATAGAAAAGCGGAAATTGAGGGAATTTCCATCTCTGATTTCGAATCTAGGGAGTGATTGTCTAGAGTAAAAGTTGCTACAGCTCGTAGATAGGATGCAAGCGACCTCATTATATGTTTGTCACAACAAAACCTTCCCACTGTCGGATTGAATTGCATAGCACTGTTCGTACGGATTTGGAATACCTATACCGCTGCTTAAATCACTCAAGTCATGTCCAATGAAAATAACACACGATTGAAATTGACGATTGCTTTAAGGAATGGGTGTGGATTCCTACTCCTCATAGTACAGACCGATATGGTGTTCAGACTTTCCTTTATACTAGTATTGAAAATATTCGTTTGCAGGTGTCAAGTATATAACTTAAGACTATTAAGTTTGTTTTAATCATTGATAACTATGGCCCTAGACGGCACATGTTTTGAAGCCAATTTTTCGAATTTCACGTCTGCCCCTACAAAAAGCATGTCACTCTTTTAGATGCAATATATATATGTTTCATAACATGGTTGAATGCTGACATTGTCGCACAACAATACCTTTTCAGAGCTTTGCCTCGATTCGTTTGTGAACACAGTATAACGAATTTTACAATTATACTTTTTGCCTATCCTACTATTATAAAAGGCAGCTCCAAAAATGTGTTTGTGTTAAATACGAGTTGCAATAAATTAAAACAATGTCATGAAACCAGGACAGTGCATTCGGCTGTTGACATAGTTTTCTAGCTAGCCATTGATTTGAACTAATACATCGCAGTATTTGCAAATACACTTCTTTTTATTTTGAATAAAACACATGCATTTACTAGTACGAAACGCAACATGATTAGCTCTAAAGATGAAGTAATACTCCAACTCAAGAAACAATATCATGAGTGCTATTCTTGTTACCACCATCGCAATGAAAATCTGTTAAATAGTCCGTTTGTCGAACGGTTAAATCTCGGGTAAATAAGGTAAATCACAAACATAACCATGTGAATTAATAAACCATGAACTTTAGGTAGATTTGAACGAACATGTGTACCTTTCAATTACTACGTTTAAAACAGTTCGTCATTCAGAGATTGAAAGAATTCCCCTTACTGATTTCGCGGCTCGATATTGGCAAATATAGCTCATATTACGGGTACAGGCAATCGCACGCATTTCATTTAATATATGCGGCAACGGGGTGTGACGATCGGAATAAAAAATAGCGTCAGCTAAGTTTCTCCGCATATAGCATACTCATTTCCGTTCTAACGCAATTTCGAAATAGTTTGCGCAATATTTAATCGTTTTCATTTAAAAAGTCCACATTTTAATGTTAATGCATTTATTCTGATAACCTATTCATGATGGATAAGAGAAAGGGGAGATCGAAGGTACGTGAAATTGGAGATTTTATTCTTACGCCTTTATATATATATATATATGTATGTATATATGTGTGTGTGTGTGTGTGTGTGTGTGTGTGTGTGTGTGTGTGTGTGTGTGTGTGTGTGTGTGTGTGTGTGTGTGTGTGTGTGTGTGTGTGTGTGTGTGTGTGTGTGTGTGTGTGTGTGTGTGTGTGTGTGTGTGTGTGTGTGTGTGTGTGTGTGTGTGTGTGTGTGTGTGTGTGTGTGTGTGTGTGTGTGTGTGTGTGTGTGTGTGTGTGTGTGTGTGTGTGTGTGTGTGTGTGTGTGTGTGTGTGTGTGTGTGTGTGTGTGTGTGTGTGTGTGTGTGTGTGTGTGTGTGTGTGTGTGTGTGTGTGTGTGTGTGTGTGTGTGTGTGTTTTAAGGAATGTATGTTTACATGCAATCCTTTGTAAAGCACATTACCGGAACTCATCATAATCATTAGTATTACCTATAGCTTACCGGTATTGTTTAAAATACACAAATAATTGACATAGGCTGTATGTGTATAATAGGCGTTTTGTGATTATTCACATAATTCACAATATAATGTGCACGGTGGCGGGGCTTTACATATTTTGTCAGCAATATTCACCGTCTAAAGATGTAACGTATTGAATACAATGGGACGAATGCCTTTGTTTTATGAATACAAACCACGCTTTAGTTATTTGTTTAACAATGAGGCAATTGTTATACTTTTCAATTGATTACCTTGTCGATGTTTTTATGGACGTTGTAAATGTGCGAAGCGTCTCCATTTAAGATATTGTCGTATAGAACAGCAACGTCGTTGACCCTGCTCCACGACAGACGACGACGGACGGAGCGTAATGTGTGAATCAAGAGGCCAGATAAAAGTTTTCCACGGTTTCACATTCCCTTTGCATAAATATTTATTCTCATTAAGATTTTCATATCAGCCTGACCCCGTTAATTATTGTTTTAATTACGCTGTTAAAATAGAGCTGTCACGTGGCATTTCCGATAAGCATTAAAAAAAACTAAGAACAGTGGTATTCTACAGACAAAAATAATACTTTCCGGTAAATTATTTTAGTATCGCTATGCGCTCAAACAGAGGATTTGGCTTCTGAAGAGCAAGATTTACATGTTGTATTCTTCATATCCATGTATTAAAATAGGAAACTTCTCTTAAAAAATATTAACATGCACATGTACAATGAATATTATACATAAATATTACGTGTATTTGAGCTGTTATGACGATACTGAAATTATGAACATATGTCCATTCTGCTGATACATTTTCATCTCTACTGTCACACGAAGCAACCCCGTTTGGAATCATAGACTAACTTTATTATTTAACTTACACTAGTATTATTTCTGCTTGTGGTGATCGTTAAGAGACGATAAAGCTCCACCACCACCCCCTCAGTAAAATGCATGTGTTTGCAGATATGATAGACGAGTTGCCGTATTGTAACACAAAATTCTAATGAAAACTCAAGCATGTTGTTCAAAACATGTCAACTACCCGTAAGGGAGACCCAAACACGACATGATATGAAAACAAGTCTTACATGCGGCTATAACCAATAGCATCAGGGGCCTGGCATGCATATAGATACACAATGGTATCTATAAAACTCGCTAACAACCAACAGCGTCTACGCATATCGCTAACGGAACGGTGGATTCGAGCGTCCTGTAAAAACATTTAACGTCGTACGACACTCGCCTGTCTCCATAAAGGCAACGCGTGCTCGCTGTGTTTTGAGCTCGATTCAACCCGGTAGGGATAGCGCATCAATTTTTAGTTATCACAAAACATCCATTGCATTCTTGGGCGTAACGTTTCCGTCATATGACACTTCCTATTAAAAAACACAAAGAAAATCGCATATTCACGAACATAAGCGGCTTCACCACCGGCTCCGATTGTTAAATGATACCAAAGGTTACCTTGTCTTCGCAGATATGCAAGGTTTAATTTAATGTCTTCTTTCCACATGCCATATAACACGACACTTCAATGAAACTACATAACATTTCAATTTTCGTTCGATGTATCATCTTTAACCATTACTCCACACGTAATGTTCTTATTTTTTTATAATGTTAAGTCATGCATTATTTTTAAAATACATATATTTATAGAAAATTATACACTGAAGACTTAAAGAAATTATGAAATGTGACTAATTTTTTTTGTTTTATAAAAAACCGTTTGTGTTCATTGTCTGAAAACAAAAAGTGTACTTATAAGATTCAATCTTTTTTTGCTGAATATCAATCTCGAATCTTGGTACATAAACCCAACAAATACGTACATTTTAATTCATATTAAAATCATATACGTCATTACAAATTTATATCTATTTAAAAATACAATTTTCATATTCAATGACCTCTGATACCATAGTTTCAAGACGCATTAAAATAAAAAATGAAAAGTAAACCTTCCAATTAACTAGATCAAACCATATCCAACTGACTGTGATTTACCCTCGAAAATAAAATATAAACTGCTGAATACATTAACAGAAAAATAGAGGTTATACTATAATTTTTATGAGTGGTTAGTAAAATTTATTATTAATTTATTTGATTTAATACACATTTATCAAATACTAGACTGCACCAAATGAGACTTGTATTTTCTGTGCAGCGCGTGGCAATTTTTTATATAGAAATTATTGCCATTTATGGCAATTACTGTCAATCTATTGTTTTTATGGCAAAGATTGCAAATGAAGTGTATCTATAGCTATTATTGTAGATGTATTGTATTGAATGCTATTATTGTCAATGTATTGTATTTATGGATAAGTTTATATTATTATTATTGTTAATGTATTGTATTTATGGATAAGTTTTTTTATTTATAAGCAGTGATTTGTGTAGTTGTAAATGTTTTCATTTGTAAAAATATTTCAAAAGTGTGTAATATAAAATAAAAGGAGCATATCGTTTAAGATGATCATTATCATCGTGTGTTTCCTAAAACGCATGCGTAGCCTCACAATGAAATATAATATATAAATAATATAAAAAAGAAATTATGCTATCCACTTTAATATTGTTCATTTCTATTCGATATAATAAACTGAGCAGATCTGGCAAATAATTAAAATATTATAAATAATCGATGATATGTTTATTTTGTATCAATTGTGTTACACACAGATAACAATTTTTAAAATATAGGTCGCGTTCGGCATCTAGCAAATGTCTCATTTATTACACTTTAATATTATGCGTCTGTTGTGAGATCCAAGATATTTACCGTTTAATATTTTATTTTTTACATAAAACCTATTCCTTCCATGACATTGATTAGTTAATTGTAAAGAAATTTTGTAACGCAAAACCGTTAAATTAACATTGAATACTTCTTTTTTGTAACTTTACCCTTAGCTTTCATTTCGTATAGTTTGTATTTGTGTTTACATATACAACAGGTATCCCCATTCTTTTCTTAAGCGCCCATAGGCTTTATTTAAGTCATATCAAAGCGGTCTGTTTACCAAAAACGTTCAATGTAAAAGCTTAGTAAAACTTAACGGTTAACTGATATAAAATGCAAATATTCATGTAAGTTAACGAAAATCTACCCTTATTAATAAGGCGTAAGGGATAAGTGTCCGAAGAAATCAATCTCAGAAAACGTATGTGACTGGGCTGCTATTCTGACGCTCGAACCCCGGACTGACAATTCAACGCTATACCAAATTGAGCTGGCATGAAATTTTTTGACACAATGACGGTTGTAAATACGAGTTCGGTGGTAATCCGGAAGGCGTATTCTGTTTTGATTTTGGAAAGCACGACTGATGATTAAATGAAACAAGCAAACTGAAAAGTTCAATATGAAATAGCTTAGCTATCGTAGTGGATATGCAGTTCAAATGCTTTTACGTTATACATCGACTTTCTTTATTCACTGTATTGAAAATAAAACAGTTTTTGATTTCGGTATCAGATCGTATTTTATAACATTTTAAATAACGCATACTCATTATACATTCATATAGTGACAGTAGTTAATAATTTTCAGTTCGGCATCGTTGACGGTTTTTTTTTTCATTTCTGTGTGTAAATGTATTTAGTATTTAATTTCTGTGTTTTGAAACAGTGTGTTTTACACGATTGGAATTTAATTTCACTTCCTAAAAAATTAACAGTGTATTCTCAGTAAATCATATTTATAATTTTTTTGAATATGATTAATTTCATTATTGAAATATATCTGTATACCCACTTCTTAAATAAAGTTTTAATACGAATATATCATATATGTCGATGCTCAAATATGATCTGACAAGATTTACCTTTCAACATGATATAATCAAGGTATGCAGTCACTGGATTTTGCACGTTAACAGTATTTCGATGTAATTGTATTAAACACAAAATGACCAGAGACCGAATGCGTTTTGCAGACTTTAATATTGTTTTATATAAAGTCGTAAAGTCATGTATTAGTTAGATCATATATGCGGTGAGCAAAAATCGAATTGGTTAAGAAAGGATGGTGCAATACGGATGGAGTCTTTTCTGTCAGTCATTTCTTTTTGATAATTATATGTTTACCGGTATGTGTTACTTTGTTTCTATTTATATTCGGTCATTGCTGTTTGAAACTTTTCCGAGACAGTAAGTGTCTTCAGAAACCTCCGAATTGCAAGCACTTAAACCTGTCCCAAAAATATATCTCTTTGACAAGATGAAACAAGAAAGAGGATTTGTGTATATTGTAATTTAAAACCGTTTCAGCATTGTTGTCGCTCCGTAATAGACTCAACTATATTCTCACCTACTTCAGACATATTTACCCCTGATACCATCAGATGTATTAACGTTCGTCATAAATGATTTAACATTTAGTCGACTTACAGTTGTATGACTGTATATCCGAAAAATGCGAAGAATGCTTCAATATACATGGGATGGGTAATATTGCGCCGGAAAAACCCATCACGGCCGTACTGATAACAAGTAAAAGCAATCTACAAGCTGATACAGTAAAAGGGAAAATTTCATTGCATCATTAATTTAATGTTAGTCAGCATAGTCTGTAAAATCCGGTAAAAAGCACATATAACATAATTTCTATAAACCTGGTGGAAACTACACGTCCCATAAATAAAATTATCATCAACATTCATAGAGGATGTACACTCCCGACATGTGACCCCGAGGTAACATGATTAACATTAATCATTATAAAACCGCCAGAAACTACAGGTTTAAAAATTACTTTGAAACTGACACACGAGAGAACAGTTATTGGGACTGTATTATGAACATAATTTAGTATCGGGTAATATTTTTTTATAATTATAGCGAGATGTCGCCTTCAAACGTGAATGCAACATGTACGAGGTATAATACATGGGCTATTAGTAATGTAAGGTCATGACACACAAACCCCTACTGGAATTGTCAGAAGCCACGTAACAATAACATTATCATTTGGCGGCAATTAGCGACCTTATTAATAACCTGGAAGCATGCAATAGATCAGTTCGCTGAGGTCAACAACAACAGCTAGCTAGCGAAGCTGTTATATAAAATGCGATATACATGTATGGGATAAATACTGATTTGTATCAGCGAAACGGAGCTTGAATTGCACCTTTCATAACACACGTATAGAATGTATTTAAATTACATTGTTTTGCTAAGCTAAACAAGATATTTGATTTAGTTTATTGACTACATTTATATGCACACTGCTTTATACATTAACAAAGTATGACTTTGCTTATTTTTGTTCTTGTTTCTTTGAATGAGGATTATGCAGTCACTTGATCAACTATCTAAAAGTGGTCACCTGCAGTTAGTAGCCATCTGCCTGTTAAGGTCACTTTAAAAATTCTCTTGACTTGATATTAAACACAAGTTAGACTGTATAACCTTCGTTAGGTGAACTTTGTTTAAACAGTGCGAGAGCCGCAAATCTTAAATTTCAAATAAAGTTATGTCATTAGCGTAAATCATTTCAAATGCAATAACTGATTTCATGTGTTGTAATACAAAATGTATCTGTTGCATCAGTCGACCATGAAGTCTACATTTCAATCAACGGTTGAGTCAGTCTTGTTCTGTCGACCTTGAAATATATTTCAAAATAAGCGATTGCTAATCGTATAAAGTAAGTCACTTATTCACCTGCACTTAAAGTGATATTATGGGTATTTTCAAGTAAGTCACTTATTCACCTGCACTTAAAGTGATATTATGGGTATTTTCAAGTAAGTCACTTATTCACCTGCACTTAAAGTGATATTATGGGTATTTTCAAGTAAGTCACTTATTCACCTGCACTTAAAGTGATATTATGGGTATTTTCAAGTAAGTCACTTATTCACCTGCACTTAAAGTGATATTATGGGTATTTTCAAGTAAGTCACTTATTCACCTGCACTTAAAGTGATATTATGGGTATTTTCAAGTAAGTCACTTATTCACCTGCACTTAAAGTGATATTATGGGTATTTTCAAGTAAGTCACTTATTCACCTGCACTTAAAGTGATATTATGGGTATTTTCAAGTAAGTCACTTATTCACCTGCACTTAAAGTGATATTATGGGTATTTTCAAGTAAGTCACTTATTCACCTGCACTTAAAGTGATATTATGGGTATTTTCAAGTAAGTCACTTATTCACCTGCACTTAAAGTGATATTATGGGTATTTTCAAGTAAGTCACTTATTCACCTGCACTTAAAGTGATATTATGGGTATTTTCAAGTAAGTCACTTATTCACCTGCACTTAAAGTGATATTATGGGTATTTCAAGTAAGTCACTTATTCACCTGCACTTAAAGTGATATTATGGGTATTTTCAAGTAAGTCACTTATTCACCTGCACTTAAAGTGATATTATGGGTATTTTCAAGTAAGTCACTTATTCACCTGCACTTAAAGTGATATTATGGGTATTTTCACTGTTGAATTGAGCTAAAAACAATTAACAGGTCAAAAGAGTAAGTTAAAATGTGGTTACTGACCAATTATCTGCAACTCATCTTGCTACCAGTTGTTTATAAAACAATATATTTTATATTCAATATTTTACATGACTCACCCAGTCCTCTAAGCCGAAATGATCTGTAAAACAAAATTGTGTCTTTGTGTCGTATGAACGAATCTGATCTAAAACTAAATTTAGGTTCACATCGTACATGTATGATCAGTTGTCAAACGAAAGTACGGTTAATATTCAAATGCATTATCATTCTCTTTCCGGGATATTGTTTTAGTATGTTGACGATGCATTAACAAATATAAGTGTATATGAAGTGAACACACACAAAATAAACAACGGTTTCGATATTCACCTATAAACTGTTAGATGCCCATCACTTAAATTACCCATAGGCGGTTCAAGAGGGGGGGGGCGTTTATAAATGTCTGCCAGTACAAAAAGCATTTCACATTTTTAGATGCAATATATATATATATATATATATGTTTCATAACATTGTTGCATGCTGACATTGTCGCACAATAATACCTTTTCAGAGCTTTGCCTCAATTCATTTGTGAACACAGTATTACTAATTTTACAATTATAATTTTTGCCTATCCTACTTTTATTAAAGGCAGCTCCAAAAATGTGTTTGTGTTAAATACGAGTTGCAATAAATTGAAACAATGTCATGAAACCGGGACAGTCCATTCGGCTGTTGACATAGCTTTATAGCTAGCCATTGAGTTGAACTAATACATCGCAGTATTTGCGAATACACTACTTTTTATTTTGAATAAAACAAATGCATTTACTAGTACGAAACGCAACATGATTAGCTCTTATTAAAGATGAAGTAATACTCAAACTCAAGAAACAATATCTGCAGTGCTATTCTTGTTACCACCATCGCAAAAAAATATGTTTGTCGAACGGTTAAATCTCGGGTAAATAAAGTCAATCACAAACATAACAATGTGAATTAATAAACCATGACCTTTAGATAGATTTGAACGAACATGTGTACCTTTCGATTATTACGTTTAACAAATCGTCATTCAGATATTGAAAGAATTCCCCTTTTGATTTCGCGGCTCGATATTGGCAAATACAGCTCATATTACGGGTACATGCAATAGCATTTCATTTATTATTATGCGGCAACGGGGTGTGACGATCGGAATAAAAAATAGCGTAAGCTAAGTGTCTCCGCATATAGCATACTGGTTTCCGTTCTAACGCAATTTCGAAATAGTTTTCGCAATATTTAATCGTTTTCATTTTAAAAGTCCACATTTTAATGTTAATGCATTTATTCTGATAACCTATTCATGATGGATAAGAGAAAGGGGAGATCGAAGGTACGTGTAATTGGAGATTTTATTCTTCTTACGCCTTTAAAGATAATTATGTTTCAAGCAAGTTATGTTAATATGCGAATAATTGTAAATCACATTACCGCAACACATCATAATCAATAGTATTATCTATATCTTACCAGTATTGTTTAAAATACACAAATCACTACTCATTAGCATGGGCTGTTTGTTAATAATAGTCGTTTTGTGATAATTCACATAATTTAACTATTATGTGCACGATAGCGGGGCTTTACATATTTTGTCAGCAATATTCAGCGTCTAAAGATGTAACATATTGATTATAATGAGACGAATGCCTTTGTTTTATAAAAACAAAACACGCTCTAGTTTAACTATGAGGCAATTGTTATACTTTTAAATTGAAAACCTGTACTATGTTTTTATGGACGTTGTAAATGTTCGAATCGTCACCATTGAAGATATTGTTGTGTAGAACAGCAACGTCGTTGACCCTGCTCCACGACAGACGACGACAGACGGAGCGTAATGTGTGAATAAAAAGGCCAGATAAAAGTTTTCCACGAGTTCACATTATCTTTGCATAAATATATTCTTATTAAGATCTTCATATCAGCCTGACCCCGTTAATTTTTGTTTTAATGAAGCTGTTAAAATGGAGCTGTCAAGTGACATTTCCGGTAATTATTAAAAGCAATAAGAACAGTGGTATTCTACAGACAAAAATAATACTTTCCGGTAAATTATTTTATTCTCGCTTTGCTCTCAAACAGAGGATTTTGCTTCTAAATTGCTTATATGTTTTATTTTTCTTATCCATGTATTGAAATCGGAAACTTCTCTTTTAACTATTAACATGCACATGTAAAATGAATATTATAAATAAATATTACCTGTATATGAGCTGTTATGACAAGACTGAACTTATGAACATATGTCCATTCTGCTGATAGATTTTCATCTCTACTGTCACACGAAGCAACCCAGTTTGGAATCATAGACTAACTTTATTAGAGTCGTGTTCTGAGAAAACTTGGCTTTATGCATGTGCGTAAAGTGTCGTCCCAGAATGGCATGTGCAGTCCGCACAGGCTAATCAGTGACGACACTTTCCGCTTAAACAAGATTTTCGATAAAAAGGGACTTCCTTTTAACGAAAAATACCATTAAAGCGGAAAGTGTCTTCCTTCATTAGCCTGTGCTGACTGCACAGGCTAATCTGGGACGACACTTTCCGCACATGAATTATGTCCAGTTTTCTCAGAACACGACTCATTATATCACTGATGCTAGTATAATTTTTGCTTCTGGTGATCGTTAAGAGACAATAAAGCACCACCACCACCCTTCAGTACAATGCGCGTGTTTGCAGATATAATAGACGGGTTGCCGTATTTCAACACAAAATTCTAATAAAAACTCAAGCATGTTGTCCAAACCAAGTCAAATACCCGTAAAGGACACACAAACACGACGTGATATGAAAACAAGTCGTACATGCGGCTATAACCAATAGCATCAAGGGCCTGGTTGCGTATAGATACAAAATGGTATCTATAAAACTCGCTAACAACCAACAGCGTCTACGCATAACGCGAACGGAACGGTGGATACGAACGTCCTGTAAAAAAAAATTGACGTCGTATGACACTCGCCTGTCTCCATAAAGGCAACGCGTGTTCGCTGTGGTTTGACCTCGATTCAACCCGGTAGTGATAGCGCGTTAAAATCGCCAAAGTTAAGTAAATTCATTGGATGTTTCACACGTAACTAGATCTAAATCGCCTATTTAAACTTGTCAAAGCCTTCAACATCACTAAAATCGTGGAGCTTCCGAGGGGCTTCGCCCCCATGGACCCTCAAAACTTTAATATATGCACGATTTTGGCATTATAAGAAGGTACTTTGATAAAAGTATATAAGGCGTGACATGCTCGAGAAGTGGCTGTCAAAGCCTTCAAAATCATTTAAATCGTGAAGCTTCTGGGGGGCTTCGCCCCCCTGGACCCCATAAACGATTAACAATGCTCTTCTTAGGCATTTTAAGAAGGCATTTTTATGAAAGTATATAAGCCGTGACATGCGCGAGAACTGGTTGTCAAAGCCTTCAAAATCATTAAAATCATGATGCTTCCGGGGGACTTTGTTCCCCCCCCCCCCCCACCCCCCCCCCTGGACCCCCTAAACGATAAACTATGCAGTTTTGGGGCATTATAAGAAGTTACTTTGATGAAAATATATAAGGTGTGACATGCTCTAGAAGTGGTTTTCAAAGCCTTCAAAATCACTTAAATCGTGGAGCTTACGGCGGGCTTCGCCCCCCCCCCCCCCTTGACACCCAGCAAATCTTTTAATATCCCGCCCTACCCCAAACCAGAAATCCTGGATCCGCCCCTGTTACCAACTTATTCGAAATAAGATTGACCGATACATTATTTGTATCTCGTCATTGTGAACCCTTCAATGGTTGCGATTTCATTCGATTGTACATTTTGTTTATGATAAGATCCTTTAACTCCAAAGCCTTGATCGATATATTAGGTAAATCACTAAATACGTAATCGTTAGTATTCGTGCTTCTCATCAAGGCAACATCGGTTCGCCCGCATTCGGCGCATGTCGAAGTATATTAGGACGGTAACAACACCTGAGCATCGCCAGCACAAAAGCACAATTACATTGAAGTAAATAAATAAAGCAGGAACACTTAACGTTCAGTTGTCTTATATATGTCCAGTTCAATTAACGTTTTAACCTTCTCAGCGACAATTCACACTGGTTAGGAGAAACGGATGCATTTCCGTCTTATGAATGGGTTGGTACTAACATACCGGACATTTGAAAATGACGACGAATGGTGACATTTTGAACGCTAGTATGAAAGTTTTGTAAAAGTGTTGTCCTTACGCACACACTCTTATTACATATTTGAGTGCATTTTATTCAACAGAGCCCCACGGATTATCAAGGGCGATATGCGGGCGGTTATTATAGCAACGAAGGATACGTTGGTCAAGAATTTGTCGGCGTCACACGGTACCCGGGTTTCTACAGCCCAAATGTTGGAAGCAGGCCTGACAGTGGATCGTCTGAATATTCGTCGTAAGCATATTAGCATGTTTTGGTTTATCACTTACTTGTCTTATTCAATATTGTCAAATTATGAGTTATTGGCGTTGTTTGAGATTCAAGTTGTGTTTTATAAACGCGTCTAATCTTCGACGTATCGATTCATGTGATGTTTTTTTGTAAATCATTCTTGGTGTGTGTTTGGAATATGTCAAACCATATACACTGTTTAATTAGCGTTTAATCGGTCATGTTGTGTTTACTTAACGTTTCTTTTCATCACACTGACCATTTAACATTTGTAATGTTTTTCAATTTTTGTTATGACCACTTTTTTTAGGTGTGTAATTAGTGTTATAGTCTTTCGCGTCGTTGTGTATTATACACGTTGCTTTTCATCGTTTTGATCGTGTTGTGTGGTTTATCATGGAAATACATATAAATAATAAGTCTTAATATTTTCTTTTAATTCAACCACGACGACGATTTCTTCAGATACAATTTGAACATTCTATGAATGTTACTGCAAGTGTCGTTGTTATGAACCTTGACTTTATCATTAACAATGCAACCAATACATGTTATGTTAGACCATCAAATGTAATAAGTTATATCACTCAATAAATGAGTATCACATGCTTGATATAGATTGATATGATGATATGGATTGTATTAAGCTGTGCTCAAAACCATTAAAAAATTTAAAATACCAAAAAAATATATAAATACTTATATATTTTAATAAATAGTTAATGTTTTACCGAAATAAAAGAAACAAAACAAAAACAGACACAAACAAAAATACAAAAAGCTGATCTGGAAGTTGTAAAAGTCAGCTGACTGAGCTCTTACACAATACAATTGTGTATAATTTACTATGGTAAATCATTTAATGTTATAGGTAATAAGCCTAAAGCTAAATGTTTAACATCTCCCACAGGGAAACCAGACGCACTTCCGACCGCCGACGCCGACTAGTGATAATTACAGTCGCCGTTACAGTGACATGTGTACTGATTGTCGGGGCCATCGTCGGCGCCGTCATAGCGTCTTCTCTTGCTGAAGGTTGGTATATGGTTTATGTTTGAAGTTATCATGGGGTATAGATCACGCATAAATTGGCCAACTGTTAATCAAATAAGCTCAATCAGAACCTAAACTAGTGAAACTAGTCAAGATGGAGAATGGGTGATGTTTACTTATAAATTTTACTGAAATCAAAAAAGAAATATTCACAATCAATCTTGAGACTGGATGGCTTAGTGTTTTGTTTTAAATTTTAACTGTTATCAGTCGAGAGGGATCGGCTTAAACTAAAGCAGAGGAGGAATCGTTAGTAATGGCGTGTTCGATTTGTTATTTCCCTTTGCGCACATTTTGATATTTGTGATTAAAAGCCCATAAACACTCAAAGTCAACAAATATTTCGAAGATATTTCAAAAAATAAAGTTAACACATAAACAATAAATGTTCCTAATAGAATAGCAAAACTTTCAACGTTAGATGTGGTCTTGTAACAAAGGTTTAACGCGATACAAAAGGCTCGTTTTTATTTTTGTGTGTCACAAATATTATATGTGAATTTCCGGCCACGATATTCGAACATTTACGAGCGAACGCGAGATTGGCCTCGGACAGCTTCGGAAGCATGAAGTAGTTCTCATGAATACATCGAGTTTTCGACGCTGTCAAAAGCCAATCTCGAGTTCACCCGTTAATGTTTGGATATCGTGGCGGGAAATTAACATCGAATATATTATCGCACAAAAAACAAGCACTTTGTATCTCGTTAAATCTATGTTACCAGACCACATCTAGCGTTGAAATGTTTGCTTTTAAAACACTGATTTTGTTATGGGTTACTTTATGTTACAAAATATTTTGCAAAATAGTCGTTGATTTTGAGAAGCAATGTTACTTTAAAAGGAAGCGCGAATAGGTTGATCGAGGAATATTTGTGCAACACCCGGGTTCATCTCAATAACGCCCCATATCTTTCAAACTTACATAAATGGACGGATACGGCTTATGTCACGAAAAGTTTAACATGTCCAGCCCATGAGTCTGGTCCATTATTATTTTTCATTATCTAATCTCAGGAACATACAAGATTCCTTTTAGCAACACGATATAGCAAATAATATGAATTGCATGTGTGGATGCTTTTATTGTTTGTGCACAAGAGGTTTAACTTTACAATATAATAAACCAATACGCTGATAATGCGTGTTGTACCCAAAACAGAGCAAAAAAAAACAACAAAATAAAAAACACCTCCACCAAAAAAATCACAACCGTTACACATGCAAACACAAAAGTATTTTATGTGCCATACAATAGATCCGCCATTAACGAACATTTCGAGAAATAATACTTTAGAAACCAACATTTTTAATAAATATATTATTTTTTTGTTGAGTAAATCTTAAACTATCACCAAAACTGATTCTTACTCCATTAATAAAACTACACAGACGAATAGGTAAACAACATTGTCGCGTAATCTCATTGTTGTTGTTGTTGCTGTTGTGATTTAACTTAATAATTAAATGTTATAATAACAATAACCATATGAGCAGTTTTCTCGCTTGCCCTGCAAGCGATTATGGCAATTGAACACAATATTTATTTTCTCTCGCATTTAAAAGGTCATCGACAGTTGTATTTTTTAACACTTAACAATTAACAGATTTTTTATCTTTGGCCTAGAGTTAAATACAGACTCTCCAAGCGGATATACGTGAAATGTAACGCCTAGCTTACGCTCGGGGGATAAATTGCCCCGCTGCTTGTTGTCCATTCTATATGCGTTAACACTCTATGAATACAAAAGCATTCATACACTGAATGGCCGATGAAACCTGAGTCGAATACACCTGACTCGGTTCTTTAACATATCATAGCATTGCTCATTAATGTCACGTACGCACAAATTACGGATGCCTTGATAAGCAATGTGCGACACCGATTCTTCATTCAAACACTGAATGGCCGCTGAAACCTGAGTCGAATACACCTGACCAGATACTTAAACATCAATAGTTTTGCTTATTAATGTACACACAAGGAAGTACGTGTGTATTTGATTAACAATTTGCGACACATACGCGTCTTCGTCGTCTTCTTCTTCTTCTTCTTCTTCTTCTTCTTTTTCTTTGTCTTAACCTCATTCACTACTTATTATGATTTCAGCAATATTAATTAATTATGCTTTTTATTTAAAGTTGTAGAAGTAGCAATTGAATTAGCAGTTGAAGTAGTTATAAAAGAACAACCGGCAGTCATTGAAGTAGTTTCGAACAAAATGTAATGCATAACACAGCATTTGCGAAAACACAATCATCTGGGAAGAAAAATTATAAACACTGCATTTGCAGAATATTTCGGAAAATCAATTTATAGCTTCTCATTTAAACCATGGTATTTTAAAATGCTAACAAAACTTTGGGCTGTTGATTTTATGTTTTTGAAGTTTATGAGTAATTTTGTGCTCATATTACAAAGTTACAGATAATTAATTAAAATGGACTTCGTGTTTAAGTTATTTAGTACTACAATTGATAATTATTTTATCTTTTATTATTTTAGATGGAAACGATCAGCCCATAGAATATGTGGAAATCGACGGTATGTTTTTTTTAACCTTTCGTAAATAGTTTGACTTAACACTTTAACTCCGTACCACTAAATAATGAGCATGAACGAACGGATTACCCGACAAAATAATCATGGACAAATCATGGATAAAATCCAGATGACAAATCACAATGAGTGACTTGGTCGGATTAATAATTATATATAGTAGGCGATACAAAATGGCGACATGCTTTGCTAACTGGTCATATCTTATTTTTTCAAAATTCGGTTATGTAACAAATACATTGATTGTAATTTTTAATGTCTGTTGTTTAGGCGATAAGCATAACGGGATTACTGATCGTTCGAGCGCCGTATCATAATGGCCTGAATCATATGAAACAGCCTTAGGGATAACATTAAAGAGTATGAACCTTCTAGCGAACATTTTCTCAAAACAATCAAAAACATATTTAGTTACAAAGGACATCAAAACCGAAGTGACGTTGGACGGGAAAGAGTTTCATGTAGATTACCTCAACATGTCATCTGACAAGTCCATGAAAGCCGCTGCCGAGCTTGAGAAAATGGTAAGAACCCAACAATTTTGCAGAGAATTATGGGTGGCTGAGAAACATGTTTAGAGTTCTCAAAAAAAGATGATCGATGCAAAATGGAAGTTTTATGGGTGAATACCTGAAAATCAGGTTAAAATATGTAAGGTGCAGAGTGCGAACTTGTATAATGGTACTTAAAGGTCTGATAAAGAAAGAAAGGGCAAGCCAAAGAGAAGCTGAAAGAATAGAGTCATTTACACTGATATAAAGAACAAGTAATATGTTTAAATAAAACCAAAAAAAAATGTGTATTACAAAACACTAAAACAATAAAAACCAATGTTTATTCCGAATAAGAATTGCGACTAAAATCAAACAATATGTTCAGAATAAACTATAAAAAGGAATTGGTAAATAAATACCGCTATGACAGTCTTGAATTAATTAATACCGCAGAGATATTACACGCAATCGTTGTTATATCAACTTTTAACAAGTAAGTAGAAACTTGTTGTTATGTGCAAGACAATAAGAAGATATCTCCTAAATAATGTACACCAGAAGCGGAAAGTACCTTATAAATGTATAGCTTATGTTGGAAGACAGAATTATTTTAGATATTCAATACGACATTGCAAATCTTAAGAACAAGTTCGATACGCCAGCTTGTGATTGGTAGTCAAATTGGTATGTGACTTTGTCTCATGATCAATGAACATACAGTTGCACATTCAGTTTACTCATTTAAATTAAATCCTCGACACATCAACCATGCTGAAACATGACTAATTTACCGAAACTACTTAGGGAACACTTGTAATGCAAGCGTTTCTTAGGAATCCGTGCGTCATTTACTTGCTTTCAACGGTCATAGTTATGTGTTCCTTTACCCCATGCAATTATATTACTACATTAATTAAACTTTATCAGCCTAGTGCTTTATGAAAGAATACACATGTCAGTTTGTTTTCGAAAAGCGCATCATAGTATACAGCTTATAGATATGGGTTTGAAAGTATACAAAAAAAAAATTAAATCCTCGTGAGTCGTATTGCGCAATACCTCTACCAGTGTACTCATTATGCTAACTAGATAAGTGTTCATTTAGTATGTATCGATCATTTTCATTACAATTGCTGTTGTTGCAATCGCTAATGTATACACAACACATACTTTTCCAACATAACATGGTCATTATAATAGGACAATAGAGTAATTAATACCATAACACTTGGTTATATCCATATTTAAACATTAAAAAATCATGGCATGCACCATCGAAAAGATCTTAAAAACAAGCTGTCCATTTGCTTTAATTTTGAAATAACGTATGCACTTAACATTCCCGAATCAAAATATACAACATCATTATTTTCAGTATGATGAACAGTTCACCAACAGTGAATATAAGGACATATATGTTGGAACCACCGTCCTTGGATTTCGGTAAGTAAAGTCTTTTATAAGTCCAATAGTAGTACTTCAATAATTTTAGAAAAGTTTTATTTGCTCTTTATGTGCTTTATCAAGGATTATCAACATTTACTCGTCGTAAACATTCTCGTTATACAAATATGTGTATGTGATTCTGTGTGGTGAAGTAATATCAAATATATTATCTCGTTCAAAACTTTTGAATACAAAATATCTTGTTTTAAATATTGACCAATTTCAGAAACGGAAGTTTGATTGGCGAGGTCAACTCGGAATTCAAAATTAAGGTCAAGATCGAAAAGAAGAAACCGGCGGATACAACGTCTGAAACCACAACGCAAGCTACAATCAAACTGAGCGCCGAAGACCTGGGGCTTAAAATGGAAGTTGTAATGAGTGTCATCGAGAAGATACCAGGCATAAAGCCCAACGCAATTTCAGGTACACACAAATCGCCTCTCAATAGTCTGCTTTCTTGTTAGTAACACCACTTATTAAAATAAAAAATAAAAATTCCGATGATATATTGATGGGATTGTTTAGCTTGATGATGCAGATGTTATTATACCGACCAATCCCATTCTGTCAAAACATAACGGCAGTATACCCGGAGTTATAAAATCGCAACATCTCACCAATAGTAAATATGTCAAATAAGAGTTGAATGAACATTAATATAACATGCTTATTTAGTTTAAAACTTGTAAATATAATTACTCGCGTATAAAATGACACTAATTCACTTTAAGTTCGAATTTTCAATCACATATTTTTTAAAGGTTAAGCCTGTCTTGACGCTCATTTTAATAGAAATGATGGAAAGACCCAATACGTCTTTGACAGTCATTCAAATGGATACATTTTACACTTTGTTTTGAACTATTATATTTATTTTAGAGGTAGACAAGTGTGACTCAAGCCCGTGTCAGAATTCCGGAACATGTGAAGGCCGCATCAACCAATATGTGTGCCTTTGTCCACCTGGCTATTCTGGGATCAACTGTGAAACAGGTTTGAACACTTTCTCAAACACAAGGACACAAACACACCCAGAGGCCGGTGCTTCAAATCTTATAAACAAAATCTGTAGAACTGTTACTTCTCTTTAAACTAACTTATTTCAAATATATATCGTGCCTAGAAAAATATAGTATACTTGATAATGGATTTTGATCAAGTGTTTGCTAATTAACGGTAGAAACATCGTCAAAAAATCAAGAATGATGCAGCTTACTACATCATGAATTACATACAATACAGTATGCGTTTCTTTGTATTATCTCGGATGTTGGAGTTAGATGTTCATTTCGAGTAATTCGAGTGCTTTAATATCATCGAAAACAAGCGAAACTAATCAAATAGCTTAATGCTAACAGTTTGTGTTTAATTGCTTGTACTCTAGACATCGACGAGTGTGACAGTTTCCCGTGCAAGCTCGAAGGTATCTGCAAGGACTCGGTGGACAACTACACTTGTACGTGTCAGCGCGGTACAACCGGCAGGAACTGCGAAATAAGTAAGCTAATATAGTTATATTATATCTATTTACAAGTAAATATTATTAAAATAATAAAGACATTTTTAATTGCAACTCCATCTAAAAAGGTTCTGTATTTATTCTAAATGGCCACATTCCAAACCAAAATCCACAGCACAGCATAAGAACCATATAACATACATCAATAAAATTAGGTACAGCTGACCATCAAACAGAATGGCAATAAAATAAAATATAACCCGGGCCAAAAGCAATATATATCATACGGCGATTGGTCTAGTTGTATAAGACTGGTCTAGAATAGGAAGGTCCCTGGTTCGAATCCCGCTAAGGGCACTGAACTTTCCTACAAAACATTAATATTACGCTTGCTCCTCTTCATCCGGGTGTATAAATATGTACATGTGTGGGAAATAAGCTAGTATGCCTTAGCTGCATAATGCGTCGAATGCAAACGGACGACTTAAAAACCGATTATCGGCCGGCGAGGGTTCGAAGTCGGTTACAGACGAATATCGTATCATAATCAGAATTAAACGTCATGTCTTTACCTTTACATTACTCCATTATTGTAGCATACATTCTGTGTATGCTTTTTTTTCCAGCAAGCCACAACTGTTGTTGGCTCAAATTCTGTGATACATAAGTGTTGTCGTCCTATAATATTTTTGGAAAACAACATTTTTTATAGTGAAACATGGATGTAACAATTGTGGCATAAACATGGTGTCCGTTTAGGCTGAAATCTTAAACAAATAGGTTAGTAACGTCAGCTAAATAGTTTTTGTATATGTTTTACTACACTCGATTTATTTACCTTTTTAATAAAGATATACAATTACATGCATAAATGTTTGTTATATCTATTCAACATTATTTCTTTGGTTAATTTTTTTTGCGATAATTTATTTTAAATAAATATGATTAAAAAAGATTTGAAACCTTAACCTGGAGTACTAATGCATATTTAGGGCGGTCACACCAATCAGATTGGTCCACGCAAGCAACGTTTTCGTTTAAGCCTGAACGTGCGTAACTTGCTTTTTATGCCCCCGGAACGAATGATCGGGGGTATATTGTTTTTGGCCTGTCTGTCTGTGTGTCTGTCAGTCTGTCGGTCAGTGTGTATGTCACTAAACTTTAACCTTGGTCATAACTTTTGCAATATTGAAGATAGCAACTTGATATTCGGCATGCATGTGCATTTAATGGAGCTGAACATTTTGAGTGGTGAAAGGTCAAGGTCATCCTTTAAGGTCAAAGGTCAAATATATGGCTTCAAAGCGGCGCAGTAGGGGGCATTGTGTTTCTGACCAACACATCTCGTGTTTGTTTATTATCTTACTTTATTTTTTAAATATTCTGCTTTTTTTTCAATGGGATAGTGCTTGCTATTTTTAGATATCGACGACTGTACACCCAATCCATGTGTTCATGGCACGTGCAATGATGAACTGAATGGGTACACATGCACCTGTCATCGTGGGTACACAGACAAGAACTGCACAACTGGTGAGAAAGTTGTTGATACGTAAATATGCATACATTCACATAAGTGAGCCTTTCTGCCAATTTAAGTAAACTTGACCATGCATGTTTAACTTTGTTCCTGACTTCATGAATACATGCTAAAGGCGCGTTAACAAGTGTTAATTTCTAGAAAGACTAAATTTTTTTTAAGATACGAGTGACACCTGTTGCACCTTTTTTAAGATATTGATGACTGCGATTCCAAGCCCTGTGTGCATGGCAACTGTTCTGACCAAGTAGCAGGCTACACATGCGCATGTGAAACAGGATACACTGATAGTATTTGTCAAACAGGTTAGAACAATAGTTTGTACCTCATACACTAAAAACGTTTTATACATACAAATAATATTGTTTGTGCTTATTTGTACTAGAAAATCTGTATTGTCTCATTTTAAACTTTTCTTTAAAATTATTTCAGATAAATAGCAACTGTAATTGCTAAAAATAAAATTAAAGTTGTGCTGATTTCTGCCCCCTTCGAATACTGGTGACTGAACACGTCATGCTTTCAGCGTAGCTGTGTAAACCAGATTTTTACTATTATCAACAGCCAAAGGAATATTCGATAATTTCGATAATTTATCGCTTGTAGAATCAATGAATTTTTTTTTTAAGATTGTATGGGTTTATTTGAGATAATTCCTCCAAAAATTTGGAAACGTATCTTTTTCAAATTTAAATAAAAACAAACATTTGTTGAATAGACATAGTGTATCATGGTTAACGTTTAAACTCTGATTTATGAATAGAACTTTACGAAAGAATGCTCATGGTCTTTGAATACAGTTGTTTTTCTAACTGACGGAATAATCACGGAGTTGCGAGGCTTTACTCGGCTGGATATTTATAAATTATTTACATAAACACACGAACTAAGTTTTAATAAATCAATTATGTTAAGTATTTAGACGCATGCGTTATTCCGACAAACAACGTTTAAGGTAAAATGTGTTACCTTACAAGCATATTTGACCTTATTATTCTAATCAATTATTATCGTTCAATAATTGCGCTCGTGCTGAACACACGAGTTTGAGTCAAGTTAATAACTGTGTCTTAGAATCATATACATAAATAAACCCATATGTAATTATGTTTCATCAGAATGGACGTTCATATAGTGAGTGGAGTAATGCGTGCTATTCTTTTTAAGTCAATTATTTATATTGTTATTAAAGGAACCGTCAACTAGATAGAAATATAAAAGTTCTAAAATACCGTATTTTTTACAATTATTAGTTTATATTGATTAAAATATAGACTGGTATAATACATTACTTGAATCAAGTTCATATTTTCAGTATTTTTTGTAATAAACTTTTGCGATGTGAAATCGAAAGTACATCGCGAAAAAAGTGACATTACGATGTACACGCTATAAATAACGCAAATAGGTTGATAATTTTATAAATAAAATATATACAATTCACTACGCATGCATAATTGGCATTCCTGGGTTTACCACGTGACGATGATGATAAACCTACTTGCGTTATTTATAGTTAACTGGTAGTTACCTGGTACACATACGCAGTAAAATTACCGAATATACTGAAAATATGAAAACTCAACAATTTTTTCAAGTAATGTAATATATCAGTCGTGATATTTTAATCAATATAAAATAATAAATGTAAAAAATTACGGTATTTTAGAACTTTTCTTATTATCGTCAATCTGGTTGGCGGTCCCTTTAATATGTTGATTCAAACTTTATAACCATGTCTTGTGTGCATTATAATTGATAATATCAAATGTGCCTTTTTAAAAAGGATTTCTTGTTTTAGATATTGATGACTGCAATCCAATGCCATGTGTGCATGGCAACTGTACTGACCAAGTGGCTGGGTACACGTGCACCTGTAAACCTGGGTACACTGGTATTAACTGTCAAACCGGTGAGACCTTTATCGATACCATAGATGTATTTGTACATCACATACTGTACATAAAACCACAACAAATACGAAAACCTTTATAAAATTCATTATTGGCTAATGGAAAAAGTAGTTATATATTTACTAAACATTTGGCTGTAATTGTAAGTGTATTTTTCTACAGATATCGTCGAAACCAAACCACATTTTTCATGTATTTTTCTCTATAATGTAGACGCTATATATGCTCTGTTGTTGTTTTTTATTTCACTTTACTTATCACTTAACTTATCCATGTCTTTGTTTAAATATGTATTCGCATTCTTTTGGTACGAACTGTTTTGTTATATTGCACTTTTCTTTAGACGTCGATGATTGTACACCTAACCCTTGTGTTCATGGTGCTTGCACTGACCAAGTACCCAGTGGGCATCAAACGTTTTGCGAACGTTGCTGCAACGTAATATTTAGGTCGCAACGTCGGCAACCATTAACGAACGTTGCCACAACGTTGCATACAAAACATTACCAGGACGTTTCATCAAACGTTGCAGTTTGGTTTTCACAATGGTGTATATGAAAGTTTTCCCGACGTTTTTTTCCAACGTTGCTGCAACGTTGTACTTAGGTTGCATTCAAACGTTGCAGTTTGGTTGTCACAATGGTGTATTTGAATGTTTTCCCGACGTTTTTTCCCAACGTTGCTGCAACGTTGTATTTAGGTTGCATTCAAACGTTGCAGTTTGGTTGTCACAATGTTGTATATGAACGTTTTCCCAACGTTTTTTTCCAACGTTGCTGCAACGTTGTATTTAGGTTGCATTCAAACGTTGCAGTTTGGTTGTCACAATGGTGTATATGAAAGTTTTCCCGACGTTTTTTTTCCAACGTTGCTGCAACGTTGTATTTAGGTTGCATTCAAACGTAGTATTTAAAAAAAAATAATAATATAAAAATAAAAACTATTTACTGCCAACCGCGCTTTCGAGTATTATCGGCAGATATGCACACTGTCGAGTCCGTTTGCTAGAAAGAACAAGTACTTGGTGTCTATAGAGGGTATAATGAAACGCTCCCCCAGTAGGAATCGTACTTTATAATAATACAATTCATGCATAGCATCAATGAAAATATGAATTCTTGTAAATTTTAGAAATTCATTTTTTTTTATTTTACAAATCAGTTTCTTAAACTTAAAAAAAAAAAAAAAAAAAAAAAAAAAAAAAACACGTCTTAATGCCGAGCTAAGCCTTTATTTGTCAGTCAGCATTCCGCTGAAACATGACTGGCATGTATGTGCCCCGACCCGGGATCGAACCCGAGACCTCTGGATTTCAGCAAGCGCCTTATCCACTGAGCTATGGAGGCACATAAAGATGCTAAAGATGAACTTTAACTCAAAATCGCCGGATAAAATATATTGTTTAAGTTGTATTATGCATTAAAATGGTAGAATCTAGTTTCAAAGTTATAACCAAAAATAAATACTCAACATTTTTGTCTGATGCTTTCAACAGTCGCCGTGGTGTAGTTGATGAGGTGTCCGCCTAGCGGTCGGGAGTTGGTGGGTTCGATTCCCAGTCGGGAAACGTTTCATTAACTTCTCTATAAACATCAAGTAATGGTTCTTTCTAGGAAAAGGACTCGAAAATGTCCATAACTGCCGTTAATACTCGAAATAGTATATTATATATTTTATATTATTTTAAATAATATTTAAAAATACTGCCTTTTAATGCGACCTAAATACAACGTTGCAGCGACGTTTGGAAAAAACGTTGCAGTAACGTTTGGAAAAAACGTCGGGAAAACTTTCATATACACCATTGGTACAACCAAACTGCAACGATTGACTTCAACCTAAATACAACGTTGCAGCAACGTTTGGGTGCCCACTGGGTAGCTGGGTTTAAATGTTCCTGTGAACACTGGTTCTAAATGTTAAACAGGTAATGACATAATGTGCCAATTATAACTTAATATCAACACATGTCTTTAACGTAGACAGTAAAATGCGGTAAGGGTATTAGCACATGTATTATAAAATGATAAATGGTACATCTTAATCTTCGTTCAGCTGCATAAGATACGACCATTTAACTGGTGGTGATGTTTTGACACTTTCAAAGATTGGTGACTGCTGCACTTAAAAAAATATGTATGACTGCGAACCCAACCCCTGTATACATGGATCATGTCTGTTAACCTGATTTACTTTGCACTACATGTAAAACTTGTAAAATCAAACTCGTACCCGTCCATTGTAAAATCCCATTAAAGTCTATACGATTTTAATTACGAACAACCAATAACATGTCATATTAAACAGTTATATTGGAGTTCGATAAAACACGTTAATACAAAGTTATTGTTTTTCAGCAAATTAGTTGGCGCAACATATTTAACAACTTGTAACCTATATTAGTTTTTGTAGATGCATGTATTATCTCAGCTGTGTTATCTGAATTTCAAGTAAAACACACCTATTTTAAATAATGCACAGCTGAATAATGGCCAATATGAAAATTCGCAGAATTCTTGGGATTTGTAACTGGGTTTTAACATATAAAAATAGTTTAAGAATTATGTTTTCAGCAATCACAAAAATAATTTGTGTATTGTGTGTCGTATGTTGCTCGTTTTTTTGTGTGCAAAACATCGCATTCTTTTACTTATTCTGCTGCTTTCACGTCATCTTTAATAAGTTCACTGCAAAAAAAAACAACAATCCACCCAACCAGTGCTCCGCTATCAGGAAATTTCGATAAACGAAAGTAAACAAAGGTTTATAGTTGGGAATACTCCATGGAGAAGCACGATATGCTATAGCCAATTAGTTCATAAGTTCCTGCAATACAAGTGTGTTTAAAGAGTTCTTATTACAGTAAATAAAAGATCGTAAGTTTATCTACACTAAGTTTGCATTGTCATATCTGTATTAGCTTGAGTTCTTTTCCAGATATTGACGACTGCGCCTCCCGCCCCTGTATGCATGGCAACTGTACGGATAAAGTAGCAGGGTTTACATGCTCTTGCTACCCTGGATACTCAGGAACAGCCTGCCAAATTGGTACATTAAAGTACAATCCATATAATTCCGGACAGAAACACATTTAATGTTGTTTAACAAATATAATTTCTTTTATAATACATGTGTTTGAATAATAAGATTTTAAAACATAACAAACAGCCGCAGTAATCAGTTTATGATTTGTTTACATATGTAGAAAGTTGAGTAATCTGTTCTACTTGCTTGAGTTCTTTTCCAGATATTGACGACTGCGCCTCCCGCCCTTGTATGCATGGTAACTGTACGGATAAAGAAGCAGGGTTTACATGCTCTTGCTACCCTGGATACTCCGGCACAACCTGCCAAACAGGTACATTATAGTACACTCATTAAGGCATTATAAGCTAAAACGCATTCCATTTTTTAAGAAATGATATAGTTCTTTTTAAAACATTTGCTTTAATAATACTTTTTTCAGACACAACCCAGGGACTTACTGGTATTCGGTCTATGATATATGGACAAATGTAGAAAGTCCAGTCAATAATTAATGCTCCATTTCACACTCAGTCTAGTTAGCAGTCTTAGAAAATACAAATGTAGAAAGTCCAGTCAAAAACTAATGCTCCATTTTACACTCTGTCTAGTAAGCAGTCTTAGAAAATATCTATGCATTATGTACACATACGCTGGAATGTCCACTTTATAAATATTACATTTTGTTATCCTAATTCGTTTGGGATTCGTTTGCAATAGCAAACACAAAAACACAAAAAAACAATAACGTATATATTGATTGCAGACATTGACGACTGTGTCGGTGTTGTGTGCCAAAATGGAGGCACTTGTAGGGATATGGTCAATGGCTACATCTGCAGCTGTGCACATGGCTATGTGGGTCTGATGTGTGAAACTAGTAAGTACACACGGTAAAATCCGTCTCCCACAGGTTGTATTAGTCATGCTTATGACAAAGATATCGGATAGGGAATTATCGCGTAATTTGAATATGAGAAAGTAATATAACTATAAATAAAACAAGTATCATATCAAACAAACATATAAACATTTGTTATCTTTAGACAAAAACGATTGCAATTCAAGCGTCTGTCAGAACGGTGCCACTTGTGTCGATCTTGTAAATGACTACCGATGCAACTGTCACGCTGGCTACATGGGGGACCACTGTGAAATTGGTATGTTTTGATTTGTTTTTGAAATGGTAAACTATGTCTTTATTTAATGTTAAATGTTACTATGTTTACAATAATATAATATAATGTTCTAGAAAACACATTACCATTTTCAAAATCAGCATTGAATTTAATTCAGCGTTTAAAAAATATGATTTTTTTACACCTCATATTTTGGAACTTTTTTACTGAAATTATTATTCAGCATTTTCCTTTTTATTTGCCGCACAAAATAAAAAAAACTTTCAAGAATTGTAAAGGATTTCGGGAGAAAATATCGGTTTACATTAACAAAAACACACTATTTTACTGTAGATTTTTACTAGTTCTTATTTCTAAAGATTATCCGCGCGTGCAAAATACTGAAAAATGACGTCGCGGCTCGGGTAACAAGCAGCTTCGTTGCACTATGCGGTAGCTCTTCATTATATCTCGGTATTAAAAATAATGATTATTAAAAAATGAAAGACGATTTGGTATGCATTATTTATGAAAATAATTGAAAAAATACTAACAGATTAAATGAAACATATGTCATACTGTTTTGCATTAGAAATTACTTTGATAGTTACACAATTAAATTGTCATTGTGTGTTAGTGCGGTAAAAGTCGTCCACAGGTCGATGCATCGTATGAAAATGGTTCGTGAAGCGTAAGAAATAGAAAACCTTATTTTGAGCTAAATGACAAAATAGAAACCAGTCAGGCAATCCAAAACGGTTAACGGACTTTCGCCCATGGAATCACAATTGTGTCTTAGCGTCCCTGTTAAATGTTGTTTAATATCCTTTATCATTTACCGTAGATATCAACGAGTGCTCTCTTAATCCATGTATCAATGGGGCTTCCTGCATTGATCAAGTAAACAACTACACCTGCGTGTGTAGAGCTGGTTTTACTGGACGTAACTGCGATTCAGGTATGCTACTATTGCACGAAATACAAGATTCATAGCAATACTTCTCCATAAGAAAACCAATACAGTTTCCAAAACAAAATAGCTATTGCATTTTGACAAGAAGTTTTACTGTTCTATGCTCGATAACATGTGCGAACAAAATACTGATGCCCGAAGACTGTCAATACTGATTTAATATACATTATAGATATCAACGAGTGCATGCCGAATCCATGTCATAATGGGTCCACATGCGTGGATCAGGTGAACAATTATACATGCGTCTGTAAAGCGGGTTTCACTGGACGTAACTGTGATACAGGTGAGCTAACTTTGTTTTATTAATTCATATTATTTTAATTGCACTAAATACAGTTAACATGATTCTAAACAAGATTGGTCGACACCGTTTCAGCTAAACATAAACCTGAAGGAACAAAGGTATTGCTGAATGGCAATACAATTGAAATTGATCTACTGTTTAACCATACAAGGTAGTAATCAGTGCTATCATAATCAAACAGTTTATAATTTTTTCGTAGGGTCTATTTCAGTTCAATTACGCATGCGTCTCTTAACACGTTAAATAGTGTAAGCTGTAAAATGAATTAAAGATTTGTAACACAATGTAAGCTATACTATTCTCATACAAAAGATATCTGTTGAATGACGGTCCTGTAAAAAAAACTATATCACAATGACAGCAAAATATAACTAATTACAATACTTGTTTTCCTCAGATATCAACGAATGCTCCCTTAATCCATGCAACAATGGGGCCTCTTGCATTGATCAAGTAAACAACTTCACATGCTTGTGTAGAGCTGGTTTCACCGGACGTAACTGCGATACAGGTAAGATAACATTGCAAGATGATGGTAAAAAATGGATGCTTTTTAAAAGTGCTTCAACATTAGAAAACCAATAAAATTTCTTAAATATTGCAATGTTATTTTGAAAAAAGTACCATTTTCTTATGCCCACCCATATGTTCGAACAAAATACTGATAAACAAAGACTATCAACATAATTTTTATGTATTCTAGATATCAACGAGTGCATGCCGAATCCATGCAATAATGGGTCCACATGTGTCGACCAGGTGAACAATTATACATGCGTCTGTAAAGCGGGTTTTACTGGACGTTACTGCGATACAGGTGAGGCCCCATGGTGCAAGTAATGATCCCAATTTAAACAGTACGAAATAAAGTGAATACTATTGTAAACTCCTGTTGATGACAACATAGGCGTGAACGAAAACATATAAGAACAAAAGTACAGTAAGTGATCAGGACATTGAAAGTGGCTCGGATGTATAAACACTCATTTATGAGTTTTGTTAATCGATATAGATGATAATATGCTTGTTTGGACTGCCAATATCGTAGGCCGCAAAATAAATTCAATAATTATAACACAATGTGAGCTATATTGTTTGTATAAAATACATTTGGGATGACATACGGCCCATTATAAAGGTATACCTAAATGACTACATCGTATACAAACGTTCAATACTAATTGACCCTATATATCAACGGGTGCTCTCCGAATATATACAACAATGGTGCCTCATGCGTTGATCAAGTATTCTCGAAAACACCAACGAACAAAACCACTTATTATCAAAGAGTGTCAACACTGTTTACTATTCCATATATTCCTATGCATTCAAGATGTTAACGAGTGCATGCAAAATTCATGCAATAACGGGTCCACATGCGTTGATCAAGTAAACAATTACACGTGCGTTTGTAAAGCGGGTTTCACAGGACGTAACTGTGATACAGGTAAGCCACCATTGTTCAGGTTATACACAATTTGTATGCACTCAATAAAGTTTAAACTATTATAAACTTAAGTGGTCGACAACATAACCGTTAAACGAACGCATGAAGAAAGATAGGTATACTGAAGTAACTATGATATTGAAAATGGATCTAATTGTATTACAATTCAAGCTATACTGTTATTGTTTTTTATTTTGTTGAATGACGGTGTATAATAGTATACCAGAATGACTACATAATAATTTCAATACTTTTTGTTCTCAGATATTCACGAGTGCTCTCCAAATCCATGCAACAATGGGGCCTCCTGCATTGATCAAGTAAACAACTACACCTGCTTGTGTATAGCTGGTTTCACTGGACGTAACTGCGATTCAGGTAAGATAACATTGCAGGATCATTGTAAGAAATTGATGCTTTTTAACAATGCTTAACCATTTTTAAATTAATAAAGTATCTTTATAATGGCCGTTGAATTATGAAAAAGTACTTACGTGGAATGCATTACCACACGAAAGAAGAAATCCACTTATAATCACATATTTTGAACACTGTTTAAATATAAATTATAGATATCAACGAGTGCATGCCGAATCCATGTAATAATGTATCCACATGTGTGGACCAGGTGAACAATTATACATGCGTCTGTAAAGCGGGTTTCACTGGACGTAACTGTGATACAGGTGAGCTACTATTTTTTAAGAAATAAACATCTTCTTTTGCAATGAATAAAGCTGAAACTCTTATAAACTTAAGTGGTCGCCCACATAACCGTTAAACGAAATAATGTAGGAAGACATGTATAGTCAAGTGCCTATGATATTGAAAATGGAGTTAATATATAACAACTGAATATATTTAGGATTACTTTTTTAATCTATGTAGTTTGTAATTTGCTTGCATGGACTATTTAGTAATCGCTTTGTCTCTAAAAACTGTTAATATTATAAAATTCAAACTATATTTAATATTTATATGACATTTAAAGCTATTCTGTATTTCTAAAATAAATTAGTGTTGAATTACGGATCAGTATAAAAGTATACCTGAATGACTACATAATAGAAATAATGTCAATACTTTTGGGTCTCAGATATCCACGAGTGCTCTCCAAATCCATGCAACAATGGGGCCTCCTGCATTGATCAAGTAAACAACTACACCTGCTTGTGTATAGCTGGTTTCACTGGACGTAACTGCGATTCAGGTAAGATAACGTTGCAAGATGATTGTAAGAAATTGATGCTTTTTAACAATTCTTAAACATTTGATAATCACTAAAGTCTCCTTATCATGCCCTTTGAATTATGACAAAAGTACTTATATAGTATGCATGACCACACGAACGGAGAAAACCACTAATAACCACTAATTTTGAACACTGTTTAAATATACATTATAGATATCAACGAGTGCATGCCGAATCCATGCAATAATGGGTCCACATGCATTGACAAGGTGAACAATTACACGTGCGTCTGTAAAGCGGGTTTCACTGGACGAAACTGTGATACAGGTGAGCTACTATTTTTCAAGTAATAAACACCTTCTTTTGCATTGAATTAAGCTGAAACTATTATAAACTTAAGTGTTCTACAACATAACCGGTAAACGAAAGCATGAAGGAAGACAGGTATAGTAAAGTTACTATAATATTAAAATAGATCTTATTATGGATGGTAACGAATATCCGGATATCCGGATACCGAATACTGGTTAAGTATCTGGATAGAAAAAGAGGATCCGAATGCTAAAAGAAACGATGTTACCCTTTATGTTATGCACGTTACGCTCCTTATCGTATAATTCGACGTTAATTTGTTCATCAGACATCATTGACACACTATCATACATCCGTAAATTGGTTGTTACTCAATGGGTGCCCATTGCAAGATGATTTGTAAGAAATTGATGCCATATGACAATACTTAACGATGTGAAAATCAATAAAGTCTCCTTATCATGCCCGTTGAATTATGACAAAAAGTACTTATATAGTATGCATGACCACACGAACGGAGAAAACCACTAATAACCACTAACTTTGAACACTGTTTAAATATACATTATAGATAACAACGAGTGCATGCCGAATCCATGCAATAATGGATCCACGTGTGTAGACCAGGTGAACAATTACACATGCGTCTGTAAAGCGGGTTTCACTGGACGTAACTGTGATACAGGTGAGCTACTATTTTTCAAGTAATAAACACTTTTGTATGCACTTTATTAAGCTAAAACTATCATAAACTTAAGTGTTCTACAACATAGCCGGGAAACGAAAGCATGAAGGAAGACAGGTATAGTTAAGTAACAATGATATTAAAATAGATCTGATTATGGATGGTAACGAATATCTGGATATCCGGATACCGAATACTGGTTAAGTATTTGGATAGAAAAAGAGGATCCGAATGCTAAAATAATCGATGTTACCCTTTATGTTATGCACGTTACGCTCCTTATCGTATATCTCAGCGTTAATCTGTTCACCAGACATCGTTGACACACTATCATACATCCGTAAATTGGTTGTTACTCAACGGGTGCCCATTGCAAGATGAATTGTAAGAAATTGATGCCATATGACAATACTTAACGATGTGAAAATCAATAAAGTCTTCTTATCATAACCGTTGAATTATGATAAAATGTACTTCTATAGTAAGCATCACAACACGAACGGAGAAATCCACTTATTATCACATAATTATTTTAAACACTGTTTAAATATACATTATAGATATCAACGAGTGCATGCCGAATCCATGCAATAATGGGTCCACATGCGTGGACCAGGTGAACAATTATACATGCGTCTGTAAAGCGGGTTTTATTGGACGAAACTGTGAAACAGGTGAGCTACAAATTTCACAACGATTATAAACTGTTGTTAATATGCTTCAACATTTCCTCCAACTAGCTGGGTTTTTTTAACTTTACTTTTTACTTTGTAAATACGTATACACAACAGAAGTTTACTTTTATGAGTAAAAAAAGTGAACCTACCTTGAACTTATCTTAGTTTTAACAAAGTCTGCTATACAAAGCCATGTCGATAATAAATTCATTTGCATTTATCAAGTTAACAACTTCGTCAGTTTCTATTAAGATGGGTTCACAGGATTTTACCGTCTTATATATGTGCTTCTTAATATTGAAATACAGTTTGTAAGGTTAAGACATTACATAGTATTGCAAGTTTTAAAACATAAACGTTAAATGAATAACTTCTATTTTACCGTGTTGGTTACACATTATCTATGAGATGAATAATAATCGACCCTAGGTATCAACGAGTGCTCTCCAAATCCATGCAAGAATGGGTCCACGTGCGTTGATCAAGTAAACAACTACACTTGCCTGTGTAGAGCTGGTTATACTGGTCGTAACTGCGATACAGGTAAGGTCGTTTGAAAATGCATAACCATACTCAAGTATTTCGTGACAATTATAACTGTCATAAACATTTTATTCTTTGAGCGGATTCCATGTATTCATGTGGTGACTGCTTTAGTACAATAACATTATTTGTTTCTGATGCAAATAAAACGTATATATATAATACAGCTAAATGTGTTATGTACAAAATTTAAAAAAGCAAACAACTATACATAAACTTTAATAAATTGAAAGTTAAAATGACATTATTTCTAATGACCGTTCAAGATGTTCATATGTTTGTATGATATATATTAAGTATATGCTTTTTAGTGAAATATAGAATTAATTTTATTTGCAAAATAAAATACATTCGACATCAGTGATACATATAAGACCAGTGAAAATAATAAGAAAAATCACACTATTTGTCCATTAATAATATCTGTTAACCGGTGTGAGATAATTTTTGTATGCAAATATGTGTATAATATCAAAAACACATAGTATTACTTTAAACATGAAAAAGAGGAATACACACACTATCATTTATCTACGAGGGAGCACACAATATGGGTTATACTTATGAAAAACAAAAACAAATTTTGACGCATCATTAATGAGGGCTTTCAACGTCATCAAACATGCATGTAATTAGACGTCATGATGTCTCATTTGCTTACTTTCATTACATTTAAGCATATAATTTATGGCAAATCTAAGGGTGATATGACTGTTAAAACACTTAATGGGACTTGTTGACATATTTGTATGTTTAAAATTGGCATTAACTATACTTACGCAACAAAAACGTAACAATTTTATCAGTATTCGAAGCATTTTAAGATTAAAACAATTGTTGCCAACCTCGGATTTTAGCCACAGCGTGTAACTATGATATTTATTAGTGAAAACATCATTTTGAATGATAAATAATCATATTATAACGAAAATAATATTTTTTTTTTAAATTACTATCAAATATATATATATATATAACAAGGTATTCAACTCGAAATCACCCGAAAACAGGGTGCATCGCTTTGAACAGCCATTACTTAATCAATTTTGCAGAGATGTTCATGAACCCCGTCTTATTCAACGAAGAAATGAATTTCCTTTCTGGAAATGTATATATCTTGTTATATTTCTACACATGCTGGCTCAAATTTTAAGAAATAAAACGATACACAATTCGCGTGACCTACTTAACAGCGATCAGACAGGATTCGTGAATAAAATCTCCAATTGTTAAGACACATCTTCGCATTGGACCAATGAAATAATTCGTGCGTTTAAACTCTCAGTTAGTTAAAATGTATGTAAACAAAGGTTTCAAACGGCACTGGACATTAAGTTTGATGCATAATGCAACGGCAAGCACGGTAAGAATGTTTTTGTCATACGTTTTATTGAATTATGGTATCGAGGTCCGTGAACTTTGCTGGGAAAATGCCCTTTACTCCGTATATTTTTCAGTCTGAAATCCTGTCTGATCGATGTCAAGTGGTTCACACGAGTTGTGTGACGTGTTATTTCTTAAAAGGTGACCCAATATTTGTAAAAATATTGCAAAACATGTACATTTCCAGAAAGAAAATTCATTTATGCGTTGAATTAGACCATGATTGTGAACATCGCTGCAAAATTGATGAAGTAATGGCTGTTCAAAGCGATGCACCCTGTTTTCGGGTGATTTCGAGTTGAATACCTTGTTATATATATATTTGATAGTGACTTTTTTTCAGAATAATTGATTGTACGTTAAAATATGATTAATTCATTTATCATTCAAAATGATGTTTTCACTAATTAATATCATAGCCACACGCTTACCACTTGTGATTTTAGCTTGCGACATTTCCAAGCGTTAAATTATTTTTAAATCTAAGTCTCTTGTTTTAACCATTGTCATTTGAAAAAACTTTTTAAAAAAATGTGTACTTACCACTTAATACCATACTTGTGCTTTGATTACCATCTTTCCCTGCAAAGGTTGCTCATGTTTTCCTTAGATATCAATGAATGCTCAACGAGTCCATGCATGAATGGTTCCACATGCGTTGATCTAGTGAACGACTATTTCTGTGTCTGCGGGCCAGGCTCTAATGGAAAGAATTGTGATATTGGTAAACACAGTGTTGAATATATTCTACATATATCACGTGTGTCAATATTTATTATTTTTAAAAAATACTTATATCCTCATATTTTAATTTAAAAAAATGGTTATGTAAGATACAGTAGAATACTCTTTGAATGGTAATTTATAAATAAGGAAACAGGTGAAGATGGTGTAAAACTAAAATTATTTATAACAATTATTTTAAATTGGCATCGTGTTGATGTTTTTTGTATTCCGTTATTAGTAGATCCAAAAGGAGGAATACTTTTATTTGTAATGCATTCGCAACTAATGTACCAAATATATTTCCATGTATTTTGTTTTGCTTTGACACAAACAACTAAATTTGTCTATGATTGTTAATGTTTACGTTCATAAGATATCGATAAGAGTTCCTCGTTCTCAGGGGGGAACTTCCTATATACGGGTGTATAGGGGTGTGCAAAACATATCGGGTGTGTTTTTCGACACAATGGGTCTGCTTTTTCAAAAAAAATTGTATTAAAATGGGTCTATTTTATTAGAGTTACGGTTTAAAAATGGGTCACATTTCGGAATTCTCAGTGGAACATCCCTACCCTAAAATTTGGAAAGTTACCCCCCCCCCGGACCTCGTTCATTCTTTATGACATAATAACGCCTACGGCTATCGCCCACTCTTAACGCAAGGTTACACCTGACAGAATTATGATAAGGATGAGCTCTTCTTCGGCAGGGTTTCAACTATTTAACTGTATAAAACAATGTTTCTGAGTCTTGGTACCGATTACCCTACGAATTTTCCAATGTTTATAATGTTGTTGTTTTCGGTTAAGATAGTGTAGTGTATATTGCGATGCATTTGGCAAAATAGTTTTTTTTATATGCCAATCCCTTACATTTGTTTTCAAGGTTTGTCTTCAAACCAGTAAACACTGCTGAATAATAGTTTCAAACAACCACTTATTGAATAATTTTAACGTAAACAAAATTGCCATAAACTAGATTTATCCGCTAGTAACGTATAAATGAGTTTTAACGGAAAATTATGCACTTAACAATTGGCAAAGAAAATCATAAACTATAAATTTATAATTTTGGTCGGCTTTTCAAATATAATTTTACACAAATACTTGAAACATAACTTTTTCAAAAGTACATGCATCTTTTTATAGTAAAAGTTACAACGTGAATGATAATATGTTCTTAAATTACATTTAGGTCATGATTAACAGCTTGTATGTGGTTTCTCTGTTCTGCTTTGGTATTAGAACTTGTGTTTTCATTGTTGGCTATATTTGGCTACATTCTATGATCAAATACAGCCGACAAGATAAACAATCTTCGCAGATCATTTTGTTGCCAATATGCTTTATTTGTTGGTCCTCGTTCTAATCAAACTGAAATTTTATCTTTATCAAATTCTTAGCATAGGTATCGCAACGCACCCTAGTCTGTCTGTTTTACGCTTTGATAGATGACCGGCATAATGCGAAATGCAAGGACATTTGTCGCGTGAAAATAACTACCTATCCTTGTTGTATGCGTCAGGTTAAGCCGCGTTCTTGTTAAAACCAATATTACTAGCACATGACATGTCTGTATCGTCCAAAAACAACGATTACTTAACATCCAAACAGCATTCATTGTAGAAATAAATTATGACACTGTGGACTGTTAAAAGTGACATTCTCATGCAAACGGTCTAAACACAGTTACAGTAATCCTCGTTTTTTCTTCAAATATGTCTTTATTTTAGTTATAATAATAAGACTAATTCACTAGTGTCCTTTTAGTTTTTACATGTACATTCACAAACTCGAAATTGTCACAAGAGTTCAAACCGTTTAATATCTCAGATTTACATATAAGACATAACATGACTGTTTTTGATATGGATAAATAATTTTGATGCGGGTTAAATTATGTTTGCTTAATATAATAATGTTTCCTATTTTTCAACAATATTTTCATTTAATGCTCCAGTCACAGTCTAAAACGGAGCAATCTGTTAAAGATAACGAATTGAAATGCATATTTCTAGACAGAAATGCATTTAACCTATCTTATTCAATGTGATGATGGTCATTATTGCTATTTTCCAATCCAGCTTTGTCAACTACAACTTTAAGTACAGCAGGAACAACCAAAGCCTCAACAACAGCGTCACAAAACACATCGATCACTTGGAACCAAACAACTGGAACAACAGCACCATCTAACACTTGGAACCAAACATCTGGCACAACAACACAATTAAACACTTGGAACCAAACGTCTGGAACAACAACACCATCAAACATTTGGAACCAAACATCTGGCACAACAACACTATTTAACACTTGGAACCAAACATCTGAGACAATAACACAATCAACCACTTGGAACCAAACGTATAGAACAACAACTCCAGCAAACACTTGGAACCTAACATCTGTCACAACAACACCATTAAATAATTGGAACCAAACATCTGGAACAACAACACCAACAACCACTCGGACCCAAACATCTGAAACAACAACACCAAGATACCCAGCAACAAACACTACATGGTTTCCGACAACTGAAACAACACCACCAAGATCAACTACCTCTTCTGTTCCGACTTGCAACCGTATGTTCATTTATAGTATAGCACTATGAACAGTCTCGGACAGACAATTATTGGTGATTTATCGACGGATATGCCTGATTATATTTGAAATTAGAATTAATATTTAAAAGTTTCTCAAAAACTATACAAAGCATGGTTTATATTTAATTGTTATAGTTTTGAAACCCATGTTTTCATTTACCAGTAATCGATTTGAAGCTTATTAATTCGTAGTTGGCCCATAGAATTGTCCATTATGCTCTCTTTCAATGTTCGTCATATATAAGCATGTTAAAATTTTATTGTTTTGTGCATTTGTAGCAAACAGCACATACTTCATTACTGGAATGATGAATACTACGTGGAGCTCGACAATGGATGATACTAACTCAAGTCTCTACCACAATATGAGCACCATGTTGACAAATGAGGCAAGTTCTTGGTTTATGATCGCAATCAGTTCACATTTATGTATAAACATGTAAGCGGTATGCTTGATGATTCTTTTTCTTGAATACTAAATCTGCAAATCTCGTCATATGCAAACATATTATTTATGGCAATGTAAGCAGTGATAGACAAGTTTTCAAAAAGTTATGATGCAAACATAACATTTTTCCACCATTTCAAACAACAAAGAAAACATTATCATCATTATTTTTGATGTTATGAACACTCACAATCAACGAATATTCCGTACAATACTTCGAATAATAAAACACATACAATGTGCGACAATCTATTTCTTGTGAATAAAATTAACACATATATTGTGTGACAGTATATTCCTTGTCAATTTCCCGCGATGATATGCGAACATTTGCTAGCGAACGCGAGATTGGCTCTGGGCAGCGTCCGAAGACCGAAGACCAACTCGTGTTCGCTCTAAAAATTATTGGAAATCGATGAGGTCAACTCACATGGAATATACGAATATAGTGTCAAACAAAAAATAACAACGAGCATTTTGTATCTAGTTCATATTTTACCATACCACATCTAGCGCTGAAATGCTGGCTATTGCTATACGTGACATCTGTTATTAATTGGTTAACTTTATTTTACGAAATATTTAACGAAATATTCGTTGACTTTGAGTGTTTATGGGGCTTTTAATATCGTTCAACGATCAAGATTTATATCGACCTGGTAAGTATAACTAAATACTATTATTATAGTTTATTTTATTAAAAAAATAAATGAGTACAAATTCAGATTCAACTACAGGGACAAGCCTTTTTAGAGCATTTTGGCCTTTCCGTATGTCGATAACCAATTGCTAAACAGTGAGACACAAAACTATCGTACAAGACACGACACACACATACATAGCAAACACACAAAAATGAATGTAACATAAAAATCCGAGAGAAAACATGGAAAGTTGTATGCCACATGTAACTTTGTATGATTTTTTTCTCGTAGATTTCAATACGATTGAGCAGTTTCGGAATGCCCGTGTGTGTCATGATGGTGAAATTGTAAGTGCACCTTCTTAATTTGTAATGTATTATTTATTTTGTTTAAATCAGTAGATACCATAATACTTGATTTGCATTAAAAACTTATTTAGTGATTTTTTTGTTTGAATTGTTTTAATTTGGATTCAGCGTAATGAAGAGTAGTCTTAATACTTTCGAAAAAAATGACGTTCGTCCGTTGTTTACTACAACATAGACTTTTAATATTTGTCTGCATATTAATTGACAAAGAATACTTTCAACATGTCACACACTATAAAAAGTATTACCAGTCCGTTATTTTACGAGTATATTATTGACGTATTAACACACAATGCCGAATTACTAAAGTATTAAACGGCTATTTAAGCAGACGGGTAGAATTAAGCTTCCCAATAAATCGTTGGCCATGTGATATTTATATTTTTTATAAGTAAAACATACTTAAATAATTTCATTTGTTTTATAACAATTCTTTGGTTCATTGGTGTAATTTGCATTTAAGTTTCGAGATATCGAATTCTTGTGTTCAAAACCGGATTAATATTAACAGAATGCCAATTGGAAATCTTTCGTCTTCAATTTCTGCGACGTCGAGCGGTCCGAATATTACAGGCTTCCTCTCACAAGTGCAACTAGGTTCTGTCGAATACAGTGACCAGGCGATTCTTGGCATGCTGAATAATTTCTCAGACAGCTATATGTACTTTATGGACGTAGAAAGCAAGTATTTGTTCTGCCGTATTTATTAGCTGCTACAAGGAAATAAGGGAAAGTCGTCATTTGACATGACAATTGCCTTCATACATATACATACTAAAACGTAATTGTTGAAGTTAAAACTAGACTGCTAAAAGTTCGCCGTGGCGTAATGGATACGGTGTCCGCCTTGCGACTGGGAGGTCATGTGTTCCATCCCCACTCGGGGAGCGTTCTCTAGATCTTCCCCCAAAGACACCTAGTACTAGTTATAGGCCGAGGAAACGGACTCGAGAGCGTTTCTATAAGCCTGGGGCTTTCAACGCAATCGAGCTCAAATAAATAGGTTGTACTAAACTAGACTGCTGACCACGCATCAATTATTTGTCGTCACTGTGTCAGTCGAACTTGTAAAAGATATCAGTTTCATAGAAACGATCTTTGAGTCATATGGCTGAACATAGACTCTACGCTGCAGTGAAGCAAGGTTTTCGTATTATATTTGTCAACGTGTTTTTCGTCGTACTTTTCAATTCTTTGAAATGTGTGTTTCTTGCACAAACTTGGTAAGGTAAAGTCACAAACACTTTATATGGATTCATTTGACAAATTATATTATTAGTTCTACATTGATCTACGCAATCTAGTAAATGTCTAACAGTATTTGAATCACCGTTCGGTTTGTATTAATATTTTCCCACATTTCTAAGATGCTTTATTTCGCATAATCAGTTTATCTTCATACATATGGTTTCATTAATTATGTAAGATATATATCGACATATATTTTAACGTAAAGTTAAGTTGTACAATTTTCTTACAAGTAAACCCAACTAAGAAACAATTCATTCCTGCCTAAATACTTCATATCTATATATCAAATGAGTATTAAACATGCGTAGTGCAACGGTCACCAAGCATTCCAAAGTACTGATTGTGACAATTTTAATGTTAAAGATCTGCTTTTGCATAAAATATTGTTTTGAGCGAAAACAGCTAAGCTTAACATTTTGTATGATTTTTGTGAATTTAATATACATAAGTTTTTTTACTATTTTGGACTGTGTAAGTATTCTTCATTTGCATTTTAGTAACCACAACTATGCCCACTACACCGCCAAATATGTGTAAGTATCAATATACACACACTATTTGTTTAAATAATTAATTGCAAAAAGTGTGGATGAGTGCCAGGAATATATATATATATATTATATATATATATTATACATTATATACATGTGTAACTTATTGATGTATTTAAGTGAGGTAACTAAATGTCCTACAAAATACATTAAATGATGCCGATTTTAAAAATATGTTCACAGCATGTGGAGGCCGATTTTATGGAAGTGGCAGCATTTTTTCTCCAAATTACCCATCAAACTATCCAAATAGCCAGACCTGTATTTACTACTTACAATCGAACGCCAGCTCGCGACTGTGCCTTCGTTTTGATGACTTTAATACAGAATCTGGGTACGACTATGTGTATGCGCATGACGGCCCAAACACGAATTACACACTACTTGGAAGGTATACGGTGTTTTGTACCAGTAGTTTTTATAAAAGTAGTTGGAAATAAAAGAAACATTTTTAAACTTCTGAGCTACTTAATAGGTTTCGTTTTAAGCCCCGTAAACACTGAAAAATCAAAGAATAGTTGGTTAAATATTTCGAAAAATAAAGTTAACACATAAAACTTCAGTGTTCCTTATAGCAATTGCCAAAATGTCAACACTAGATGTGGTCTGGTAACATTATTCGCGTGCATATATATTCCATGTTAATTACCCGCGGCGATATCCGAACATGTACGAGCAAACGCGATATTTGATTCGGGCGTTGTATGCGAACTAACTACATTGTGCTTCCGACGTTGCTCGAAGCCAATCTCGCCCTCGCTTGTAAATGTTCGGATATCGGCGAGGGAAATTCATGTGGAATATATTGTCACACAAAGAATAAAAACAAGCATTTTGTATCGCATTAAATCTATGTAACCATACCAAATATAGCGTAAAAATGTTGGCTATTTCTATAAGAAACACTGATTGTTTATGGAAAAACTTTATTTTACGAAATATTTCACAAAATATTCACTGATTTTGCTTATTTTGAGTGTTTATGGTGCTTTAAACTCATGTAAATGTGGTATCATTATTTGCCTATGATTGTGACAAATTGTGTATTGTACAGTTTGTTTTTATTACACTGCTTTTATTCTGTAGTTTTGTTTTTGTTTTTTTTTTGGTTCTGGTAAATAATATAATTCAGGTCTAATAACATCACTTTAGAACATGTGCGTAGGTTTTTATATAAACTTTATACAATTGAGTTAAGTGTTAATACAGTTCGGTTTAAACATATACGCTTTTTAATTCAGTTTTTCCGGAAACATCAGTGCTTATTTTACAAGATGCTCTTCCGGCCCCTATTTGACGGTGAATTTCACTTCTGGTGAAACTGTCAGTGACACCGGATTCTATGCACAATTCTTTTCTTCAAATGATACGTATACGAGTGAGTAATGTATTTATGTGTATGTTTTATTGCTGTTTACATCAATTTGTGCCTAAATGATGACCACTGCTAAAATCATGTTTAGTGTAATAACTTGTGTTCTGTATTGCACAAGTAGTTGTTCATTTGACACAAATAAAAGACGAGCGGATTGTAACAGCAATTTCATTCCTCGTAAGGCTTAAGTAGTTTCATTATTCCTATATTTGAACAATAACTATGTTTTTCGAACTCTAGTACTAATTTCCAATACTTTATAACATATTTAAGCTCTGTTTATTGACACAAATATTGACGTGTACGCGTAATAATTACGTCAATTGTGATGCTTGTTTTACAACAACAATGCAAGTTCTAACAATACCAGACTCTTTTAGTTGGTCGCGTACTTGTTTGTTTGTAAACAATATTTTATAATTGTGCAAATCAGGAGACATAATGTAATTGTAGATTTAGGTATGTATACATTACTTACATGTTTTAATCAAAACAAATCAAATTTGGTTGCACAAATTGTAAAATGTATTATTTATTTTCTCATGAAGAACTCCAGTCAACAACATTCGGCAACAATGATAGTGTGCTTATTGTGGTATACATATGAGCCGTGCACTGTGAAAAGCGGGTTAATGCATGTGGGTCAAGTGTTGTCCCAAATAAGCCTGTGCAGTCCTCAAAAGACTAAACATGGACGACACTTTCCGCCTTAACTGGATTTTTTTGTAAGAAGATACTTTCTGTAAACGTAAAATACCATAAAAGCGGAAAGTATGCGGACTGCGCAGGCTAATCGGGAACGACACTTTACGCACATGCATTAAACCCCCTTTTCACAGAGCACGGCCTATATTAGCGTGTTGAAATGATATTAATTAGTTCCTTCCAAGTATGAGTATTACATATTTGTAGCTCAAACATTGCTCGCTATAAAATATGAAACATGAAAAGAGGAAACATAAAAACATGAAGGGTTTCGGCAATTTAGCTTATTGAATTTAGGTCTACATGACAACAACAGCTTTTCACAGTTATCAAGAATTCGGGAACCTTTATACTGTCGCATATACGATTGAATCAATAATTCTTTTCATCTTCATGTTGTATCGGTTAAAAGAAATTAAACTACGTCAGCGTCATTCATGCTGTTGTACAGATATAATAATTATTAAATCAGAACGACACAGAGTAGTTAATTGACTGATTTGACTAATTAATAGCGAAAACGAGGCAATATTGTGTTTTTATTTTGTATCTGTGCAATAAAAAAGGAAGACAATTTCCGGTTTGAAACCTCTGTCTGTTGGTTGATAGTAAAAATAATTACATAGTGTGTTTTGTAAAAAAAAATCAGCGAGTTAATTCTATGGAGACATTTGTTGCAGTCAAATAGTATAACTATGTTATTTATTAAGCAGCATGCTTAGTACATATTTATGAGCACTACGTATTTGGCACCACTGTAATTATTTTCAAAATTGGTTTTAACGCGGTACGATGTATATGAGTATTCGTATTGGGTTCTGTTTTTTTCACTGTTAATTAAATTTAAGAGCAAGTAATTATTCTTTTCATATTCATTTGCCTTAGAATTTATGTAATACAGTTGCTATGAATGTTTTTCACCATCTCGTTTTTATTTTGTTTATTTACAGGTACTACAACCCCTGGCTACAATGGTATGCTATTTAAATGTGCACATATTTTGTCATCTTAAAAATTTGGAAACGATAGTAAATTATATGGATCGTATTAACTGCGCCTCTTTGTATTATATACATATGCAGAAGATTTCAAGTTAATGTTGCGTGTAATTCATTTTTCTAGTATATGACGCATCCGCATTCACACATAGATAATTTATCACAAGTTATTATATATTGGCATGTTACTTCGTAAACAAAGACTTATATAATAAAATGTATTATATCATAGAGGGCTTATCGTGTGAGTCGTCAATGCCGAAAAGCATTTACTGACAATAGATGTTTAAAATTGACTACCTGCATTCTGAATCAACAAGATACTTTTCATAAAAATAAAAGCATTAACATCTTTTGTTAAATAAAATAATAACATTTAACTGTTAATGTGTATGCAGTATGTCTTCTTTGCAGGTACATTGTTTAATCTGATGAATAACATTAACACAGTTTTGGGGATTTTAAATTAGCCATATTACCGTGATAGTTATAGTCCTTTTGTTAAATAAAATAATAACATTTAACTGTAAATGTGAATGCATTATGTCTTCTATGCAGATACATCGTTTAATTTGATGAAAAACATTAACACAGTTTTGGGGATTTTAAATTAGCCATAATACCGTGATAGTTATAGTCCTTTGCTACTATTATGTGACATCCCATGGAAATTACCTAAGATTATTAAAACAACTGTTATTGTTGCCGTTTATGCTACTTGCAGTTTCACCCAAATGAATCACTCATCTTGTGCCAATTTAATATTTAAAGTCACGTACGTTTACAGAGGTACCTATAAAAGTTTTGACTGTAGCCAGTTGCATTTGATATACTGTATGCTACCAAACCTTAAGTAAATGCATTGGTGAATACAAGAAAGAAAGTCAGCTTTATTTTAAAGCAAAAATCTTCAGACATTCACACATTTTAAAACCTCAAATCATACATATGCTATGATATATATCAACAATGCATTGATTTACTTTGTCAGTACCTATCGATTCGAATTGCAATCATTAAAAAATACCAGAACTGCAGAGCGCATGGGAAGTTACCGTGTTTTTGGAAAGGCCTATTTAACATAAATACAGTATTTATACATATGTATTAATCATGAAAGGTTAATGTTGAATAGCTTACATTGTCAGACCAAAGATACTATTTAGCAATTCAAATATAAACAAAGCAAATAAAAGATTTTATAATGAAAAAGATTAAGATAAAACATATTGTTCTATTGTCGTTCGATTTGTTCAACAGTCTGAAACGTCATGCTCATAGAAACAATTACAGGAACATTTTCCGTCGAATAAAGCCTTTAAATGAGAATGCTGTCCATTATTTAATGATCAACTTGATTTAGCTAGAAATCTGTTTCAGCATCGGTGGGCACTTGTGGTGGCAGATATCATGAAAGTGGGCGGATTGCTTCTCCAAATTATCCGGGATCGTATTTCAATTACGCTAATTGTATCTACTACATAACTGGGCCGTCAAATTCCAAAATATGTCTGTATTTTGATTTCTTCCATACGGAATCTACATATGACTATGTTCAATTATATGATGGACCAACTACGTACTCCCGATCAGTTGGAAGGTATTGCAGTGTTTCAACCATGGACGTATTCTTTAAAAGTCCAAGACCATCAGTTCGATTGCATAGGCTACATTAGTACAATACATATTTTGTTGTTATTTATTTATTCACATTCTTTGAAAATTTAAATGCAAAACTTAAATTTGTTTCAGATATTCTGGAATCAATGTTACAATGGCCACTGTTTGTTCTTCTGGATCCTCTATGACAGTCCAGTTCATTTCGGATGGCAGTGTCACTTATCAAGGATTCCTTGCATCATTCTTTTCCGTTAACAATACAATTGAAAGTAAGTTGTCAGATAACTATGGTGAATTTATAGTTCAAGATTAAGTCGAAACTTGTAAAACATCTTTAATTATATTTAATTATTCTTAAGCCATTACCAATGTACTTTCTGTGATAATACCTTATGCGTGCTGTCATGTCCTTCAGAATGTATGATAATTTAATCATTTAATGGATATGTGTAAAATACCACAAATACCACTTTTAAAGGCACATCTTTGCATTAAAGGCTACTTTACTGAATTTAAACTCCCTTTGTCATGCGGTCGTTTTATCAAATCCTTACATGTTGCAGTAAGTTTGTACATATCGAGACTGATTCTCGCACACTGTTCTTCGGACTAGAAAACATCAACTTGCAAGCCTTACTCTACATAATATATATAAATTGAGTTTGTTTTTGCAGACTGTTCCAAGGGTTTTTTCTCCTGTGACAACGGCCGCTGCCAGGGCATTCTTCGGCTTTGCGACGGTGTGATGGACTGTAATGATGGCTCCGATGAACGCGGTTGTGGTAAGTACTGTCGCTTAGGTTTATTGGAAAAATGAATAGTATTGATTTAGCTACATTTTTTAATTTAACATTTAAATTAATTATTATATCCAGCACTCTTAGTGTATAGGTAAGTGGGGGTCTGCATCGTTTAAAGGATATGTTTGAAATACCACACGCAAACACTCTTTAAAAGGCACGTATTTGCAGTAAAGGCTTCTTTACTGTATTTTACACTCCATTTGTCATGCGCTCGTTTCATCAACTCCTAACATGTTGCGATATATTTGAACATATCGAGACTGATTCTCGCAAACTGTTCTTCGGATATAAATTGGTATAAGACTTAAAATTTTGATAGAGATACATTTCAAGCAAATTTACACTCCATCAGGAATGAAACTATACTATCAGTTATACTTTATCTTATTAATGGCAGTACTTTAAGAGTTGTTATTGTAAAATTTGATGGATGTTAATAATACGGACGTTGTTAGATCACCCTTTATTCGTCGCCTGCCATGCGTGGTCAGTTGAATATTATTACTTATCTTTTGATCACTCTTACGTCTACATTAATTGCAAAACCTCGTGGAACTTAGCAAGCATAGGTTTTTCCAATGACATCTCGTCCGAGTACTTAAGTTATGTCGCTACAAGAAGTTGACGATAAAGGTAATCTTTATGATTCTTTCCAAAAAAAAACAACATGACATGGTGCCTCCAGTTTAAACAAAATGGCAGTTAATGGCTGATTGAAAACAAAGTCAATTGCATATTAGTTTTTGACATATTTATTTTATTTGCACACTCTAATGACATGCATTGTGCTATATAATTGTGTTGCTTATATATATATATATATATATATATATATATATATATATATATATATATATATATATATATATATATATATATATATATATATATATAAACAAGATCAATGCATCGGATTGTTTTCCCCAAAACTCTTTTGTTATTCTTTTTAGACTGCACGGGTGATCTTGTAAGCTGCAGTAAGTTCTACAGTCAGTGTATTCCAGCAAGTCAAGTTTGTAATGGATTTGCAAGCTGCAATGATGGAAGCGACGAAGATGGATGTGGTGTGTTCCTACTATTTTGTCGTAGCTACGTTAATGTCAATATATTAACTCTTTGACGCATCGCAATGACTTAGCATAATCGAATGATATTGATACTCGAATACTGTTGATTTTTAAGAATTTCAGATATATTTTCATTGATGTTAAGCAAATATTGTGTTCATCATTACTTGTTAAGGTGGTAGCAGTGATATACTATTAAGATCTATATGATTTCAAATTTTTAAAATGCGTATGTTATTCGTTATAATATTTTTTTATTAATTTTCAATTTTCTCTTTGAAGACTGTCAAGCAATGAGATGTGATGACGGACAAGGATGTTATAATTCCAGCCAGCAATGTGATGGCAAAGTTGACTGCATGGACAACTCCGACGAAATGAATTGTCCATTAAGTAAGCGTTCATCACTTAAAGGCAAACTTGCTTGTGATTAAAGACTATATACATCCTTTCTTGAATTTGAATCATTAGGCATTCGGTTCTATTACACCGAGATATGTGTCCATCCACACATAAAAGAAGGCAACCACATGTACAAGTTACACTGACTGTTAAAGATATTTATTTTATTTATTTTTTTTTTTGGGGGGGGGGGGGCGGGGGGTATGGTGTTACTGCATTAACAATACACCTACATTTGTTATATATGTTTAAGTCATTGAATTTGTTTTCTAGATTCATTTAATAACTTGTGTCAAGCATTCCATTACGGTTCTGTTAACGACGTCGTTCATTCGATTGGGTTTAATATGCACTAACTTGGCACTCTAGTGATCCTTTTGACAGATAATACATTACCCATATCATCAATTACATTTCTTTAATCGCTTCATAATTTCGGCTTATTTTGCTATAATTGAATGTAAACATTCAGTTGACCCTTTAATACCATCAATTATCATTCTTATATTCAATCTTTAACAGTTTGTGAACCGCATGAATGGGGTTGTGCCAAGATTAAACAGTGCATTCCAGCCAGTCTCCGTTGCGATGGCAACAAAGACTGCTATGACGGAACTGACGAATATGTCGGTTGTCAACCGCCAACACCCGCACCGATCATACGTATGGCAATCTTAATAGTTATTTTGTTTACATGTATATATATTTATGACGAGATAGGTGTCTACCATTGCCTTTTCTAATTACATAATTAAAAAATACCATAAGCAAGTATTGATAATTTACAATATATTTCTTCATATTTTACTATATAACACACACGAAAGAGAAACAGTATGAGGCATCTTTGTATGTCATTTTAAGACCAAAACAAACATGTCATTGACATGTCATATTATGACAGAAAAAGCAACACGCAGCACATTTATTAAATTGAGACCACTTTTTTTAGACGGGCATTTTAGCCTCCCACCGCAGCCATTGAACCTTATACTTATCCAAAGAACGTGTAAATAAAACCTTTACTGCATCACAAGAGTGTAAAAAAAGAAATCAGTTTAATTGATTTAGCATTAAACTGATTTAGCATTTACCGATGTAAGGGTTGCGTGCAAAACAGAACAACAAATCATAACTGTTTTGAGTCGTGACTAAATTAAACACATCAAGTACAGCTAGTTCTTAATTAAAACGACACAGGATCATAACATGTGATTTCAGAAAAAGGTTTCAATAATAGTTAAACACACCGTATAATATAACTTGGTTTTGTATATTAATTTTAAACTTAAGACGAATTATATTACATATATTTAAAGAAATACAATAGAAGTTAATTATGTATTTACAGTATTTATTATACTATACACAAGTGAACACATTTCAGAACACCACAATTAGTATTGTGAATGAGAAACAAACTCAGAAAGTTCATATTTTAAAACCAAAATAATATATTGTTTAAGAACTTAACACTTATTTCAAATCAATAAGATTGACCGTTGAATGGCTTGTCCATGAGTGGTTTGATTCAAATTTCAAGAAGGCGTAAAACAAATAGTTTTTTATCTTAGTTTATCTTTAATTGTTAAAATAATAACAATTGTTTTATGTATAGTTGATCATACACATTTACTTGTATTGATTATATAACAGATTTTAATTAAATTATTGTGTTGTTTATTTAAGCCTTCATAGTAGCCCTTAACAATCTGACAATAAACATCACTGAAGCCCCAGTAAATGAAGCACCGACCTGGGGTCGTTTGATGGTAAAACGTGAGGGTATGAGCGAGGTTTATGGAACGGTCTGTGACGACAGTTTTGACACGAGAGACGCCTCGGTCGTTTGCAGAATGTTGGGATATGGGTACACATGTTTTGATTTGTAAACTTATTATTTGCTCATAATGTGTTTAACACTATACGATAGTTTCCTCATACACTTGCAGTTTGTTTATTATTGAATACTACAAGTTTTATGGTGTGTTGTTAAAACGGATCCTAATTTAATTTCGGAATACACATTTGTCATCGTTATTAAAATAAAGTACGTTTCGGTATTCGAAATTTTGCATACATTATTAATTATATTTTTTTAAATGCAGTCTAACATTTATGTTTGTATATGTAAATAAAACTTGTAATTTGCCTATGGCTTTCTTGTTAATAAATGTTTGCGATATAATGCCTCTATCTTATCTTACAGCGACGACACACCCGCCTTCTTCTACAGTGGAAGTATGTTCAATACCGCATGGGGTCCCATATGGCTGACAAATCTCCATTGCACAGGCTCGGAAAACAACCTGGCCGATTGTGTACATGCTAAATGGGGAAAACACCAGTGTAGTCACCAGCAAGATGTGTATGTTGCATGCGGTAAGATAAACATTATATTGATTGCGGATTACGCTACAGTCATTAAGAATAAATCTATTGTTTTCTTTATTTCTTAATGTCGATGTAATGGAAATGATTTGTATTGATGAAAACATATTAACCAAGAATAGAAAACTTATATGTATGAGAGAAATCGTAGATGTTAAAAATATTGTGTTAACGGAAGGCTTTATTGGCTCTATGCTGTACTACTTAGAAATTTCGGTAAAATGCTTACCTTTTAGTTAATTAAATTAGTATTTTATTGTTAATGTTGTAAAATTCTCAGACATGGTAAATTGTATTCTGTATAGAGTGAGTTATGAGCATGCGAGTCATCACCTTTGCAATCGTTATGCCTTAAGAATTGTGATTTACAAAAAGTACTTTGTTCATTTCAGGATGGAATTTCTTTAGAACTGAAAATGCAACAACAACGACAATGAGAACAACATCGTCATACACAACCCACCCACCAGGTATAGCTTATCAATGACTTGCACTTATTAATTTAGTGAATACCAGATACGTTTTCAAAAGAGATCATTTAACAGATATATCGCGGCTAAGAAAACATCAACCGAAAAAATCAATTATGAATGCGTGGTTCAAGTTTTCATTCCTAGAAAATAGACGTCTCTTATTTCCAACACTTACCTTATATTATAATTATCACTTTTTCATATTGTGTGTCTTCATTTTTAAAATAACAGAATGAAATGACTAAAATATCGAATAACTTCGAATGACATGCATCAAGGTTAAATTATTGCGTAATTTCTACAATTGAGTCTTTATGTAATACCAAGGATGGTATTTTGTGTGACTATTTTTGGTAAAACAATTACACTTTGACGGTTTATCCGCATTTTAATGTAGTCGCAAAAGTTATATGCACTCTTGTCGTCTAAAATTGATTTCCAGACTTCGCAAAAATCACATCTGAATGACGTTGAAATAAACAATTGAAAGGGCCATAATGAAGATTTTGCTGCGAACAGCTTTGGCTATCATCGATTGTTCTGTTTTCCAATATGGAATTTAAAGTCCCAAAAATAATTCTTACAATTCCTTTCGAACCGCTAGGTGGATTCTGCTTAAACATTCACGTCTGAACGATCTCCGCGTGTAGATGATCTAAAAGCAAGAATTTTCAGCTGCGACCACTTTTTGCTAATTGTATCCCTTTGTTTTAGTTTTCCTCTTTAGTAAAGCGTCCGAAAAGTTTTTTGTAGTCAAGGAATTTTGCTTGCAACTAGTTTTGGTAGAAGTTTGCTCTGATTAATATATTTCCTTCAACGTTTGGTATTTTGCTGTGAGAAAGCGTACCAAAACGTTTACAGCTGAAGAACCATCTGTATGCAAGATGCCAAGAAATTTGCCAGCAACCAAATGTGAAAGTGTTAATCTTCCTTTCCCCCTATAAATTTATTAAAAAAAGTATTGCACTTGGTCTTTTTGTAATGTCCAAGATTTTTTTTCGCGTTTGCTCAAACATTTATCGTTGGATAGCAGTGCGTGGTAATAATCTAGTTTACAATTCAATAATGAGTTGAAATTAATATATCCTTTAAAAATATAGTTAATGTTAATTGTATTGATGCTGGTTTGTACATGGTTTTTATAATAGCAACACAAATAATATCCGAATGAACTGGTGTTTTCAGCGGTTAATACATTATTCATATACACACCGTTGTGGCAGGCTGAACATTTGGTATCATTTAGGGAGTTTACACATAAGTTTGCGAAAAAGGTCGGGCACTCTATATACAAATGATTGCAGCGTGCGAGATACAAATCAAAGGTAGTAGTAGGTATCTTACTCGAAAACAGTTAAGTGGCTTTGCGCTGTTTCCGTTAGGCCATCGGTTTAAGCCAAATGCAGGCGGTTCTAAACGTCTTTTAAACATTCCTATAGATCATCGCCGATATTTAAATTTTAAATTACGAAGATAAATGTATTTTTTACTTCACGGTCGCGACTTGATTTGTATAGACAAAGAATGAACATACATGTGGATTATTCAACAACAAACTGTTGGCGAAGCCTAATACTGTGAAATTAGTTCCAGAGATTCGAAGTATTATACAGAGTCTTGGAAGAATCATAATAATTTAGAACTAAGTGAATATTATTGCGTACGTAATGTAACCTAACGGGTATTCGTACAAATTTGTGTAATCAAACCAGTTCTCGCGGTTAAATGTTGTCAAATTTCCTTGTTGTCATATTTAAATCTGCAGACACTGTTGTAAAGATATTTTCTTTACAAAGGATGAACCATATTTACGATATTTTAGCACCTACGTACATCTCTTTCACTTGAAGTATAATATCTTTTTTAGATAAAACATATGTCTGTTGTACACTTATTATGTATATCCCTTTTTTTTTTAATCGAGAATCGATACATTTGACACTAGACATTTAAAATCTGTATCGATTCAAAACGTGCTTCAGGTTCTTAAATTCATTGTTTAATTTCCACTGCATATGCTTGTTGATCATATTACGCTTTACTATAAAGTAGGAACAGATGTATGAACCATGTCAGATATTGTGAAAAGTTGTTGAATTATTGGTCTGTAACCGTATGCGTCAGTAAACGTTAGAATCGGGAAACCGTTTCATTTCTGTATTTCTTGTCAATAATCGGCATCTTATCAACATGGTGGCAGCGGTGGTCATTTAGGACAATTGCAATTGAATTGAATGAATCATTTTCCACAATTTTGTAGCAACATTATATTATTTAATGTTGAAATAATATTATATTATATCTTAAATATTCAAAGGTCGCTGATATGTTATGGACATGGTGTCCACCTAATTACCGGGAGGTCACGGGTTTGATCCCCACTGTGGAAGCGTTCTTGTGAGAACTCTCCCAGAGACACCCAAGTACTGGTTCTAAGCCCAGATGTATTTCCCAGTTTTTTTTATCCTTATGCTTCAAACCGAAAATCCATTTTACAAAGCGGCATATTTCAGACACGACAATAACAGTTCTAGTTTAATATATTGTAATTATTAGTTGTAGGCAATCGGATACGTCTTGTTGATGGCAACACGTGCTTTGAAGGCAGAATTGAGATTCTTTACAACGGTATTTGGGGCACAGTTTGTGATGATGGCTTTGATGCGATTGATGCTGGTGTTGCTTGTAGATCTCTGGGATTTAGGTAAGTGGAAAACAAATAGCAACCAATCCCACTTTTCACCATGCCTTGGTCCAGATGATCATTAACCAAAGTATCAACATTGGCTTTTTAAAAAGTCAATAAACATACAAGTTAAATTAGCCTAAATAATTGTTCATCAAACATAATAAAAATACAACCAAAGTCTTCATTTGAAATTCAAACCAATTGCGGTTTCAAAATGAATAAATGCACAATTCTCGGATTATTTGTATGAGTGTTCTATCAACTATATTTCCTTTATTTTGCTCATTCATTCAATTGAGTAGTTTTCTACTTAACTTTTTAACGCCCACGACTTGCTGGTTGACCGTGATATGAAATTATGCATTCTAAATGTTTGTCCATTTGTCGCTTGCAATGGACGTTTTCCCTTCTAGCGGAGCTGCTTCGTCATGGCTCTACTCCAGTTCCTCAAACACTTACCCAAGTCAAATCTGGTTAGACGACTTGCACTGTACAGGCTTCGAAACAAATCTTTGGGATTGTAACCATCCTGGGTGGGGAAAACACAATTGCGGTCATTCCGAGGACCAGTTTATAAGATGTGGTATGAACCTTGTTTCGGTGTATTTGTTAAATTTTGATAGATCCCATTATTTCCCAATATGTTTTATATTATGTATAAGAAACTATTAAGAAGTCCAAAATGATTAATTGTTTGAATTCCATTTGTTAATACATGATACATCCCATCCCAAGAAGTACAATATATTCTTCTTAAAAGGCGACTGAAAATCGGTGCCACGGTTAAAAAAAGATTTAATTTCCTCACCAATCGTGAGTTCAAATCTAGTATTTACCTTTCGTATACTGAGATGACCCGATAATGCATTATCTTGTATACGTTAAGTTGGAAGTTGTCAGTCTTCACCAAGCGTTTGGAGCGTCAATTGTACGTTCAACAATGACATGTGTGGCTACAACGTGACCGCTGTTAAGGGCAACGTTACATGGGCGAGGTTGTTCTCGGGAAATGGAGGTGTCTATGATCCAACTACTAGCTCTGGTTTGTTTGCAAAATAATTATAACATACCATTAGACTGTAATATGCTATTTTAATCGAGTTACAAATCGTTGGCCTATAGTGATTCTTGTGACTTAACATTTTGTGTTTCAAAAAGCAACACATGCTACTTACTAGCGATGGTATTGGTTGCAACGCGAGTATTACTGACTATGCATCTTTATTTTTATCTTAATATTTTTCCTTTCGGGCACATTATGTCAACATTTATATTTTATCATGATTAATAGTGTTTTTATAAGCAATCAAAGTGGGTATGCATTGCTATATTCTGGGGTGAAAAACCCATATTTTCAAGTCATTAATTTGTCAAAAGAAAGAGGAGTGATCGTAAAATATTGACAATGCAAAGATCCAATATATCCCCAGTTTTTCTTCTGTTTTGAGTATGTTGATGCATAGATGAAGGCTTGTTAAAGCATTTTGGTCGCATGTTTTTAATAAAGAACTTGGTGTTTGAATAAGAGTGCAGAGTTTGTAAAATGTCTAAAGAGATTTATCACTTTAATATTGCCAAAATAATTGAAATCAAATAAGAATGCCATAGTACTTTTAAATATTTGCAGATCAAAGCATATATAATATATAATAATAAAAACATAATTTAGTTTACAAGCTAAATAAAACTTTATACTTAAGCTTATTTTATATGGTCTAATCCTATCTTCAGGCTATTCCATGTACTTCATGAGTCCTTATGGCATGGAAGCAGACCGGTCAAGACTGAGCACACCGCTGTTTCAACCATTACGTGCGCAATATATGAAGGTTGAATTCAACTACCTTGTTCGGAAATCCTCATACGGTAATCTGGTTGTCTTCATCCGAGGTGAATCCGTTGGAATTTACAGTGAAAACAAACTCTGGAACAGCCGATATCTGAGAGTTGAAGAAGACGGGATGTGGTTACATCAGTGTGTGAGCATATCCGCCGGGCACCTTTTTGAAAACAGTGAGTGAACCTTGAATTACAAATTCTTTATTGTATTTTTTACTCAAGCTAATCATTCATATGTACATAGCTGTTTAAACAAATATATAATTATATGCGCAGATATCACTCGTCCAAAGATGATGCAGGTAAAATGAAGATACATTACAATAAATGCTACTTTTTCAAATTTTAAGTTCAATAACATAGTTAAGCCAAGTCAATACTGTTTATATTTGCCGTGTCGTGGCGTTTGTTATCTTATTATTTCAAAAACGCAATTTTTACGCCATACTTTCTAGAATATTGTATTCATTCCGCAATGCCTATTTAATTGCAGATAGTCTGGTGTTTGAGGCTAAACTAGGACCGAATATGAATTATGCATCACACCTTGTTGCCATAGATACCGTCAATGTGCAAGCCGGCCGATGCCATGGTAACTGCATTTTAATTTTTGTTGTTGTTGTAGATGTTGATGTTTTATAAATATAATACTATACACAAAGAAGAAGAAAAATATTGTTATAACACGCGGTTCTTTATTCCCTGTGAAACATTGTCAAACAATGAGACACAAAACGAACATACTACGAAACATTCAAACACAAACATACACATGAATAAAACTAGGGTTAATGACTTAGAACGGTCAATAGAAAGCATTTCGGGTTTTACCAATTTTAAGGAGCTCCAAATCTCAAAGTTCGCCCAGAATTATTAACTGGTTTTAAAATTGAATGCGTTTAAAATCCCTTCTATTATTGTTTAATTTGAGTTGCAATGCTAGGAGGTTAAATGTTATTTACACTTATGTGTATCATGAATATAGCTGGGCCAAGTGTGAGGTTGAGCGCTTTAAAACCGGTGTAAACCCCCAATGCTTTGCATTGACCGTTTCAAGGCGATGACCACAGCTTTATTCTTCTATGTGTGTATGTTGTTTTGTAGTGTGCTGTTTCGTACTGTTTTATCAATTGATAACTTGCCTTAAATAAAAGACCAATTAATTGTTTATAATGAGAATGCAATACTGCTCCAACAGCTGGAGTTTCATTTCTTTATATAAAACATTTAGGTGTCAATAAATCTATGTGAAAGTTGGTCTTCCATTGATTTAATTTACTATAATTTGTTATTTTTTAATGATGAATTTCGGAATATTCATGAAAAGTAAAAGAAATATGAATAAAATATACTTACAAATATGGATAAACAATATAATCGGTTGGTAATGTCATGACCTTAGTTGATTCATTGACAACATGGTGTACTTTATCCGTTTTTTTGCGTTTTTACACACGTTTACATTTTATATAGGTGAGTGCAGAACTACTTAATACAAATATGTAATATATACTGTATAATGAAATATTGCTTATATAAATTCACACAAAACCTCCAGATACATGTTATGTCAAGACATATTACAATGCCCAAACACTTTCGCAAAAATAAAATACAATCTTAATATTAAATAAACTGTATAGAATTTGTTATGACAAATAAAACCAGCTCCAAACAACATTATTCTGTTTTTTAAAGGGACTCAAAACTATACAGTCAAACTTTAAATTAGTAACTTAATTTATCTTAAAGGGTATATTTAAGTGGTCGGTGCGCATATTATTAGTGTTTGATAATATGTTATGAAATACAATGGTCGTGTCAAAAAGGAGGTGGCAAAACTAATACTTATGACGGACACGATTGTCTCACTTTAGAATCCTTATTGGATGGTCCCTGCGATTTCAACAAAACATATGCATGCGGCATGGAGGTGGTTTGCTCCAACTGCGACCGTAACGACTTGCAGTTTAACTGGATCTGGACCAACGGAGCCCCATATCTGAACAGAATCAAAGGAGAAGGCATGTGTTTAACTAAATAATAAGCTAATCTGTGAAAGTTTTAATTTCAAACAAAGCACATGGTGTTTATTTAGTCAGAAAATTGTTTTCTACAGTATGCCTTATTTGTTTCTTTCATAAACATAATTCACCAATCATAATTTGAAATAGTTTTGTTAGTTGTTATTAGAATTAAAGAGCGCTTACATAATACATGTGATTATCATACAGAGAAATGTGCATTTCTTATATGTATGTACACATAAAACAAACTGTTCACATTGAAGATCAAAAGCCATGTTTATTCGAATATATCGGCATCTTCAAAAGTGTTATAGAAATCATAAAATAATATAAAACATATGGTTGAACAAAACGAACATCAAATCCCATGTTTTTTGTTTTAAAAAGGATACTACATGCTGGCTGATTCGTCTTTCGGATTCCAAGGTGATGAGGCTGTTATGATCTTCCATCTTCCGAGCATAGGAGACTTACGAGCTCTGACGTTTGACTTTTATTTTGAAGCAAATTTTGATGGACAGCTAAAGGTGCGACCCTAGTAATGAAATGTTCTATATTCGGATATTTTCTTTACAAATATTGTAGTATACTTTTCCAACAAATATCGTTATATAATTTTTTTAAACCTGTTGCGCCATTATCTTGAATTGATTTATTCCTCAACGAGTATTAACATTTATTTTCATAAACAAATAGTGTAGTATATTTTCCCAACAAGTATTGGAGTATATTTTTCCCAATTAGAAGCGCAATAACTTGCTACACCACTTTATGTTGAATAATCTAAATCTTACTGCAAAATAGTTGATTTGTGTATGGTTAGGTTAGCTGATTCTTGCTTGTAACACCAGGCTTTTTTTTAATGATGTCAACAGAGATAACTCTTGTTCCCAATATAGTGTCGCAAAGGATTTGATGGTGTTTCGTCTTCAAATTTTACCATTACGGAGGGAATTGGATTTTTTTAATTTTATTGTGCAACATAACGTTTTAATTATGTGACCCCGTTTAATATTTAACAATTTAGTAATTAAAACGCAATCTAGTTGAATGAATAACCTTTTATATTTCTATGTAATTTAAATGTAGAGAGGTTACTGTTTATTACAATCGCATTTTTTGTGGAATTCAATTCAGGTCAATACGGTTGACGTTTCGCATCCCTTTTATGCGGGTTATACCGTCACTGCTTTGAAATGACCTTTCATAAGCCATAAATCAAAAGTGCCCTGTAATTAACTTTATAATAAACATATTATGATATGATTCTTCTTCTTTCTTCATCTGGACTTTACTTGTGATTTTTAATATTACTTTGTCTGCTGTGTATGAAGTGTTAAAGATCCAAACGGACTGTCTAAGACTATTATGCTATATGAAAAATTCCACACAAAAAAATTGTCATACAAATGTTGATTACAATAGAAAGACCCTATAACAAGTAACAATTGTTTGCAAACGAATATAAACACACATTTTTTTTCAACTTTTAAGCGTCTAGAAATGGTTTCACGATGTCATCTTCTTTCGTTTTACGGATGATTTCGAGTTAGGATCCGATTCGTTTGGTTTGCGTTAATGTGCATAATTTGGAGCGCACTTGCCTTTGCTTTATATTATTTCGCGCGCTATTATAAAATACAATGGGCAATTTCAAAATCAAGGAAAAACCCCATTCTTGCCTTGAAGCAGTTCAATTCAGTAATGTATTTCCCCACATACACTTTCATTTTGTGCACGCTCTTTTATCTTACTGAATCGCTAATAGCAGGACGTCATCGCTTGAGCTCCGTTAATTAATGACATAATGATTATTCATGAGATCTACGTCACGCTGCCCGAAGTCAATCTCGCATTCGCTCGTATATGTTCGGATATATACGCCGAAAATTTACATAAATTATATTATCCCACAACAATAAAACGGGAAGTTTGTATCTCGTTGAATCAATGTTTGCATACGAGATCTACCATGGACATTTTGGCTATTGCTATAATGAATACTGAGTGGTTAACTTTTTTTTACGAAGTATCAGTTGATTCTGAGTGTTAATGGATATTTAAGTATTGTGATTGCTTTGCAGGTGATGTTGCATCTTAATGGGGCATATCATTCCACACTGAAAACGTACACCGACCTTCCTAGCAGGGCTAACACATGGGTAACTGAATGTATGGAATTGAGCTCAATCGTCGCATCTAGCTTTGATATTGAGATACGTTTTGTAGCGGTCCGCGGCACGCAAATCACGTCTGATGTTGGGATCGACAATGTGAAGCTTGCAGAGCATTGTCCGCGTATGTAAAGCTTTTGTTTTTTTAATTGTACGAGGATATCGCACTTAATTAATGTGGAATATATAACATTTTATATGAAGCTGACATGATTTATGTATATTTACTTCTTGATTAATAATTTTAGGGCAAAGATTAACTTACAGTAAGTTTCAACACAGTACAACAATTAAAACATTTGTCCAGAAAATGGCTTAAGGTCATTGAGGCATACGTTCTTAAGACCTTTTAATGTGTTTTTGTCATTACTATTGATAAGTGGCCTGTTGGATAACAGATGTATTACAAATTACTTATACATTGTATCTCTTTTAATGTTAAACGACTAAGCAATAGTTGGACGATTGCTTAACTGAAATATTGTGTTGGCCTGTTTTTAATGACACTGTTGCGTAGATATTTTTATTTAATTCATTAACAACCACATACTCATTGTAAATCATTTCTCCCAATCATGAAAATGTGGCATGTGGTGTCATTGTCAAGAACACTCATTGTCCATTTTCAATCTCAGAATGTTAATAAAATGTCAACAAAAATGGTCCTTTTGTTAAATAAAAACACATCATTATAAACGCATTTTATTTGTTTATTTTTATATAAAGTGTGTTTGACATCTTTCCTTTAGATCTCATTTCCTGTAACCGTGTTGAGAACAACTGTGGTTGGAATATGACTCAACTGAGCAATTTAGTATCATGGCAATTTGTCGGTGAGAACCTCATTTGATTTCTTAGTTGAATTCTGCTTGTATATCTGGCTTTATTATTCTGCCTATAATGGCGCTGGCTTTGTTTTATTCCATGTTGACTTTTTCACGTTTGTTCATTTTAAATGAACATATGAATTAAAATATCAGTCTTAATTCAATGTGAACTTTATATAAAAATATTATTTAATCAAAAAGGTGTTCTAAACTAACTGATCAAGATCATTTAAACATTCTCAATAAGTGTTTGTGCTTAGTTATTATAGCCAAACAATATACATTTTATTAACCAGGTTTTCCGAAGGAAAAAACTGGTTTTTAGATTGGCGAATGTCGGCGGGCGGGCGGGCGGAACAAGCTTGTCCGGCCCATAACTATGTCGTTCATTGTGAGATTTTAAAATAAGTTTGCACATTTGTTTACCATCATTGAACGGTGTGTCGCGCGAAAGAATTGCGTCAATATCTCCAATGTCAAGGTCACACTTTAAGTTCAAAGGTCAAAAATAGCCATAAATGAGCTTATCCGAGCCATAAATATGTCAATCATTGTGAGTTTTTATAATCATTTCGCACATTTGTTCACCATCATTGGACGGTGTGTCGAGCCAAAGATTTACGTCAATATCTCCAAGATCAAGGTCACAATTTGAGTTGAAAACCTGGTTTTGTGACAATTTTGTCCCTTGTTTTAATAAAAATCGTTTCAGGTTCAAGCTTTTTTTTCATCACTACTGATCAAACTAAACGGCAAATTCATCAATTTACTTGGCATGGCATCGATGTTGGGTACAGTGGAAAACCTATATAACTGATTGCCATCAACAACTTGTTTATTGTTATACTCGCTGCATGACATTTACCATGATCTTATGTGTGTTCTTCCCTAATAGGAAGCACTTAAACGGATGAAGCCCGAGGTATTCGAATTAGAGGTTCGACCTCTTATGCTGGCCTCGTGGAGCTTTTTTACCAGGGCAGGTGGTACGGTGTTTGCGACAATAGCTGGGGCGGTAACGATGCTACAGTTGCATGTCGCTGGCTAGGCTTGTGAGTTCTCAAACTATTTTCTTTACTGTTTTTTTATAAAATGTGTAACATAGCTGATATATATCTTACAATGCAGTTTATGGTATGGTACGGTTAATATCAATTACTAAGTCAGTGTTGCATAGTATGTCTAATATCATATAGAATTATTTAATACAATTTACTATCACGAACAAAAGCTTCTAACACATGACAGTACAACTAACACAAATCTCTGCACGGTAAAGAGCAATGTCACCTCAAACCCGCAACGATCTATGGACGACCATATTACGTGAAAAACATAAATACTATAATATATATTATACATAACCAACTTCGAATAGCTCAACACACTCCATACCTATTAATGTAATGTTTTTATAAGACATTGACAGAAGAATGGTCTAACATAAGGAATCGCTTAAGACTTTATATATATTTGTGGGCAGTTTTGGGTTTGACATAATTAATGTCGAGACATAATTAATGTCGAGCATAGATAATATAAATTGGCACAAATGTGTGACATGTGCTGTCACATGCAAACATGGTATCGTTATCCAGGTGGATTGAGGCTTTAAATTGAGACATGTGTTTATTTTGTTGTAATGTCATAATATTGAAAGAAATACTTTAAAGTTTACTTTTTAAATTTCACAAATTCATTTGATTATGAGTTGGTCTTTTATTTTTAGAAGTAATTCGCGTATAGGCATACCCATATATAAGCAAATAATAAACCGTGAATTGTGTAAAGAAAAAATTATGACACAATAAAATCCGTCGTTTAAAGCTTGTAACATATTTCTTTTCTTTTATCTTTAGCTCCAATCCAAGTAGCAATTATGCTGATTGTTGCCGAAGTGGAAATTCATCGTTCATTCTAACGAATCTTTATTGCACGTCAACGGAAAATACGCTGTACAACTGTAGTCACGCAGGCCTGTTTAATACTGTGGGCTGTTACAGTAACGAATATGCATATTTGGCATGTTATGGAACAAAAAGTATGCATCTTGTTTAGTAGATATAATCATACACGTACTTAGTGCTTGCACATATCATAGCTGAAAGGACTATCCTCTGGATTCAGTATGTTGTTTTGTGTTGTAATGGAGGATTTTATGTCTTTCGTTTGCATGTTACTTCTCTTAGAATATAATTGATTGATATATGTTAAATGAAAAATACACGATTCAATGTATCAAATATGAAAATTTCGTGCATTATTCACATTGCAATTATTATGTTATCACTATCAAATATGCAAATGTTAAGATTAGCAATTTATTTAACCGTTTCCATGGGAAATGTATGTGCATTAACAATTCGTCATTATGCAGTTAATGTAGGCATCTTTAAAAAAACAACAACATATGTGTCTTAATGAAAATTTAATATATGTATTTGTTCCAGACAACATGATTTGGAACATCAATCAACCGCACTTTTACTTGAGAACTACTCAGTATAATGGTAAGCGTTTTTAAATATTTTATCTCACCCAAAGACATTTTTAACTTAGTAACCCTCTTACGTCTGTCGTCTATCGCACGTCGTTTATATTATCGTTAAGATATTATGTTTATAACTTATTGTTTTTGCAACAGTTTTATTGATTTTTTCAATATGACAGGAATACAGTCGGGTTGTCGTAATTATATTCCATCAAAAAGTAGCTTTGGCCTGTTCCTAGTATCATTTAAAACATTATGACATAATAATTTTCCTTATAGGATTGTCGAAACCCTCTGCTGACTTTATATTTAGTTTTGCAATAAAATCCCATCGATGATAATCTTCCAAAATTTTCAACAAAGCTTTTTGAAAACATGTGGCGTCAAAAATCATGTTAAAACATCAAATACAGAAATTACATAAAATCATTATTCTAATTGTGGGTTTGAATCCAAGCAGCTGTGAGATGTGTTGGTTTTTATTAACATTTATTTAACGGCTTAGTAATCGTAACAACTTATAAGTATCCATTTCACGCGACTAAATAAGTCATGGGATCACGATAACCAGCTTTTGGGAATGTCTTAATTAGTCGAATGAGTAAGTCATGTTAACGACATAGCTAACTTGTATTAAAAACTAAGTAGTGAATACGATATAGCTTCTTCGTTGGAACGACTAAGTAACTCGTTGGAAGGCAATAACTAACTCGAAATTATCAACAAATACGAACCGACACAATATGGAAAGCATTTTTAATTGCAAATATGTCTGATGTATAAAATATATGTTCGTCTCCATTGTATCAGCATTTAGAAACATGTTTTCAACGACATGTACTTATATTTTGGTTCAAATCTGTGTATATATATTGCCTATAAGTTCCTCACTGTGTGTTCAACATAAAAGCAAAAACATTTGCATTTACATTCAGTGTAATAACTTGTACGAATAAAATGGAGCATACACATTCTATACATTAACTGGCAGTTTCCATTTCAGAAACCTGGGCCACCGTATCATCACCGAAGTTTGACCATGCAGGTGGCCCCTACAAGTTCATGTTTAAATATCGCAAGACAGGCTCAGAAATGCTTCAGGTATATCGTTATTTAGAAATTCAATTGTATAAAAAGATGTCATCATCTATTTTGTACGAGCTAATAATGTTGACACAGTGAAATCAGACGCCCAAGCAGTGTTATGTCTCGCTCTGAGAAAACAATGCATGTGCGTAAAGTGTCGTCCCATGTGAGCCGATGCGCCTTAACTTGACTTTCAATAGGAGACCTCCAAAAAAATGGATCATAATCATGTATAAATTAACACCAAAGTTTGGTGTTGCGTTTATTCAGCGAACACAGACTTTATGACTTAATAAAATATTTTAACTTGTGGTTTAATTCTCTTTTTTTCGATATCAGATGAGATATGTAGAGTATTACAAATAAACATTTATGAGCTTCTGCCACACATAGCCCGACAAGTATTGCTTCTAGAGTGATAGAACTTTACACATGTACATTTAACAATGTTTATTTCGACACAATAGTATATTCGTGTTTTTTTTCTAAATAAGTGGCGTTTCGGTACCTTAATTTCGCAGAACATTTTTTCCATGACAGCGGGCTTGTTAGAGTTAACATTTTACAACATATCATCGTTTTCACCTCTGTATTTTATGTTTATTTTATTTTTCGACATGGATGTATATTCTTTGAATCGTGGGTAAAAAAAGTTATATATTAATTTTAAGTAATTTTTTGGCTCTTCTAAGCTGTATTTTTGAACACTTTATTTGAAGATATGGGCTGAAAATATGGCAACCGAGCAAACAACTGTGCTCGGAAAAGTGACCACAACGTCCCAGGATGAATACCAGTATTGTGTGGATGTCCCATCGGATTTGATTGGCATGTATCGGATCGGAGTGACAGCCTTTGTAACACGGGGTTCTTCAAATGTCGTCGTTTACGATTTTCAGATGTATCCTGGTCACTGCAAAGGTAGTTTTGTTGATTGTTGTTTTTCATTGAATTAAAATTTGTCAAAGTAAGGTTGCCTGCGAGTTTTAATACCCACTGGTTGCTGGTTTTTAAATTTGACGAGTAGCGTATGACCTCATTGTTTATTCTTTAATTTGAACATAGACACATTGGAAGTAAATCCCATTTCTCGTACCCAACAATGGTATAGTTGGATATTCAATCGACAAAAAAATATACACAAATCGACGCAATTCTAATGAACACATTATTTACTGATTAAACTGTACATTTCCTTACATATTTTAATAAGCAGTTAATTCTTAAACGTAAAATATGACTTTATTTCAGCTACATTTGAAAAACAGAACTGTTCTTTTGAACACGATTTCTGCGACTACACTGTGACAGCAGGCGGACATGGATGTAACTATCAATACAAATGGAAACACACGTCGGGGAGACTAAAATCTGGTAATTTTATTATAGTGTCGTTGGAGACAAAATGGACTGCTTTTTAATAGCTCTGTCTTTTCAAGGTATCGATAATTTGTTCTTTTTAGCTAAATTCACCCTGAAACATATTTGCTTGAACTATTTTGCATTTATGCCATAACGTTATTGCAAAGACTTGAACAGAAACATTCCAGCGACTGGCCTGTGCCTGTTATATAGTTATTGTATTTATTTATATTTATTATAGTTGACACTAATATAACACTTGTAATAATAATACTAATAATATATTTAATTCTTATCTTGATAGTTAAGGCCGTTGATATTGCTGAAAATTCTTTGTATCTAAATAGGAGAGACAATCCCATAAATATCAATCAATGATTATTTGCAATTCACAGACCATTACATGATGGCAGAAGCGCCTTTCAATATCAGCATGGGTAGCCTGGACTTCACAGATTTGTCGCTGGGAAAAGTATTGAACTCTTCCAGCTGTTTTTTGCGCTTTGCCTACCTCAGTATGAACTCCTCCACTTACATGGACGAAATGAATAAAGGTTTGTTCAAAAAAGTGGTGCTCTGTTTGGAATGGAACTTGTTGCTTATATTTGTCAAATACATGTAAATAATGAACACTCATGTATAATGTTGTTCCTATAGTTATGCCTCTTTTTCGATGTGTATTAGTCGGTCGTTTCGTTTAAATCACTAGATAAATGCATTGACCTACAATGATGCAAAATGTTGTAATGGTTACTAGGGAAGAACGTGGAAGATCTAATGTTTGGATGTCAACAGTTCAATGCCAATGTAACAGTGAAATTAAACATGAATTAATATAAGTACATGTAAATTTTGAGAACCGTAAATTCCCATGGTTACCATCCCTTACGTAGACTTTCACTTTAAACAATACATCAACTCTACACGCTGTCTTTCTTAGTAACTGAATATGTTATGCTATTGCAGTAACTTGCATGAAATCAATTCCTTTTAATATGAACACTTTTTTAATTGATGTTCGAGAAAATTATGTACCTGCCAGTTTAATGGCAAGGCTACTTTCTAAATAAAGCCATTAGATGTAGCATTGAACTCATTGAAAAGTCATGTTAGTTGGTGTTGCACACAGGATTTACAAATATATCTTTTTGAAGAAAGTATAGTTGTTATAATGCTGACTATGATCATGGTGTTTGAATTCAGTAGAAGTTATGATGTTTATATTTAAGTTTAAAATATACCATATTATTATGTAAAGTGTTCCCTTAAGTCACTTCCGGGAAGTGATTCCTGAACATACGTCAGTTACAAACATTTTATACAATCACCTTGACTTTGTTGTAGTACAACCAGGAAGGCTACAAGTCATTGTAAACGACGTACGAACTGATCTGCTATCAACATTTCATCCCCGTCGATCGGCTTGGAAGGAACGCTGCGTCGATGCCTGTGGTTATGCGACGTCACAACTGAATATCACATTCAGAGCAATAGCAGTTACTGCTGCAATCGATAACATCTCTCTTTCGAATGATCCGTGTGAAGGTAAGGCATTTAACCTCGCCGTATGTTGTATTTGTCGGACACCCAATATGAACGTACGTAAAGTACATGCAAGGTCACATGTTCGTTAAAAGAACTAATATGGGCATTAAACAGATCAACTATGGCATCTGTGACACATCTAGTTGCTGCATGAAAGCTTATGTTTCTTTATTGATGCATTATTTGTGCGTTTTGTTAAACTTACTATATATTTTTTATGTTTTAATAAGTTCAAACAGTGATAAATAGTTCTATTTTTTTAGGACTGTATTTTTGTTTCACCACATTAGAGTTACTTATTTATTTCTAAATATGAAGCAAGTAATTTTAATAGTGTATTTAGTTAATATATTTTAATATTCCGTAAACAAATCAACATGATGTAAAAAAAAAACGAAATGCAATAATTTCCCAGGTCACAATCCGTACTAAGTGAGTCCTTTATATAGTTTATAGTCACGTGGTACATGCTCCTTCGCGCATATTTCACATCGAACTGTACCACCTTATCGACAGGAATATTTTACAAACATATTTATATACATATATAACAGAGTCGCTTTAACTTTTGGTTTAATGCGTACTTGTCGACTAAGACAAATACTACATATTAAACTGAGTGACCTTATTTTATGAAATGCCTATTATGCTTCATCTATGAAGGTTACATCTGTCCGTTCCATATATCTCATTCTTCAGAGCTAGAAGAGGAATCAATCGATTGCGTGTTAAGGAATGGTGAGATGTGTGGGTACCAGTGGCCACAAGACAGCCACTGGAATTGGAATAGCGGTAAATGCGCCTATAATTTAGCTTGACATAATTTCGGAAAATGTTGGAAATTTGAAATAAGCACGCGCTACAATTGCCGGTATGAAATGAATTTCCGTAATTTTACATGTGAATTGTTATAATTGTTAATTGTTACAATGATAAAATAAGAACTGTATTGATTTATGCTAGCCTTTAAATACATGTTGTTTACCTTTTCCATTTTTTAAAGAGCGGTAACTTCAGTCCTTCATTATTAAGTTAGAAAGGAATGGCTGTACAAATAATTTAGAACTACCACCCACCACCTACCCCCTCCCAAGTTATGTTGGAGGAACGGATCTGAATCCGGGATAATTGTTATCTATTCACATCCGGTTTATGTCTCTGGACAAACAAATTCAAATTTATAGAAGGGATTAGCAGGAAGGCAATATGACGCTAAATTCTTCCGTTATAAAATATATTTTTCATATACATTCAACACAACAATTGGGTGTCAACAAAATTATTATTTGTTCATTGTTTTTAGAAGGCTATCTTGTGACTAATGAGTCATTCTCGGGCTTGGTGTTGAATTCTCCGATGTACACGCCAGTTTCTTCAAACACGTGCGTCAAAATAACGGCGAGATCACAAAGTTCCTCAAGTGTCCTATATGTAAGCGTACATGTAGAAAATGGATCCAAGATACATTATGACTATCTCTATATGGTTGTTAATGAAACAAGCCTGCTTTCGTTTAATGTATCGAGCTCAGAGAAAATATGGCTGGAATTGTACGTTTATGTTTATTACTACCCGTACACGATAAGCCTTCTCTCTGTGAATGTGACAGACGGATCATGCGCCATCACAGGTTAGTCCGTTACATGTGTATCCTTTGACGAATTTTTTGGTATAAAACATTCCATAGGGCAAATTTATCTTTCCATTTTTTAATGGTTTATGATTGTACAAACATATTAACTTGTCAGTATAACTTTACCTTTTAACCTAATAAACACAGTTGATTGTTTTTATATTGATTCGTTTGTTGTTCAATTTTTTACATTATAGAGATTTGGTTTAACTGTTGATTTTAATTTTGCAGTGGATTTTTTTTTAAATACGGAACAAAAAACTACATATTTTGCATTTGGAAGGTGTTATATATTTCGAAATAAACGGCTTAAAATTATTTGTAACAAACTATCACCAAATAGTATTGTAGCTGATACGAAGTAGACAAATACAATGTCGCTCACGCATTTTTTTCATTTTGTAACCAATTTGTTGTTTGTTTTGTTAGAAAAACATTGTAGTGGACAGTCAGTTCTGTGTGATGACACATGTTATCCACAGCTCTACAGATGTGATGGGATACGTCAATGCAATGATGGAACTGATGAAATCAATTGCCGTAAGTTTGCCTTGCTATACCTATGTAAAACAGGTTGTAATAATGTTAAATGATATTATCTTTTATTGCTATTTAATTGCATTATGGTGGTGTTTGGTTTATTGGTTTTTACACGTAATTGTTTCGTGAGTAATTGGGCGCCACGTGTGAGTTTTGGAGCCGGTTTTAGCTTCCTATGCGCTTTGCGTTGACCGTTCCAAGTCGGTGACCACATACATATTCATTTTCCGTGTTTTGTTATCCGCGTGTGTGTGCTGTGTTTGGTGCGTTTGTTTTGTGTTATACTATTTAGTTTAGCAATTGGTTCCTTGCCAGACATAAAGCAACGAATGTAATAATGAGGTAATTCTACTGCTACTGAAGCTAATATTTTACTTTCCTTACGAGTATAATGAAGACCTTAAGGTTATTCTTTTTTTTTTCACTTCAACAAAGTGTTATTCATAACATGAGTACTTGGGGAAGCTTGTTGACCCATGTTTGACAAGTGGTTGACAAGCTGTATCCTGAAACCGTTCAACATTATATTTTATACAGACATCAGCTTCATCAATGCGTGTTCATCTCGATAACATACGTGTGATTGATTGAAATTTGTAGTAAATGATATGAGCACAGATTTACCGTCTAATCTTTCAGAATGTTTAAATTCCACCTACACCTGTGCCAGTGGGGAATGTTTCCACCCGGCCCTCAGATGTGATGGTGTTAGGGATTGCAAGGATGGGTCGGACGAAGATTGTGGTAAATGTTTTCTAATATTTCCTTCATAGTTGCTAAGACAGATTTTGAGGTGAGCTGGGATTTGCGACTTGCCCAATACGTCACCAAGTGCATTAATACTGAACGTTTGAGCATTTTTTGAATTAACTACATATTTTTATTTATTGGGTGAATCATATATTAAAGAACAAAAAAAACATTGAAATAGTAACGTATGTATAGAGCAAAACCTTCTTTTGTGAAGGTAACTATGGTTACCAATTTAGTTCATTGACTAACTATTGTCATTTATTTTACAGAATCAATGGCAAGTGTAACATGCGATTTTACTAACGGTACCTGTATGTACTACCTCCACAACGTCGACATTCGTGATACTTCTATTTACTACGGGTATTATCAACAACTAGCCCAGTATGGCAATATAGGTACAATTCGCATTACGTCCTAAAATATTAGATTTTTCAGAATATGACGTTTTACATCCTTGTTTAATTCTAAAGCATTCTAATAAATCTAACCATTATGAGTCACACAGTTGAAGGAAAATGTAAGTTATGTATATAAAGATGGTTTCTGTTTTGGTAACTAGAATACATCAACAAGATGAGCACAGCCAGTTTTGTCTGTTTCCAAAAACATTTACAGTTATGGATGTGTCCGGATTCAATAATTTGCACACTGATTCCTAACAACAATGTTACTATTTTACTTTTCAGCTTATATGGAAGAATCGATGGGCTACTTGAGATCTGCTCCTGTAAATGTTGTAGAAAACAGTTGTTTCACATTCCACTTTGCAATTGTGTCATCCTATTCCATGTCTGTGGTACGGGTAGCAACATTCAACAGTAATTCTTACCACACCGTGGGCCAATGGGAACTGCAGCCGTTCAACTACTATATCTCGGCATTTGTAATATATGTAAATATTTCGTCAGGGCAATATGATGGAATTCTTATTGAGGTACAATCTTACTCAATGATCAACTACAACGAACCAAAGGCTGTTGACAATATCCAGCTTTTCCCAGGAGAATGTACAACTGGCGGTATGTGAATTCTACTTCTATTTATACAATTTAATGTGAAATTGTAATAAGACATTTATATTGGAATACACTTTCATTTTTAATATTTCGTTATATGCACTTTGACCTAATGTAATTATTAATTTGACATATATTTTAAGTAAATACACTTAAAAATACAATGCATCATTTTAATGGAATTTACTTTAATGCTGGATGTTTTATTTGATTTTTCTCAATCATAAAAAATGAAAACGTGTCCATGCGTTCATGGATACGGTAAAAAATTACAGCCAAACTGACAACTCAACACATATTCACTGTTTATGTAATTGTAATGGACAAGTGCTTTTTTTAACCTTAAAATAAATAGACATTAACTGTACATAATACATACATAACATTTATGAACAGATATGTTTAAGAAAATTACCAAAATTATGTCCATGGCAAAAGTGATGTCTAATTGCGAGTTCACATAATACAGTGTTCATTACTTATTCCACCACAGGTTTTCTAGAAAATTAAAATTAACTTAATTGAATCAACCTTATACAATGTTGATGAAAATATTGAAATAATTAATAAAATAAACTTTTTGTTTGCATTAATGGATTAACTGAATACGTGTTATTGTCTACTAAAAAACAATAATTACATTTCGTAAGAATTTGTAAATATCCAAAATATTCTAACTTGTCTAACACAATAAATCAGCTTTAGATAAATACAAAGATTAATTTAGGTCCACTAATTATGTGTGGCTTTATTTGTGTTAATTGATTGAATAGCACTGTAAACTGCATTATAAATCAAATCAGGATCGGCCTACATGTTAAATAAAAAGGTATGCATTATTACATACGTAATAAAAATATGGTTTGAATATCTAGCTCATTGTCCAAAAGTGCCAACTGATTGATTTGAATTTTATGAAAATGAAAGTTAACTTCTTTACAGGTGTACAGGTCTTAAATCTCCTGGAGCTTATTTCAACAACGACAACATCTTTCTGGGAAGGTTGGTTTTAGGGAAGAAATTGTGCACAAGCCTTTAAAAATAAAATAAATTTGCACCGAATGTTTTAAAAGATATGCGCAATAAACATTCAATGTTTTATTTGATTCATCGTTTGTAAGTATAGGCAAACCTGAAGTATAGGTTAGGTCAAGTATGCATTCTCTTAAAATCAAATAGGTTATATTCGCGTCGTTGGACTGTTAGGTGGTTGTTTTGTTGAACGGGTGGTTTTCAAGTTTTTTCGTATTTATCGTACCTTGAAGTACTTCTTCACATCGAAAATGAAGTGATGCATAATTGTGTTTGATGTCATATTTTGAGTTTGATATTTCCAATATATTTTGCTATTCAGTTTTCATTGTTTGACAAATTCGAATGAAATTATGATAATTATGTACAGGATAATGTTTATTGTCTTAGTTTTTGATTGCATTAAATTGTGCCGACTGCTGGCAATCTTGGATAAGCGTTTGGCTTATGTTGCGTGGGTATATTTTAGTCATTCAGTATGTTGGTGGCATTGTCGGTCCATCTTTTGTCCTTATAAATTATGATATTGTAAAAAGAAAATAAATCAAAGTAATTGGAAGTGACTGCACATTTTTCACCTTATGTTATCTTCAAGTGTAGATGTTCCAGCCACTATGTTTATGCCATATGATCTTCTTGTTCTTAGTTGTGTGTTTGCGACTTGAACATAGCTTAAAAGACTTTCTGTGCTACAATTTGTTGCTACACCCATGCTGATGAAATATGTGGCTCTCAAGGGACTATTTACATAATGATCTTTTTTACTCAAAGGCACCACTAATTATGGAAAAACAGAGTGGGAGTCGGAGACTTCAACATGGCCGTCAACAACACCAGCATGTAGTCATGACCAGTTTCCTTGCTATAATGGGACCTGCATACCCATTCTGCAAATATGTGATGGAGTTCCACAATGTAGTCACAGTGAAGATGAATTAATTTGTAAGCACATAATTAGATACAAAACTTTTAGTATGCAAAAAGTACTAAGCTAAAATGTTGACATCCTGTGATAACTTAAAAACTACGTTAGTTGGATTTATAAAGCTTGGTTCTTGGACAGAAGACCATACGAGTGATTTGCACTACATTTCAGTTGTGTCCGTCTTTCGTCCTTTTTTGGCAGTTTCATATACCTTAAACATATGCTGTTTTATGTTGAAAAAACTATGTAACTAGTTTCCTTGGTTTTACAATATGTTAAATTGTATGGAATGTGGTCTGGTGTTGTTTTTCAAATGCATGATTAAAGTTGATAAAAAATGAGGCATTTTCTGATTTGAAATCATATAATTGGGTTAATATATTTGCATACAGTTCAAGATAGACACCAATGAAAATGAACTTTACCATACACATTTTACATATTACACCACCTACGTATGAACAAAAGAATCTGTTTTTAGAAGTTCTTTTTTTTACCATTTACTAAAAAATATTTGAAAATATATTTAATATACCTCTATCAAACGTTACCTTATGGAAACGTTCAAAACATGTAGGATACATATGTAGGCTAAATATGTAGGCAACAAAGGCAAACAAGTGACAAATTTGTTTTATAATCAAATTAATAAGTCAAAACATGAAATCGATACGTCTTTCCATAAAAATAATGATAATAGTTTTAAACACAACTTGTGTAGGTTTAACCACAACACCGACTGTATCCACTACATGGTCAACATCCACGCCAAGATTAACAGCGCCATGGGTAACATCAACACAGGACAGTACGACACCACATCATACAACTATGCCAACATGGTCAACGACATCATCTTTAGGCTGTCTAGATGGATTTATCGCTTGCTATGATGGATCTTGCATACATTGGTTTCAGTTATGTGATGGAAATCCTGACTGTCTTCGAGGCGAAGACGAGCAATACTGTAATAATATTTTTTTGTTTGGTAACATTTAAAAATTGAGAAAAAAAATTGATTACTCATTAATAATGATCTGACACTTTGATACATATTAATTAAACAACTAGGATGCTTGAATCCTTTAAAAACCATTCAGCAATAGAAATGGAAATATTGTTTATACATGTTGTCCATTGCGGCACATTGCATTGTTTTGTTTTGCGAGAGAGGTCGACACCAGCAATTGAAATCAGGTCTCCAATTGATTAAGTCTAGCTTAGTAGTGTTGTGCAGTTTTCAATTATTTGTCTGGTGTGTACCGTTGCAAAGGGCTTTTCTATAAAGTGTCAGCAATACGATTGTAATATATTTGAATACATGTTACAAGCACATTTGCTACTATATATATCTTTATATAATGAGTTGCATGATATATAAAGACTTAAGCGTCTGTTTTGGACAGGTTCCACTTCAGGATGGACAACTCATGCAACAGGACCAACAACTCCAGTAGGTTGCCAAATGTGCTCCGATAACTCCAGTTGTATATCGCCGGAACAGATATGTGACGGCACCAACGATTGTGCTGACAGAATGGACGAAAATATATGTGAAGGTAATTTTCGCTTTACAAAATAGAAATTAGAAAGGTTGGCGGTTTGTGTTTGTATCATTTATTGTTTTCAATATTTCAAAGCATTTGGAATGATATGACGTCTTCACCTGCTGGTTCCAGTTTTTCATTATTTGCATTCCTTAGTTCTAACCTACCATGTTTAATTCAGTTAGTTTGTGTAATAACATAAACACATGAAAATTAATTACAATCGAACATCAATAATTGACAGGGTTAAAATTAATAATGTTTGTAATAAAATTCTATACATATTGTTAAATCCTTACTAATATTAAAATTAAACTACATTATAATCATATCATATTAAACACACATTTCTATATATATTTATGTAGACTATCCATCCGTCCGTGTGTCCGATCCTCCCGCAACGACCATATCAGGGTCTGTTGACCTTGTATGTACTGTGGAAAACCCTGGCAATCATCAGGTATGCGTGCATACAACTGTTGAAACAGAGTACTGATTATTTTATTGTCTTGCACTTTTTTGGATAATTGTTTAGTTGGTAGTTTCTTACGTTCACACTAAGTAGGAACACAAGTTATTTACATCTACAACTGTTCTCAGAAGAGAAAAGCAATACAAGAGTTTTTATATCAGTATACCCCATAATATTATCATCCACCGTTTCGATCCTAATTTTCTTACTTTCTAAACACAATGTTCTGATTTTTCTTTTAAACTTGCATCCATGGTGTAGATTTCAATTTCATAATTATACACCATTTTTGTAATATTGTTAACAATTTGTACTTTATCTTTTTATTTGTTTTGTAAACGTGTTTGTTTTTTTTAAATTGGTATTATTCTGGAAAATTCCTAAACAAATAATTAGCCACAATTGCTGTTCATATTTCGTTATATTCTTACATTTGGTCAACTTAATATTTTTATCGACTGATATCATTGAAATTTGGTTTATTTTAGGTGATATTATTTTGGAAAAGCCTTCGGTGGGGGGACATCTCACGAAACGGGGACTTAATGGTGGATATTTCATTCAAAAACCTTACTCGAGGAAAATTTAGCGTGAACCTGACTAACAACGGTACCACAACAACATACATCTTAACAGTTGGTGTTGTGGAGCAACAAGATATACACGAAGACTTCACATGCATTTCGGATATCGTTGGCATTCCTGAGGTGTACTGGCCTTATCATAGCGTCCGTCTCAATATTCAAGGTGACATACCTTAATTACTTCAATTTCAATAATAAATTACTCAAAGAAGATATTATTCAGCTTTTTGTAAAGTATTCATATGGAAGAACACGTATTATTTATTATACAAAAAAACTTAATCTTATAGACAACACATTTTATTATCTCGGCTGTTTTCGGAGAAAACTCGAGGCATTGTCATAGTCAGCTCGTTAACATTTTGTAAAGGTTTTGAACATTGGCTCTAAAATCAAAGTACTTCAATCTACAACTTTGAAACTCCATATGTAGCTGCACCTTGATGAGTTCTACATACCACACCCATTGTTGGGTCACTAGGTCAAATGTCAAGGTCACTGTGACCTCTAAAAAAATCTGACAAGCTTTTATTTATTCAAAACTGCACCCGCAACCGAGCGTTGCACCCGTTATGCGATGCTCTTGTTGTATATACTTTCTTGAGCTTAACTTATGAGTATTACATTAAGCAAGTAACAAATGACAAGCTTACTTGTTGGGCTCAAATATTAAAATGTAAAACATGTGTTTGATTCGTAAACTTTTACATGTATATTGCAAAAATATTCACAAAATATTGAAAGAAGTGATAAACAACATTCATAAGCGTGCTTATTTTCTTACTGCAAAAGTTGAACAAAATTACTTTTCTTGACATATTTTCTTGAACAAAAGTTATATTGGTGGGCTTCTTGGATTGTTTTTGGTCGACTTGCTGCTATTTTATCCAGAAAACGTTTTGCTATTGCTGTTGTTTTGTCAGATTTGTATGACACTGTATACACTTTACCTTTATTATGAGGAATGGCAGTTTAAATTAAGTAGAGTTGTGAGACAAAAGTGAAATGTTGGGGCATCCAGGTCTAATGGAGACATGGCTAGTTTGTATCTATTTCCTTGTGCACATAATTAGATATTACAGATAATAAATTTCGTTTGTCAGGGGACGGCTGCCTGTCTTTAAACAACGCTGTGTGTCACAATCTGGGAATTCGCCGCGTTACACTTCCGTCGTTTGGTGGTGCCACTAGTCTGTCGCAGATGCAGCATAGGTTGTCCATTATTGATAACTATTACAACGGCTCCTCCCCCGACCCATGCCATCATAGTCTGATGGAGTTGGCGTGTGGATTACAAGCCACCCCGTGTGTCAACGGCCAGGCTGTACCCGTCTGTAGAGAACACTGTGAAAGTAAGATTATAATTTATTTGTTATCAGCAGGCGTTCTAGGGCTTTTATTTCTACGGCCATGTACTTCATATCTCGGATTCAAGTTATCAATTACGGGGATAATAATGTGCAGTGAGTATTGGTAAACCATTCACCTTACTCAGGAAATGTGTGAGTATTGGTAAGTGACAAATATAATTGTATGAAAATACTGTTGAATACGGCGAAAACCCAATTTAACTATTTTATAAATTTTGCAGCGTCTATTGGTATATGGAATATCTCCTGACTTGTTCTTAGTCAGTAGTCGATTGACTGTAGATTGGTTTGTACATAGATTGCATGTTTTTGCAACAGAGTACACCAATATTGTTTTTATTTGTGATTGTAAACAAACGCACATTACTGCATATTTTAATCAACTTGACGAAAGTATAATTTTTAAATCCATAGCGATCATATGGGCTTTTCTCGTATATATAGAATTTTATTATTTTCCATGTTATGTTTCATAGAAAATACAACACCTGTATTTTATGTGCGTGAAAACAAGTGTATACTGTTAATACTATTTATGTTTTTATTTTTAGTGACCAACCGATTTTGCAGCGGTCAACCTTCAATTGTAAATGTAAACAACTCAGACATAGGCCACTACTGCCAGTTCCTACCCTTCTCCTCGGATCGCACTTGCAAAGAAGTGTGGATAGGTATTGAAATTAATGTTATTAATAAAAATATTATACATAAAAAGTGAAAAAGTAATCTTTTAAAATTGAAAATCTACTGGCACGTTACTTGCCACTAACATTTTAGGAACAAAAAAAAATCAAGAAGCATTAGGTATCACGAGAGGAATTAGTTTTACTCATACTTTTATAAGTAAAGGCATTTGACAAATTGCCTTTACAATTTATATATGAATGTACTACAAATCTCTTACAATGAATAAAATTATGATGTAAAGATTATATCAGTCAATACATACTGTTTTTTCTGTATAATAGGTGTTATTTCATTGCTGAAAAATAGTTAATTGATATTTTTTCATTAATGCAATCACTCAGATGAATGGAATAATGAAAGTTTTCCCTTTTCGGGAATAATGCTTGCTCTCGCTAAACTGTTTATTGACTTGTTTAAAATAACAAAGCGCTCCGCCGCGAAATCACCCCCCCCCCCACCCCCTCACCTGCAAAAAATCGCCCCAAAGCCAAGAACTTGTAGAATGCCATTTCATCGTCCTTCTGTCTGTTAGTAATTTTTTCGTGACCTCTTCATATCTAATATTCTCTAGCACAGATGTTCATATTATTTAATTGACAAGATCGTACTTCAAGGTCAAGAGTGTTTGCCTCATTTTTTGAGCGTTCTCCATATTCCCTTTCCTTTTGAAGAGGTTATATGAAAATTTGCTACAATGTATGTTGTAATTGAGAAAATGGGCAAAGGCTCAAAGTCAATATCACATTTGAAAGTCAAAAGTTTTAGCATCCATGTTGTGTATACTCCATATATCCGATAAATTGAATGGTTTTCCATGAAACCTGCCTCAAGTGTTGCGGATAATAGAAACGTGTGCACATTAAATGAGTAAGGTTTTTCGGTTCATGGTCATATCACACTTCAAGGTAAAACGTTCGAACTTTCAATTTTGTGTCCGCTTCATATCTCCTTATCCCCTTTAAAGCGTATTTCTCTTAAACAAAGCTTAAATTCTAAGGTCATCGAAATGATGTACAGTAGACATAACATAGTCATTCTTGCTTAAAGTTGATAATACACTTGAAGGTCTAAACATTAACCATAAATTTTATTCGTATCTGCTTTATGTCACTACACTCATTGAAGGATTTCTCTAAATAAGTTAATGCCATTGATATATGTTCAGAAGCGATAAATCAAGGTCAAAGCCACGGTAGCAACTTTAAGTTTAAACGAGTATTGGAGAGGATTTAGGCTGACTATTAAATGGCCATGTCGTAATGTTTTACAATTAATACTTGAATGTCTTCTTTAACAATGTTATCAGTAATTCATATGAACATGAAGAAAAAGGTCAAATATGTGCATTAAAAGCAAAAACAAGCTGATTTTTCTACTGCAACCGAACGAAGTCAATATGACATATAAATATTCGTACATCCCTATTAGAATTACAAACACAATAATATCAGAAAATTTATTCCATAGGTTGTGGAGCCACCGTGAATGTTTCCAGAACCAATGCAATGTTTTGGTCTCAAAACTTCCCCAGTGTGCCGTTTGACCGCTCGTGCGCTTACACGTTTAAGACGCATGGAATCATGATGCTTTTAGCAACAATCGAGTACTCTCAAGTTATTGGTGCAGATTGTGACACGGACTATATTGAGGTGAGGAATACTGATATTCTGTGTTTAGTTGTGGTTCTTGTATGTTATTAAGTTATTGCCATAATGTTCCTATAGCGAGGGCATCTGAAAGGACCGAATATATATTTTCAACCTTTGAGAGTGGTGGTTGGAATGTTTGTACAAAAACTACTATATTTTGTCGTTTGCTATTGTGTGACTTTTTATTCAATAAAAACAATAAGATTTATATAAGAGATTGATTTACATGTGAACTGATATGAATCAAACAATATACTCCAGCTTAAATATATTGTGTTTTGTCAAATATAAAGTTTGGTTGGAAGAAATACTGCCACATTACGGAAATATCGTATTAATATTACAGGTTGATGGTCAAAAGTACTGCTACGATTCACTTGATAAATCCATAGTCATCTCAAACAAGACGAAGACGACGATACGTATTCAATCGGCAGCAAGCCAGCTTGGTGGCTTTAAAATAACAGTGTCTGAAGGTAACTGAAGAAATTAGCGCATTAGTTCATATTTAAGTCATACAAATAGCAATTTGTTTACGACCTATATTATCTACTGACGCGATAGGCATATAGTATAAGGTCTGTCCGTTCGTTTGACCGTCTGTACATGCGAGTTAAACCCAATATGACACGTTTTGTATTCCGTCTACATTGCTTAATACATAGTTTTGATTCATGCATGGAATCTTAAAACACCAACAACACACCCACAGCACTTAAACTAATTGTGATCTTGCAATTTACATACTTTTGAATTCGGTCTTAATCAGAAGCTAATATCTCATGGTTAACCCATAACGATGCGTTTTGTCTCATCACTACTGCTTGCTTTAAAACTGTCATACTTGCATAGATGATGATGTCTTTAGTCATCCTAAACTCCCCCACATCAACTCATAGCATTTTGATATTAAATTTGACATACTTTTGGATTATAACTAATTCAGAAGCTCTACGCACTTTGTTAACCCACAACGATGCATTTTGCCTCATCAATACTGCTTGCTTTAAAACTTTCATACTTGCATAATTTATGATTTCTTTAGTCACCTGTAACACCTTGTACATCAACTCATAGCATTTGGATATTGAAATTGACCTACTTTTTGATTTTGACTAAATCAGCAGCTCTACGTTCTTTGTTAACCCACAAATAACATGAAGACAGCTTGATTCAAATCTTTGATACTCGCATGAATGCAATCTTTGAACATTCTCTCAACACAACAATATCACATGACTTCATTTTGACCATGCCATTGACATAATTGAGAACTTGGCCAAATCCAGAATGTCAAATTCCTTGGTGAACAAATATTTACCCTTCGCGTAACATCAGTACTACTTACTAAAACGCTGTGCCACTTCCTTTCAACACTCAGTACACTCACAGAACCTGACCCACTTTAGTCCTTATAATTGACTTCATTCTTTACCAAGACTAATTCACATGAGCCAAGTAATGGCTAATTTCAAAAGTTCATGTAGATTTTAAAATGTTGGCGTTTTCAGCTTTCCCACCAGGTGTATGCGACTACATTGAAACCAGTACTGACACTACTAACTACAATAGTGTATATACGTCAAAAAAGACTGGTAGCTGCAACACATGGATATTCAATACCACCAAATGTACGTTGAATTATGGTTTTCTTCAGTGCATGATTCAGTCACCATACATTTGTTGAGCAAACTTCTTTCACATTTTTAAAACGATGGAAAAAATACATAAAATATGTCAATAAAATGAAGTGTACGGTAGCGGTAGATAAGCAATTAAGTATTCATGACAAAAGATCCACACCTCTGTATTAGTCATTGAGTTGTTGTTCACAAAACAGTGCTCTGGTATTTGTCCATATTTGTGACAAAGCTATAGTTATTATTGTGCTATCGATAGGGAAACATTATTTCGTATCTGTTCGTCCGTCAACATTTATTTGCGTCTAAACATTTTGTCAAGTTATAATTAATGAGTGTTATGCACAAGTAATAATATTGTGGGAGATGAGGTCAGTTGAATTGTTGTAAAGGTAACGCATCTGTCATTCACTTCCAGGGACAGGTGTTTGGACTCCTTACAATGTTCAGTATGTTATCAACATAACGTTTACCCAAGCTGGAGAGAGCTGTGTGAAAATAATAAGCTTTGCCACAAAGGAGCTTATCCACACGGTGTGTCCGGAGCATGTGAACAACACCTACATGTTGAATGACAGCGTTCTTTTGGAGGCAGTGGAGGACTTTGTGGTTGAACTTGCTAATTATGACAACTGGCGTTAGTGTTTTGTCGTTTGCTTCTTTTTGTTTTTGTTTTGGGAGATTGTATTTGTTTACATATGATCTTTCGGCTTTATAATTAAATTAACCTTACCTTTATCTACCTGCTACTGATCAAAAATATTTTTTTGCTAAGCTGCTTTTCGTTGACCTTCAATTACCACCTACCAATAATTTAACAGAATATAAACATGCTATAAGTTTACTACTTCTGGAAGATGTTTATTCTTCTTTGCTTGTGAGATAATATCGCAAGTTTTGCATGGAAAAAGTCCTATAAGATAAAATCTTTGAACATACGTGAGGACATGATTACTTATTTTGTATATATGCGTTTTATTTTGTGTCTGCACAATCGATATATTGTGTGGAAGATATGTAAAAGTAAATAAATGCTGGTATATATAAATTTCAGTTCCAGAAACATTCAATGTTTCTCTTACGGGTGCAAACGGGGACGGACTTGTGTACATACAAAGAAGTGACGGGGCGACAGGCTACGTATGTGGGTACATTTATCAAACAGAGCGGGACCATTTGTGCAGGGCAGCTGGTTATGGGTGAGCTGAAACAAGTGTTATGTTGCCTAAGCGATATAATATCTGCATGCTTCTTTACTAAACATCGTCTGAACATAAAGTAATTTGTTGAATTTTATTTAAGGAATGTGGGGCTCGAAAATTTTAATTTTTAACATTTTACTAGTATTTAAAATAATATTTGGAGCTTTTGTAATATAAGCAACATCACATTTAAATGTTTCACTTTTGGTTGTTAGTGAGTGGGATTACTATAATAACTTTTCATGTTTTGTGTACCCCTCTTGAAGTCAATCAGAACACTTGTGTCTGTCTGTCTGTCTTTGCATACTTGTATTGATATACTTGTGTAGAGTAACTTCTTGGGGCTGTAAGTTCATCATTAATAATGCGAATGGAAAATAATTAGCCCTAATGACCACAATGTTGAGACGATGATTAACTTGTCAGACACGTTTTATTTCAAGCTCAACAGCTAGCTTTTGAAATATCAACATTTCTACCATATCACACAATAGGCAGTTGCAGTACTATACTTTTTTAAAGAAACTTTACATTTAAAATCACATCGTTCTTTAGATCTTCTACCGGGTCGTACTATGCAAGCCCGTCTGCCAACAAGCAGGCCATCATGACGATGCTGACCTGCAGCTCCTCTGCACAGAAAGTGGAGGAATGCAGATTTAATTGGTACGATGGATGCAATCCGAGCTTCGGAGCATCGTCCTGCAAGTGTGAAAATCAGCCAATGCTTATTGGTCTGCGGTGTGGTAAGTGGCAAGAGTTACTTGTTCCTGTTTGAACCCAATTGAGGTAAGTGTAAAAATAGGTGCACAATTACAATTGCTCTGAACCACATACTATTTTACCTTTGTAATTGTAAGTATGCATTTTAAGTACGAAGAATAAATCTGAGACCGAGAAAGCTGCCAACTAAACAATTGCAGTTAGGGAGACACCATTGCAGAGAAATAAAGAACAAAAAGACAATTACTCTATTCTGCGTATTTTTGATTAATTGTATATTTTCAAGCTTAAATTTAATCGAGGGAAATGATAATAGACTATTTAAGTAGATGTAGCTTATTTTTAAACGTAATGCACTAGAAGGTGTATTCATGGAGTTATTATCGTTTGTTTTTAATCATATTAATTTTCGTTCGAAGCATAATTCCAATACGTTTTAGTGTGCAAGGCGTGCTTTGGGATAGAGAGTCAGTTGGTTCCTTTTTCCTATTTCATTTTTCCGTATTCAAATAAGGAATAAGGGGAAAGTTTCTCATTCCTTATTCAAGCTTAACATATTTGATATAGGGTTTTACAGATTAATTATGCATACAATTCTTAAGTAAATAAATACAAAATAAATCGAATGCATTTTCTGTACGTATTACGTTGCATATTCATGTTTCTTCTTCCGCGCTTACATAGGAGTTTTTGTTTAAACAGAACTGCCATTTTGTTCATCGCATTATAACTTCACATCAACAAATCCTAAAGAATATAGCATTATTTTACATTGTATGGGATATATACGTGCAATCTAGTACATTTCAACATGTTTGTTTTTCTTGATTATCCAGTTCCTTTTTCGCGGCTGAAAACCTAAATTTACAATTATTTCCATTGATTTATTGGTCGGTCACTTTGGTTCATTTTATTTTATTTTCTGAGCGTAAGAAAATGCAGTTCCTTATTCGATTTAAAAAAGGATTAATGAACCAGTTCCTTATTCATTTTTTAAACCGGAAAAGAAACTAGGTTATCATTAAATAAAACTTAGTGGAAATGTACTGCAATGAATGTATTTAATGCCCAACCTAAATTTGCAATAATTTTCATTCATTTATTGGTCTCTTTGGTTCAATTTAGTAAAACAAAATAGTAATAACATGCCAGTTTCTTATTCCTTATTCAAACCGAATAAGGGACAGTGTTATCATTAAATAAAACTAGGTAGAAATATAAAGCAATATATATTTTCAATTTTGAACTTACATATACCATGGTTTTCATTGACATTAAGTAATGTTTGGTTTATTTTAATTGATGCTTGAGTAAAACATTACAATTTCTTTTATCGTCTTCATAATACTTGTTTTCAGCATTTGTCGTTAAATAGAATATACAATAGAAATGCGACAGAATACGTCGATACAAAATGACAAAGCTTAAATAACACACACACAAAATCTAAATTTTTAATATCCGAACGTGATCGTCTGAAATACAGGCTTCTGAATAAGGAAATGACCTATTACCAATACCTTATTCATAGGCCAAACTTAAGGATACTTAAATTCGAATCACTCTTGCATTGCGCAACTTTATATTCGTTATTTTTGGCGATGTTTTGTGTTACATTGGTTATTTATATATCTGAGACAGTTCTTTAAGTCGTATCTGACTCTGAATACTAACATGTTAAGATAGCTCATTCCGTTCCCATACGTAAATAGATACCAAATGATGTTATAAATAAGGCAAAGTGATTTCAAAACGTCAACATAAAAGCAATACTGCACAGGAGGCGGCAGTGGTCCAGGTGCCTCAAGCAGACTGAAAAGCTAAATCAAAACGCATTTGTCTCGCTAATGCATACCAACGGTACATCCGGCGACTTTCAACCTCGGAACACGAATTCCGACTGTGGGATCTGCAAAACGGCATTTGATTGATGGTAAAAAGCCCTTCGCCGTCGAACAGCATTGTCATTAGTGCGACGTCACTGACGTCACCATCAAGGCAAGACAGCACCGGAAGCAGCGGCCAAGGTGTCTCTATTACACAGAAAAGTTTCATCGAATTGGGTGTTTTTTCATTTCAATAGTTTTTCTATCTCTGAAAGCGCGTTTTCTCGCTTTTGGATACCAACGGCACATCCGGCGACCTTCAACATTGACGCACGATTAAAGGTTTGAGAAACGACAAAATGGCGCTATTCTCGGTTGTTATCAGTCCTACTTTGAGTCAGTGCAATTGGTAACTTTTCCTTATGCAGCCGCGAAAAGGGCGCTTTGCTATCATTACAAAAGAGAACTAAGTAGAAATGTACTTCAGATAATATTTTATTTGATACCCAACCTTCATTTTCAGTGATTTTCCTTGATTGAAAATACCAGTTCCTTATTCGATTCGCATAAGGAATAAGCCACATTTTCCATATTCTTTTTTTTTATTCGAATAAGAAACTAGGTTATCGTCAAGTAAAACAAAGTATAAATATACTGTTATTATTATTTTTTATAACCCATCCTAAATTTACACGGATTTTCGTTGATTTATTTGTCTCGTTGGTTTATTTTGATTTATAATTTATCGAAAGAACATTCCAGTTCCTTTTTCGATTTGAATTAGAAAAAAACGAACCCGTTCCTTATTCCTTATTCAAACTGAATAATAGACTGGATTATCATTTCTAAAAACTAAGCATAAATGCATTGCAATAAGATTTTTAAATATTCAACCTATATATGTTAGGACGTTTATTTATATGTGGTTCACTTTGGTTCGATATCATTGATGTTAAAGTAAGCAAATGGCTTATTCGGCTTGAATTAGGAACTGGTTTCCAAATTCAGCCGCGAAAAAAGGAACTAGATTATAAATAAAAAAACATTTTGAAATGTGCTAGATTTAACTGTTATATCACATAAATGTAAAATAATGTGACATGCTTAGATTTTGTTGATGTGAGGTTAATATTTCAAGAAGAAAATGGCGGTTTGGTTTTAAAATAAATCCTATGCAAATCCTATTTAAAAGAAGCATGAATATGTAACGTTATTCATACAGTTAATCTATTTGAGGTATTTTAGTTTGATAAACTTAATAATTGTATGCATTATTATTCTATAAAATCCTATATCAAATATGTTAAGCTTGAATAAGGAATGAGGAACTGATCCTTATTCCTTACTCGAATAAGGAATAAGGAACAAGGAAAAAGGAACCAACTTGCTCTCCATTCCTTTGAGACATATTTATATGCTTTCGGACGTTTGTAAAAACATCTAGGTTTTAATTTAACAAACGATTGCAGCATTACATTTTATAATTTTGTTGTGTGTTATGAATAACACTTTGAAAAAAGGCGAGAAACCTTTTAGAAAAAGATCTCTTTAAAATGTCAATGCACATTACATTTTAGGTCTATAGTGTTCTCTGCGAAAGTTCAGTGTACGTTTATTTTATTGAAAATTGATTTCTGGAAATATCAATGCACATTTATTTTTTATTGAATATCCATTCATGCTTATGTTTGCTTGAACATTGGTCTCTGTCAAAATAAATGCACGTTTCTTTTTTAATTGTGCATTGATCTCTGAGAAAGGTCTATACACGTTTCTTTCAATGTTTATGTGTTACAGCAATGCCGATAATCTCATGCAACATGTCCGGGTCAGACTGTGGCTATCGTTATTCACACGCGGATTTCTATTTGCATTATGCATACGGTAACACGCACCTTTGTATTATAAGTTCATGTTATTTTGACAGTGGACATTGGACGATAAATCCATTACCTCATAGTATATGATAGGAAGAATGATATGAAATAGTTAAACTATTTTTATCAGAACACACACCATTCTGAATTTTGTTTTGAGTACGTATTAAATAAACCGAGAGCACTGATGATGTGATTGATGAATATCGATTTAATATAAAAATGAATTTAAATTGCAGAAATGATTTTTTTAATGAAATATTAAAGAACGTTGTTATTCATTTAACATGTATGTGATAAAACATGTAATTAATTCCCGACGAACATCTTTTCTTGTGTTTTTTTTTCATATTAAAACATGACTTATTATAAATGTTTTGACAGGGTTGGCTGCAACGAATTCAAACATTCGCAGCAGAATGATACTATCCCCTGTTTTCTCGTACCGGACACCATCTTACGTAACCTTTTCCTATATGGTATCAGGGAAGGAACAACAAATCTCCGTCAGTTTGCAGGTATATTACAATGTTTTGTTGATTTTAGTTCAGCTTATTTCGTCATGTTCTGAAGATGATTTTTCAAAAGTATAATATCAAGTGTTTTCATTATACAACCTTTTCCTATAAAGTCACAATGTCAAACATGCTATGTTTTCATGTGACAGATAATAAATGTTTCACTGAGTACATTTAGTAACGACAATATAACCTCCATCATAATTACTTTAACCATTCTAGGTTTACATTCATGTTTACAGGGTGCATGATCAACGGGGTTAACACACGAGCAAGACAAAATGAAAACACACCGTTAACAACTTTATGTTTGCAAATATCTAATGTTATCTTAAAATCTTAAGTGCATACAAGACAGTTTTACTTGCAGTTTGTGCCGATATATTAAGAGTTAAGAATTTATTATTGAATACGTTTAAAATCGGTGCGAGAATTAGACGTTGCGTGTGGAATAACCGTGTATATGAATGACTGTAAAAATCGAGTTATTGGCTAAAAACACAGTCTTATTAAATACAGTAATTATGATGTTTCTCACATTGCCAAAAGCTGCATAAAAAACTTTTATGTCTTTTATGCACTAATTGAAATTCCTAAGAAAAATAGTTGTAAATAGTTATTTTATTTAGTTAAAAAGCATCAATTACCGGTGTGTTTACATTCATTAACATCCCTTTGTGAACCCCATAAAGTCACGTGATCCTCCACCCCGGTTAATATAAGTCTCAAGAAGTTGCCATGTGAAAGTGGCCATTTAGAAGGTGTCCTGTAGAATCACCGATTGTATATTACGATAAACTTACTGTTGTGATAGATATTGTTGATAATACCTGAATTCATACCGTCAAAACAGTGTCCTGGATGTTTTAGGGAACCGATGGTTCAGAGACAGTACTTCCATTTGGGCACATTCCGGTGTCCAGCGGTTTGTATACTGCATGTGTGCAGCTGCCAAATCTCTCCGGAAAGAACGCACAATTTGCGTTCGATTTCAAGCGGCTAACTATCAATGACATCTCATCTAACGGTTCATCATCAAGCAGTTCATTTATTATGAGTCTGAAAGAAGTGAAGCTTCATGCTAACGGATGCCCAGGTATATGTCTTGTTTCAGGAGCCATTCGTAATTAATGACCTGTTTTACCTTGATTTCGCACGGTTTTACCTCACTTTCTGTTTAGTATGGTATCACACTTTGATTTCATAAGAGGTTAACTATACTTTCTGTTAAGTCTGATGTTGTGTATGTCCATCAATCCCTTATGTCTGACATTAGCGTTTATTTATTTGATTCATTCAGAAGTTAACTGGATTTCTTTCCGGTGCATTTTTCAAATCCACACATTCTAATCCACCTATATCTTCGAATATAGCTTTGGAAATTTTCTTTTACTAATTTGGATATATTTTCATTTAACTAAATTTTATCATTTATTTACCATCACAACCGCGTTCTACTATTTTTGGATACGTATTACATCGTTCCATTTAAGTTGACCTCACTGTTATCTTGATCCAATTTAGCTCGCAAATCAGTCAAATAACATATTCTTGAAAAGGGGAGTTAAACATATCATAGGTCTCCTATATCGATTGTATTTATTCTACATTTTAATACAAAATATCATATTATCATTCTAACTAAGACATTGAATTTATTTGCCCTTAGAATTCAGGACCAACTGTTTGCTTATAATGTAAACATCTCAAAATCAGTGTTATGCATTGTGAGTATCGGTGAGTTTATAAATGTCAAATGTGAATAAATATCTCTCTGAGATAACAATTGAGACTAAGGTTGCTTCAATAACGACTTTGATATACATGTAATTTATGAGATTTTTTATATTTGACTCTTTTGAGTCTTCTGACAGCAAAATGTATTCTTTGAAAATGTTGAAAATTCAATTTGATAGTATTTGGGACTGGATTTAGCTGTATTTATTTATGACTCAGAGATAAAATATCTTAAAGTCTTCAACATGATTTTCAAAATTCATGAAGTCTTTATAAATGTGTTTCTGTTTTCAAGCTACCTTCCCAAAGAGTATCTGCCGACTCGACAACCTTGATGTGTGTGCCTTTGGAGACTCCATCTGTGTACAACAGGACGTGTGGTCCATTGCAGAAAGTAAAATGTTTTATATTGACTTTCTTCACATACAATGCTTAATCAGTTTGTGTTTATATAATTGTTGCTTTCAAAGTCCATTTATTTACTGTATCATGTTCAGTGTTATGTATAGTACACTTTGAACTTAAATTAAAACAATAAATTTAACAAATAACAGTTAAGTTTAAAATCAGCATCATCCTAATATTTTAATATAGTTCTTTTCACTATGATGTTTATTTTCAGACATGCTCATCGGGGATGCAGTAAATGCTTTTCAAGATTTGGAGCACTCATTCAACATGTCCACTCCTAATCTGGATGCATCACTGCCATGGTTCCTGGCGTTTAGATACTCTCAGTCTGGTTATGGAATAAGAACCAACGACTTGCAACTCAAAGTAAATTTTATGAAATGTCATTATGTCCCCGTTAAGCAGGGGGTAGAGGACCTTTATAGAAATAATTCATTCCCAGTCAGTTGGGTTTTCTTTTGATGTGTGTCTGTTGGAATAGACTGTGGCGAACTTTATCAAGAATATAACTTTCCCGTACATTTTTAAATTTAAACACGAAATTTAACCTGTGTGAGTTGTGCGCAAAACTCAGATGGCTGCCTCTCAGTTTAAGATCTCTTGTTAAGGTTAAACGTTAAAATGACGCACAATAAATCATGTCTGCGCTCTACATTAGGCATAATTGAAATGATGTGTATTTTAGATGTGATTAAATCCCCATGCTTAGAAGTATAATCACGTATACTTTTTCACTGATAAATATCTGGGAAAAATTGTACAAGATTAGTAGTGCCAAACACAAATCTCATTCTTATCATTGAACAATTGATTTCACAATTCGGTAAACGTAAATAGTATCATTCGAGAAGTTTTCTGTTCAGTCTTCATCCAAACGTCCCTGTCCTATTTTCATGACAAAAATGTATTTGTTATTATATCTTAGATCGTACTAATAAGGTTGTAATAATTAAGTTTATAATGATTCGGCATGAATGAACATTAATTTATCGTTAATAGTTTTTGCAATACCTTTTGCTCTAAACCGGCAATTTTAAGCATTTCTCTTCTAATGTTCACACAAAAAAGACATTTTATTACAGTATTTATTACCTCAACGGGACGCGTTGTGGTTGTAGAGCTCTTGTTCCATATATCGTTATTGTTCATAAGTATTCACACCATTCACTACATGTCTGCCTCAACATGGATTGATTCATTCCTTGTTCGCATAGGTCAGAGTTGGATCCAAACTGCTGTTCTCAGATAAAAAGTCTAGATTTGGAACGGAAAAAATATGCCTCCCCATTCCTGCCCAGACTGCGTTCACAGAGGTGAGCTTCATTCTTCAGACTGGTTTATCGTCAGGAAAGATCTACATCGATGACATCAGTTTAGGAAACACAGCTTGCCCACGTAAGCACCATTTATGCCGACCTTCATTGGTATCAACTGGCATGTTTTTCTTCAAGTCAAATTATTTCATCAAGTGTTGCAACATTTCTTGATTATCGCTAACCTTTTGAACCAACTGAAAGGTTCATGTCAGACGTCCACATTATTTTGCAAATAGTGGATTTTCATTAACCTTTTTGCACGGTTGTATGGTCTCATTATACACCAGCAAACGAAATGTGAGAGGGGGATAATGAAGTTATTCTATTTGTGTCGGTTCATCGGTCGGGTGTCGGATGTCGGTCATTATGATTTATGACACAGAGATAAAATATCAGTACTCTGAAATATAAATTTTATAAATATTATTATTTTTGCCGGTTGAACGATATATTTTCTACCCGTAGATTACACCCAGATGTTAACTGAATCACGTGTTGATGCATATATTTATATTGATATTTTATGCGACGAAACAATATGTTAATGATAATGCCAATGTAAGGCCATGGCCTTAACAAAATATTGGGGCACTGTGTATATCAATTTAATGTTATGATATAGTTAGAATGATTCAGACAATTGTATCATATGGATGTTTATTAAAGTGCCATAGTTTACAACTTTATGTTTACGCAAGTATCGCTATGTTTATGATAGGTCATATTTGTTATTTATGAAAAAAAGACATTTAGCAATAAGAATGTCACGATATTGATGTTATGTTTATTATAATGACATAATGTTCATATCAGATCCTGCAGCATGTGACTTTGAGATGTCCTCAATATGTAACTACACCGTACAACAATCCTACTACTCCCTGAATTGGTACAGGACAAGCAACATGGACCACAGTAATGCAAATGGATATGGTAAGTCGAAAGCAATATGGTAAAAGTTTACACTTTGTACAAGGCTTGACAATGGCCTCCGCAGTAAAATGAAGTTAACATTTTTGTTAACTAATAGCTTTATGGATTATTAAGTTTGACCTTTTTTATTCCAGGTTATTCGATGTATCTATACAATAACTATGGTAGTGAAGGCCAATCTTCTAAATTATCAACACCATCGGTTGAACTTCTACACGAAGATGAACGTTACAAGTGCATGGAATTTTATTACATTTACACAGAAAGCACCGGTAGAAATGAAATAGTACTTACACTAGAGGCAAATTATCCCGATAATTCCACTCGTATGTTTGAAATAGAAAATACTGAAACAAACTGGACTTTATTTAACATCCCTATAGAAGAGACTTACGACTCTGCTGTGTTTGAATTTGTTGCAACTCAAAGGGGATCTGGGACGTCATATTATAGCCAGATCATTTACGTCGATGATGTGTCCTTTAAGAAGAGGGACTGCACAAGTAAGTTAGCCTTCTTTTGGACGATTTGTTTTAAATTACGAAAACTTGAAAACTAGAAAATTAGAAGTCATCAAGAGAGAAATTAACTTTTCGATTGATTTTCTTTAATAAAATATTGATAACTTCTGATAATAAGCACACAAGCGTTATTTGCAAATTGTGTTCTCCTTTCACAACATTCTGGTCATGCTGTTGCTGTTGTTTTGATATCAGTAAACACAGAATTGTTAACACCTTCCCTGCAGCAATTAATCATCACCAACCAATTGCCAACTATAAAAACGCACATTGAAACACCGTCTGTTGTTTTTTTTTCAGTGGGACTTCAGGATCTGAACATGTGCAGCTTCACCAACCCACACCTATGTGACTACGATGTGAATTGCACAGCCGGGTCTGGCTTCATTTGGACCCGTCACTATGGAAACACAGACACCTTGCTGACTGGGCCTTCGGCAGACGCAGATGGCTCACCAACAGGTTTGTCTGACCAGCCTGTTTTTAGATCAGTATCTCTTTAATCATTTCCAACCATATAAAATGTTCGCGGTTGCTGTGCGATTTTTTTTTAATTGTAATAAAATAATTGTGTTAAGAATTTGAAGAATTCTGATTTTCCTGTTACATTTTTTTGTTTAATTTTTAAATGTTACTATTTATGTTCATGCTAAGATAAAGTGACTTTAACGCTTGATTTGTCTTGAAAGATTTTATTTGATTTGTCTTAAAGGTTGTTATTTTTTGGTTACTGTCTATGCAATTCTCGGGACACTTTATCTGTTTGCATGCCATCGTCATATTTTCCTTCAGGCTACTACCTGTATGTTGATAATTCAATGGGCGATGCTGGACACAGATCTATGGTGTGGTTCCACGTCACCATGCCAACAGATAGCACCAACGCGCACTACATGTTCTCCTATCACATGCTCGGCGCCGGAGTCGGTCGACTTGATACATTTATTCAAGCACGAGGCTCGAGCTTAGGACCTGTTCGTAGCATTCCGTTCGCTCAATACTGATCTTTGGTTGGATTCTGATTGCTATGACTTGCCAGATGGTTTCCAGGGAGATATATTCCTCCGAGCTGTCAGAGGAGACAGTGAATTTGGAGACATTGCTATCGACAATGTGAAGGTGTTCCAGGGACCTTGTCCAGGTATTCTATTGCCAGACAGATATTAAAATATGATATCGAATGTTCAAGTGTATGTGTTGAATTGCTTATATTTTGAACCAGTTGAATGTTGAAATGTTCAATTATATGATCATATATTGAAATGTTTAATTCGGGTGTTGGTATATTTGTTTCCTTGGTTAATTAATTTGTTAAAACATTCACAGACAAAGTGAATTAAAACGTTATCATTCTGTAATCTTGTTTTATTTTGATATAAATTAAATCCTCATTATGTTTTTGTAGTAAAGTCAGTAGCTTGCAGTTTTGAGACGGAAACATGTGGATACATTCACACCAGTGGAAGTTGGGAGTTAAAAGGTCCGTACAATAATTTTCAAATGTGAACTATGTTAGCAGTTATTTTTTTATTGTGACGTTATATATGTATATATTATTTCATTGTCAAAAATTATTTATTTTTTGTCATTGAAATAGTATAATTATTTAAACCTAAGGTGCTATGATTGTCATAAAACGTGTGTGTAGGTTTTCACATTATTATTGAGTGACATAATCTGACTGTAGATGGGTCAATCTCAACCTCCGTTCCTGGGCGCCTTGATGCTCCGATGAATGCAGTGAACTGGTCTAACGGTGACACCTGCATATCAGTAGAGTATTCCGCTGGCATTGAAGACACGCTTGTCGTAGAAGCTGAAGATGAGACGGGCAACATTGAGCGCCGTAAATTCTACAATAACGGAAATGGCACAGGATTAGTTGGCACATTTACAGTCCGTGCTTTAAACAGGTTTGATTGAATACATGCAACAGCAATGTTTTGTAACCTAAAGGAAGTCAGTCGTGTTACTGTGTTTTTTATACAAGCAGAAACAAACCTTCTCATCACAAAACATTCTTCTAACGCGACGCGCCATTTGTATTTTATATACATGCACAATAATGGAAATACAGTGCGGTTTATTCTAAAACAGTAATTGTGCAGAGGATATGGATAATTTTACCGAAAATGCAGAATTTAAAAATAGTACCAAATTTACCGTTTTTGTATAACGAATCGTGACTAAACATTATGTTTAATATTAGAAACTAGAAATATGTATACATGAAATTTTAACATAGTCGGACTGTTTTCTTAAGCTGTACCTTTTCTGTAACAACACTTTTAACGGGTTTGTTTAATCACGAAATGTTTGTCCAAGAAATTTTCATTCAAATGTTGATGGTTTGTTTAATTTTGAGTAACGGCTTCTATTATTTGATGTGAGAGGTAGACAGGGTGGAGGAAGCCGGACTTCAACGCCAAATAGAAAAACATGGCAATTTATTTCCAAATACGAAATGCAGTCTTAATATAACACTATATACATGCTTTCAAAATTAATCATACATGATAACAGTTTAATTCAACTCTGGAAAAATAAAAGGAATTAATACATACTATATTAAAACACTAGTTTTTTTATAATTAAGCAATAATTTACATTTATTAAAAATATATGTTTTACATCAAAACTGGAGAACTTTTTTCTGAAGAAGTTTCCTCTCTCTATTTATATAACCCTGACTAATCAGATTTCAGAAATTCATAATTATTTTGCTGAATATCAATATCTGATTATGAGTTTCTAGAAAGTTATGTTAAGATTTTTTTTTACTTTCAGACTTTCGTTTTTCTCTGAGAATACATCAGTAAAGATTGAGGAAGTTGGAATGTTATCAGGACAGTGTCAAGGTTTGTGTGGGATTCGGTCTATTTTTAAAGTCCTGTTATCTCGAACCTATAGGTAATATGTATGGCTATAGGAATTTAACTATTTATTTTCGAGGTCAGCAATACTGAAACCCAAATCCAAAATTATATGTGTTCTTGCAGTTTTAATGTGTGAGCCACGCTGCGCCGAGCAATGTTTGTCGACCGGGCGCGTGTGTGATAAGGTCATGGACTGCTTTGGTGGTGAAGATGAACTTGATTGTGGTAAGCGATAATGATTTTTTTAAACTGTTTCAACATGTTAAATACATGTTAAATACAATATTATCACAAACGATACTCTATGCAAACTATTTATGTAACTGATTCATATTATCATAAGGAAAATTTTCTTTTCTTAAAATTCTAACTTGTTTAATTGATAAAATAATACTTGTGTTGATTGTTTTTTTCAAATCATTATAATATATGATAATATGTTAAAGTTTAGCAATAATTGACTTTTTAACTTTGTAAATTGTGCACAATATATAATACATTTATTTTTGAATATATATTTGGAGTATCTTTGCGAGAAAACACTTAAACTAAAAAAAAAAATATTTCAATAATTTTGACACATCATCAATAATAACCAAATATATCCATTCCCTTTGCTACGTATTTGTGAAGAGCTCATGTTTTTGTATCTCTTTTATAGGCTTCAGCATCTCGTGTAACTTCTCGACCTCAGACTGCGGATATACGGCTAGCCCGGTTTCTTCTATAGGGTGGACACGCCAGCAGTCACACACGTATAGACAGGGGAACAACACGTTTACTATTTCACCAGGTAATCTTTGTAAAAATCAGAACTAAATCTTATGATAATTTATTTGGACACAAATCAAATTAGCTATACCACCTGACTACAGTTATGTGCTAAATTACTTCGTTTACGATCTATTGACTGTTGAAGGCTCATAAAGATTTATTTATAAAGATCAACACATTCACTTGTAAACCAGAAAAGATTTCAAACTTAATAAACTACTCTCAATTATCTGCCATATTATCGGTGTTCTCTATAATTGATTTAAATTAATAAATCAACTCAACGCTTCGCTTTAGGTTTCCATAAAATTATATAAATGGTATAGATAAGAATTAGCTGATTCACCTAATTTTAACAAGCTCCATACAACCAAAAATATTTGTTATACACAATTATTTATTATTGGAGCAATTTGTGGCCCTATACTAAGGTACACTTGTTTTGCAGAAATTGAAGCTACTGTGTCAACTCTCATAATAGCTTAAACTGATCAGTTGAAGATGGCCATTTCCTGTCACGCCCTTTTGTCTCAATAACCGACCTTTTCCTTTCTGTTGCAAAAAATATCAAACAGAAATTAGATGTGTTCACAGATAATCTTTTCATTTTCAGTCATGCGTGAACACAAAATGATGACAAAGTTCATGTCTAGAAACAACTTAAACTCTTAAACTCAGATGCAAGTTTCTTTTAAACCTTAACTTCTTGTTTTATTTAAGCCGTTGGGGACCATATGCTTGTGACAAAAATCACATCAAGAAGCAGCCTATCCCTGTCCGTTGCCAGCTCCATACAGTTCACGGTTAAGGAGGACTCGTGTCTTTATTTCACGTACGCCGGCTCCCTGGAATCTCTCTCCGTTCTTATCCAGTCAACAGAAGGTGCCCAAAACCATACCTGGGGCGATTATAATGTCAATCAAGGGAAGGGCCAATGGCGACCTGGTCAGGTGAGAACAAGACATTTTGTTAATTAAATACATTTGAGACAAATTACAAATCAAGCTAGCGTTGTTGCAGAATACCACAAGAAAGCGGTTGCATCTCATGTATTGTATACATTTATTTATATTAATAGTGACGGTTTAACTACTGTAATATTTAATATACTGATATATGTAAATCACGCATTTACAACTTGTTGCAGATGGCAATTCCTGCAGGCTCATGGGAGATCTTGATAAGCACTAGTCTCATTGGATATACGGAAGATCCCTTTGACAGGCAGCCATTCGTGGCTATTGACAACATAGTCCTGGCAACCGGACGGTGTGACTTGAACTTGTCAGGTGATCTACTGTAATATTTCATTGAATTGGTTGGAACACGAACTACGAAAAACATTATACATAAAGGAGAAAAATAAACTCGAGATGCATTATTAGGAGTGCAATGTATTGTATTTAATAAAGTAATGGAAACACTTAAAAAAACGGGACAAATAAACTTCTTATATATACTTATACTTTAGCAGAATGACTGGTTTTATGTTATACATGCATGCAGTTCAAACTATAATTTTAATGCTTTCGATATATATATATAAATAGTAGTTGCAACATTTGATAAATTTTGATCGGTCAACTTAAAACCTTTAATTAAACGGTTGTAAAACAATATTAGCAACTATGGTTGTATATGCAGTTTGCCCATCAACTACGCCTTACAAATGTAACGATGGCAGTAAATGCTATGGTGACCACAACACATGTGATCGTAAGTATCTACTGTGATGATGAATCAGATGAAAGCACGGCAGTTTGTGGAGAAAGTAAGACGAGATTACTTTTTAAGTTTCTTAAGTTATTGTTCAATTCAGTAGTTTTTTTGTTACAGTTATAAATCGAGCCTATAGACTTATTTTGATATAACTTTATCATGTTTTTCATTTAGCAATAGTATATTTAATTTTTTATTATCTTTTTATTTTTATATATTTTAGGTCTGATTTATCCCTTTTCTGTAATGTGTTTATTCGGTTATCTTGAGCGTTTTCGTATTAAAATTTTACATGTTCAATTTATTAATTCTGAACTTACTGATATTCTCTTATACAAGTTTTCGATGGATTATAACTATTCTCAAAAAGGGGTTTTAGTAAAGTTAGAAACAATGGCATTCTTTTAGACAAACTACTGTATGAACAACCGCGTTTGACAGTAAAGTTCATTATGGAAACGTTTAAGTCTAACGTTTTACGATACAAATGTATTTGGATTGAACGTTTCATCAAACTCAATATTAAATGCCATAGAACTTTGTATATTAAGAAACAAATGAGGGCTGCAATTATAACGGATTATACAGGTGATGTTGTATTTCATATTCAACTGTTTGTACCTACATCCAGTGTACCTGATCCCATGTGACTTTGAGGATGCAGCAGCATGCGGGTATGACCTTATTAATCCCAATGATCTTTTCGCCAATCCCGACGGTCAATGGCGTAGACGGGGCGGATATGCGCATCAGATACCACCATACGACAAGACATTCGGAGATGATCGAGGTAAATATTAAAATTTATTTTTATGAAAGCTATGCTGTTTAAACATCAAAATATAACTTGAATAACCCTGCTCATCACTCTGTCTGTCGTTATGGTATTATCATGCTATAAACAATTTCTTCTGGCTTAAACGGTGACTGTTACAACCTCTGTTCCATGTCCCGCTGATATTCTTTGCGTTATCACTGCGGTTATGGCATCCTTTGGTGTTTCATTAAATATATGTAGAGAATACTACCCACTGTTGTCGCCGTATTCCTGGCGCTTTTTGCCTTGGGTACCATTTGCATGCATTCGATTGATGACCCCACGCCGTTTTTATGTGATCCTACCTGTGTCGCCTTTAGAAAGCAGCAAGAACATCCGCACGATGTGACGAGGGTATAATATTGAATGATGGATGGGTATATCAATTACTTCGGCTGAAACCAGAATTCGATCACAGTTAATTGGAGAATGATAACTTATTGAATATTCAAAAATTCTATTCCACCTCACCATTAAATATATCTGACCTCATATGCAATTTTGTGACAAAGCTCTTTTTCTGTTTTTTGTTTATATGCACAGATGAAAACTCTTGGCTATGCATTGGTAACATATGTTATTATTAATTAAATATATTGTTATTTAAGTAATGATTATCAGTTGCTGATAGCTTTTTAAAATTTCACATAATATGTTCACCTTTGCAACTGACCAATTTATATGCTTTACTTCTTCACATTATCTTACAGGATTACGCATGTGTAACATCTTGTGTGGCCGATTTTTAACGATATATTTATGTTGAAACAAATAAAACTTGTTAGTTACCTGAACGATATGTCCTATTTCTGTACTAAATCAATACAATGTCCTCAACGTGTATATTTGTTAAAATAATGGCCATTAAAAGTAACCAGTTTTATTTGTGTTCTAAATAAGGGCACTTTGCTCACTTCTCCGAATGGCTGGTCCACTCTTCGTCATTCGCTCCACATACGGGACATCTGAGTTCACCGAGGGAGACTTTCAACACAGATGGCTGCATCCAGTTCTGGTACTACCTCAACGGAACCGCCACTCAACCAGACGCTTTGTCCGCTCAGATCTATGTCCGCCTACTGTACAGCAATGGTGTAACGGAGCTGCGCTGGTATTTAAACCATACGGATTAATTGCTACAATCTTTGAAATAAGAAAACATAATAACTACACATTAAGGTAAAACAAGAATTATGCAAACCAGAGATGTCAACAGAGAATATATGGTTGGTGACTTTTGATATCATGTGATATCAGAATCTGATTTGGCAGATTAAATGGCGAGGCTTGCAATATCGGTTTAAAACGGTTGCCTCACTCCTTTGACATTCACGAGAGTTATTGCGCGCAAATAAGAATTCATTTTTGGTATTGATCTGAAACAAAAATTATCCAAATTTTAAAGAAGTGTACATGCGTTTATTTTCAAATTATTCCGTCACTACAATTTGTCAAGTAGTAAATACAAGTGTAAGTGACATAATGTTAGTTTTTCAGGATAACATATTCTCCAATTATATTAAGAGCAATTACGTTATTGTTTGCATTCACAATATTTCAGCTTTGTTTAGAAAGTCGTGTACTCTCAGCTCAACTATTTGAAATAACGCTGTAAATGTGCATATAGCTTCCTTAGTGTGTATTGTATATATATATATGTCCCTTGTCGTGCAACCACGTACTCTTATGATATTCCTTACTTATAGGTATGACCAGGTGAACCGAAAGATCGATACTTGGATTCAGGGCGGGGTTCCAGTACGTGGCAATCAGGAGGTGTACCTGAAGATCACCGCCATCGTCTCTGAACCCCCTACAGCCTGGCCCGGCACTGTTGCCGTTGACGATATCAGCTACCAAGTGGGCGCTTGCCGCATAGTACAGTGTATGTTGTCTGGGTTAAGATTGATGGAGTTGTTGGTTCATTAAATATTTTTTACATAAAAATATGAGACAATTTTATGAAATGTACTTATTATTTATATATCAGTGACATACTATACATTTAAAACAAAGTCATCATAAGTTGTTTGTTGGTATTATATATTGGCTTATTTGATAATAAATCAAATTATTTACGATCCTTAAATAATCAGCTTCTTTTGCTGTTTCCGTTCTCTAACAATTTTTTATCCAATTATCACGAAACATTGTTCAAACCCGTATGCATGACAGGCTATTCTGACCAATTGACAATCAGCTAATCGGCTAAGCATTGTACAGTAATAGCTTCTTAAATTATCTTTATTTGATCGTTTTACCTTTTTAATAAACACATTCATGTAAAATCTATTATCAGAAATATATGTATTTAATGAAAACACACCTTACCAATAGCTATATTTTACGCGTTATAATGAATTAAAAACGGTCAATTGTAAACTAAGTAAATAATGTATTGTTCTTTTTTTAGCTTGTACGTCTTCCATGTTCATGTGTGCAGACCGCTCTGTCTGTATTCCTCAGACCTTTGTCTGTAACGGAAACTGGGAGTGCCTTGACGGTACAGACGAGGCTAACTGTGGTAAGTTTTTAAAGTTCACTAAGCGCATTGCAAGGTACAGGCCTAGATGTGCCAGGTTCGATCTCTTTTGTGGCAGTGAGCTCGAGATTTCCAACCACAAACCACAGGAAAGGGGATCGAGAGCGTCTCGGAGAAATGCATTAAGTTTTCGGTGCAATAAGGATGAGATAACCGGGTTTAAATTAATTAGTTAAATGGTTTTGGAGTTGAGTTTGCTTAGGTATCATACAAACGAAAGAATTCAATAATAGAGCAAATTCGTGTAATAGAACACAACGCAAACGCAAATATGTATGTACTGAAAAACAATAAAAGTCTGAACAAAAACAAGTGGCTTTGATCTCATAATTTCAGTAATTTAACAGAAAACTTCAAATTATCAGAAATTGTTGCAAATTTCTGTTTTCTGCGACAAGTGGAAAGGTTAGAGACCATGCCATATGTCCAGACTCATCATATGTCTTTAGCTGCCAATGGATGATAAGATATATGTGTCGAACAAGTAATTACAATCGTTCAAAAAAGAAAGGGGAAGCATGACACGATAAGTAAATAAATGTTTCTCACAATGTGTATGTACTTACCAGCACGTCGTCCAAACGGTGCTATTGAACTATCTGGGGGTGATGGAACCTACGGCGAAGTGCGCTATTTTATGGGTGGGATGTGGAAAGAAGTCTGCTATCCGTCATCAAATGCAACTGCGATTGCAGTCTCCAACACCATTTGTGAACTGGATGGATTTGTGTATGTATATACTTTCAGCTCAACTGTTTTCCACAATGTGAGCTTTTGACATGGCCTTCGTCGATCTTGCTTTGTCCGTTTGTGCGTCCTCCATTTGCTCATGTCATGTTCTAAACTCTGAGTATTTTTCATTCACCAGGAATCATCCTAGGATGGTACTATTTCAAAGAATTAAACTCGTTCATGTCCGCTCCATATATTGGTCACCAGATAGTTAGAAATAGATTTTAAGATAAAAACTCCTCTCAATCGCAATGCTCAGATGTTTACCTTTTTGGAATTAAACATCGTATTGTGGCCCTATACACTTTTGACTTAAGTCATGCCCGTTGGTTGCAACTGGCCACACAACGGAGCTCAGATAATTTATTTGTTTATTATGCAAACTTTTTTTTAAATCTTCTCAGACCAAAACCCTCAGTGTTTTTTATTCTGCATCATCATTTGGTAGCCCTTGGCTTAATATCTTTAAATCATTAAACAGTTTGCCATACCGCCATGAGAAGCCTATGCTTATTATACATGTTTATTGAAATTTAAAACATATATATTATTTTGCCATACCATAAAGTTGAGAATGGGTTGTTCAATATTTTTTTTAAGCCAATATTTAAAATTATTAACAATAGTAATTTAATAGTTAAACCTTTTTTTGTATTTATCATGAGAACATCAGCAGCATTATAAGGTGTCATCGTCATCATCGAATATGAAAATTTCAGGGGTCGTGTGGAGGCATATAGAATCTCCAGATATACGTATGGCTCCACTGTGCAGCTCTCGTGCAGTAACGGTTCATGCACGGCATATTCTTACAGCTGTTCAACTACACTGGGAGTTCGCTGCTCAAATTATGGTTTGTCACATTTCTGTTCCGCATTTTGTTGCTGTCTTTTACTAAGCTGTTCTGGACGTGTATTTTATTTTAGCTCAGATTGATTAACTGAGATGACCTTTTTTGTCGTGTTTCTTCAGACGTCAGTCGTCCGACAACTTTTCATTAAAGCGACAACTAGTCCTAGTCACTGGGCAGATTTTAAGAAATATTACACGATTGATCCTTAAATAACTTAGATGACACTCGTTCACAGTTGTTCAAAAGGTTTTGGTCAGCTGCACACGTAGGTCACAAGAGCTAAATCTAGAACTCATGAAGAAGACAAAACAATGATCAGGGGTTTGATATCTGATGTTTTACATTGTCAAGTTGTCCTCTTAATAGTTTGTTCAGGGGTCTAAACTGGTCATTACCCAGGGGTCATATGGTCAACAGCATAGAAACATAAAGTGTACATAACATTTTCTAAAATCGCAAGGGTCAGAGGCATAATATTCGAATTTAAAAGTGGTCCGTCACAAAGCTTTCTCACATCATACCCCTCAGTTCGAATCTGTACATACGAAATTACCCATGTGAGCAATATCGACCCATTATAGCTTTCTTGTTTAAGTTTAAGTTTGAATGCTAGCATTATATCGGTAATATCGACAATATATTGACTTCATTATATATTGATAAAAACGGAACATTGTTACGTCATACTGTTTTCTCTATAGATAACTTACACTGTATGGAGTTACTTAAGATATGGGTATGTTTATGTCCGCATTTAGATGTTACAAATATATGAAGCAAATTACTGCTTCGACAATTATTTAGCACTCTAATCGAAACTTCAAATATGTCACGACCACGACGTTTATTTGTGCAATACACTTTTTTATGCCAAATGATCAACAAAGTTCCACGTCATTTGCGCGTTAACATAGCTGACAAGGAAATACGGAGTAATTAGTCACGGTTGTGACATAGTTCTTGTATTTATTTTTTAGTTAAGATGAAAACAAACTGCAGATGGTGAGCCTTAGACTTCTAAGAGCTGATGGTCTGTTTTGTGACATAGTCACACATTTTTGACGTTATCTATCAGGCGTTAGGTGACACATTCGACCTATACATTTCTTATGTAACAATCAGGCAAAACTTTTGAGATGTACTGACCTCTTAATACTTTCTTCACAGCGTGTTTCTCGGGAGAGAGGCTCTGCTCAGGCACGGTGAACACATGCGTTCCAAACACAAGATTCTGTGATGGCTTGCCGGACTGCCCGGACAACACGGACGAGATGGAGTGCTGTATGTGCTTATTCACACTTTACAATAGAAGTGACTTGAATAATTGCGCAATTAAACTTTTAAAATTTAGCTTATTGAAAAACTACTTCAAACATTTAATATAAGTCGTGAAATTAAGAGAGAAGTGGACAACAAAACCCATTACGTATTATACAATTTAACAAAATTTGACATTACTATGTTCATTCTTTCAATACTCACATTTTTAGTGTGTGAACAACATAGAGCTCGGGAAATTGCATATCAATAAAAGCTATGCCATATGTAAAAGCAATGCTCGAACACACATAAAATTATTTAAATTTAAATTAGAACTCGTGAATATATTCATTGTAACAAAAGTAATATTTATTATTGAGATGTATAGTATATTTCAGATAAGTTGAAATGGCGAATAAATATATATTTTTCATTAAAAAAAATTGTAGAAGACAATGGTGAATATCATGTGCATAATTGATAAACGAGATGTTAATGGCACATGGCTTAACACACATATGAACAAACGTGACATGCGCAAGAAGATGCCCTGACTGGGCTTAGTTTACTAACGGATTGGTTGTACTTATAGGATAAAGGAAATTATATGGCATGTAATGTGTGGCATGACATGATTGTTTTTGCTTGAGGATAATTTTCGTATGATCTTTACAGTCTGTGATATGGACGCGGTTGATGATAACAGATGCAGAAAAACATTCGATGAATGCATCGACAAGCAATGCCGTAATATTATCTTTCTTATATATTACTTTCTGATATAACACTGTTCATGAATCTTATTGTTCAATCTACACATTCCCATGGCTTCCTACGTGTTGCAAATACTTTCTATTAAAAAAGCATGCGTTCTTTATTACGCTTATTCTTTCTCACAAATAAGTTGTCTAGACGGACGATCTGAATAGAAAACGGATTTTGTTATTTACGAATATGTAGTATTTCAAAAAAGATTGATTTTAATTTAAACCGGGATATTATTATGAGAACATAATCCTTGTACTATTTCAGAGACATGTACTGACCAAAACAAGTTCGAATGTATGAACCATGAGTGTGTCCTCAAATCTCAAAGATGTGATGGCATCAAACACTGCAGTGATGGGTCCGATGAATACAGATGTGGTAAGTTTCTCTGCTTTTCATATCGTTAATTACCTGTTTTATACTCCCCAAAATATGAAATTGCACCCACATTTTTCGTGCGTCCATTCCAATTTTTTTTCATTGAATTGAATGTGTGGGATTGTATACGGAATTTCCCCCAATAAGTATTTCCTCTTATCTTTCTTCTTGATGTCCGTCCGTCATTACGTCCTTTACAAACTTTGTTTCAAAGAAAAATCTCTTACTTTAATGATCGGAAAGTGATAAAACCTGATATTAAGGGTTGACATGCGCCTATGTTAAGTCGTTGGCTCCAATATTTGTTCAGTGAGTTGTTGCCTTTTTATTTAGTATTAATTTATAGTCATTTTTGTAGTTTCCACACGTAACCTTTAGAACATATAATTATCCGATTTCGCTGAAACTTAATATACATGATCGTTGAGTGTTATAGGGTCGATATTTGTAGATGTCAGGTTGTTCTGATCCAATCAATTTATGGGGATATTGCCCTTTTAATAAGATTTCTTTTTTGCGTGTTATGTTTCATGTAAAATATTGCTGAATAACTTTGACTATGTTAGTAAGTCTAACAAAGAAATGTAAGTTCCAACAGTCACGTTGATGCTATCAACAGTGTGTTAGAAAACTGGAAGAGGTATTTTATCGATGTTGTTTCAGCCATTGTTGAGACAAACATGGTATACCTTCCACACAATGGAGTCATGAAGCCGGTGTGCATGAATGATGTTAACCGACAAATGGCCGAGTCTGTGTGCAACTTTGCTGGCAAAGGGTGAGAGTATTTTACTAACCCAATAAATGCTTTAGTGTCATTTATGATTGCAAGCGATTTATATTTTTGTTGGTTATAACTCTTTACAGGTCTGATTTGTATGTTCCCACCACTATTGTGGGGGACATATTGTTTTTGCCCTGTCTGTTGGTTGGTTGGTGTGTGTGTTTCTTTGCTCCAACTTTAACATTTTGCTATAACTTTTGCAATATTGAAGATAGCAACTTCATATTCTGCATGCATGTGTATCTCATGGAGCTGCACATTTTGAGTGGTGAAAGGTCAAGTTCAATGTCATCCTTCAAGGTCAAAGGTCAAATATATAGCTTCAAAGCGGCACAGAAGGGGACATAGTGTTTCTGACAAACACATATCTTGTTGTACATGTATTTGGTTTGTAATGCTTATAAACTTTCATACTTGTTTCCATTTGTGTGTGCATATGTCTTTATTGATCATACTATAATATCAATGCCTACCTAACGAGTATCCAAATTAAAATATTAAACTGACCTCAATAACAATTAAAAGACTTCTCCATTTCTTCTTTTGCCTCTAGATCCGTATAATGAGGAGTCATAATTGCGCTTATGATACCGCTTTACTATGTGTTATTTTATTTCGGTCTATAAAGCTCGGGACATAATAACTTTGTTTGCAGTATTACGTATCTTTTTACTGTTTTCAGTACAATAGTAGCAGGAGGAATCAAGTACGGTCGTGCAGAAATATCTGATGGTCTGCATGTCGTACCATCCACCAATGGCAGCTCTGTTGTACGCGGCATTCGGATAGCTAGAGCCAATCAGTAAGAAGTGTTGCTGGTCTGTTGTGATTTTTCAAGGGCGAGACGCATGTTGTAGCTCATTAATTGTTTATCTATTTAATATTACAGTTTCTTACTCAACCTTTATTACTGTTCTGTTGTCTTACTGAATGTTAATTTTTTGTTCTTTCCGATACGTGTTTTTGTTTGTGGTTGTCGTGTTTTAAATGTGTGTTTGTTAGATGCGTTTGTAATGATTTTGAAATTGCTGAAGTGGTTTTAAAAAAGGGCTTCATTAAAGAAAATATATAATCTGGAAAATTAAATTTAAATATTAGTTTCTTTTCAAACAAAATAGCATATTTGCTATCAAAATGAAGAAAATTCAAGAAAAATATATTATTCGTCATAACTATGTTATCAATGTTTTATTCTTACATAACAGGAGATGTTACCCTCTTGTGTTGGAGTGTTCTATGCCAGGTGGGTTTGTTTGGTTTATATATCGTAATCAAAAAATCATAAACTATTATTTGTAAACATTATTGATGACGCGTTTTTCTATTAATACAAGATACAGATGATAGCATATAATGATACAGCAGTGATACATTTATGCAGGCAGATCAAGATATAACAGAAGAACGGTTATTAGCAGATCACAATAAAGCACAAGTGCATTTAAGGCAGATTAAGATATGCATAATTACAGTTAAAAGTATATCAAGATATGCAGAAGTACAGTTAATTACAGATTAGGATATAACATTAGAACATTTAATATCATATCAAGACGTATCAGTGGAACAGTTAATAACAGATCAGTATAGGTACAATTAATAGCAGATCAAGATACAAAATAGGAACAGTCAATAGCATATCATGATATAGCAGCGTTAAAGTTATTAGCAAATCAATATATCACAGAGATGCAATTAATAGCAGATAAAAATATAGCAGAAATACAGTTTAAAGTAGGTCAAGATACAACATATGTAAAGTGCAAGACACAAAAAGAGATACAGGATCTTGCAGATCGTGATGTAGCGCATATAGAGTACGGCAGATTGTGGTATGTGTATAAAGGCATTGTATAGGAAATAATGATACAGTGTTAAAGTGAAAAGCTTATTATAATACAGCGGATATACAGTGAATAGCAGATGATTCTTAGGCAGAAATACAGTGTACATTACATTGTTATATTGAGGACAAACAGTGTATAACATATATTAATACAGCAGATATAACGATGGTGATATACCGCTAGATGGGATGCAGTGTATAAAGTATCGTGACCTTGTCGTGATAAGGTTTGCAGTACATTGTGATATGTAGATAATGAACATCGTATTGCTGATCATTAAAGAGTGAAGATACAGAATGCCATAGATTGTGATGAATATAATATAAACTATCGTGTTTCAGTGGAAACCTTGCATATAATATTGTGAATTAGCGCAGAAAGATTGAGTTCTTAACGGTTGAGATTGTTTTATTCACATTTATTAAAACTTTTTTAAATTTCAGAATGTGGCAGTCCAGTGTACCTGGAAAACTTTATTTCCCCACTTGTGATGAATGGAAGGGATGCACAGCCAGGTGAATGGCCCTGGCAGATCAGCCTGCGATACAACAATCGGCATATATGTGGTGGAACATATATTGGGAGAAAATGGGTTCTCACTGCGTACCACTGCATTGAATCTACTGGGTATGTGCTCAAGGGTTTTAGATGATCTTTTGAAAAAGTAAAATGCAATTTTTTATGTTGTTATTTGTGTGTATGCGTTAAAAAGGCCCATTCAAATATAATAAACATTGGTGCACAAAAATTGATATATGACAGTTATTTGTTATTTAAAAGAATTGAAACGGATGTTGATCAATATATCCAATGCATAATGTTTTACTGTTGATCTTGTCACTTGGTTACTTTTGAATGGACTTGTGTAGTAAGATCTTGTCTTGTTTTCTCTTAAAAAGTCTCGTTTTTACAATGCCTATGTAGTTGATTGATCATCAGTTGAAGTCTAACCATGCCAATTATTCAAATCATCAAAGTTTACTAACATTATCACACGAAAAATTCCTGTTACCTCGCACTACTTTACATTCAAATTCAAGTAAATGATAACTTTTCCTCTACAATATCAATTTCAGGCCAAGTTTGTAAATTCAAGTTTAATTTGACCAATACCGAATATACATTTTTGTTAAGCTTTCTTAATCAAAGAAGGCAGTGCAATGTTTTAGAACGTCAAGGTTCAGATCAATCAAAATTACCAGGCGTGAAATACCTTATTAATGTTGATGCTCTTTTTTCAGGTCTTTCTATGTTCGATTTGGAGTGACTATGGCAGAGGTATTAGAAAACTACTCTCAGGAAATCGACGTGTCACGCATACATCGTCATCCTGACTTTGACACCGGATCGAATGGCTTCACAAACGGATCGGATCTCGCACTATTGGAGATGGCATACGAACCAATGACAGACAACTATACACGGCCTGTCTGCTTGGGGAATGCAAAAAGCTACACGGACATCATTGACAAAGGCGAAATGGCGGAATGTTACATCACTGGATTTGGGAAGCAAGAGACGGACTTCTTCCAAGGTTATCCTTTGTCTTATCCCAGTTCTATAGTTGATATTTGTCTTTTAATACTACTGGTTTCACAGGATGAGATTATAGTTTTACACCTGGTCCGTCTGAATCTGATTGATAAGATGACTTCAAAAGTTATTAAAGTAGATTGATGCCACTTGGTATGTGGATCGAGGGCAATATGAGGAATATGCGCTGTTACTTAAGATCTTTTGGTCCAACAAAATTGTGATTGCTATGGTTACACAAAATAAAGTAAACTGTCCAAAAAATCTGTATACTGCGTTAACTTAACAATATTAACACTAGATTTATGGAACTTCGTGTGGAAATAGAGGGCCATATGAAGAATATGCAAGCTTTTGTAGTCTGCTTTTTTAGAAAAAAAAGTGGTTTCTATGATTACATAAATACGTAAACACTGTTCGAAAAATATAAATCCTTTGATTACTCAAAAAGTACTTAAGCTAGAATGATAAAACTCAGTTTGTGGATACTAAAATATTTATACTGCGCAAATTCTAAAAGCACTCAAGATAGATTTATGAAACACTATATGCTGATAGAGGGTGGTTTGTTGTCAGAAAATATTTATTTATATTGTTAAAGAAATAAAATGAAACTAAATGCCGCATCCTGTGACACCTCAAAAATGTCAAAGGTTACATAGATATTTGAAAAACTAAGTGCATACAGGGCCATGTGTGGACTATGTACGTTATTTTGATATTTATTGTTTTGATTGATATGGTTACAAAAATAAGTGCAGATTTAAGTATGGATATAACAACAAATAAAAAAGAATTTAAGTATGAGAAATATGCACATTATTTCATGCTGTGTGTTTGTTTGTTGTTGGTGTTTTTGTCAGAAAAAAACACATTTAATATGTTTACAGAAATAATTTGAAACACTTGATTATTATCCTAAACAATTCTTAAGATAGCATTATGAAACATACGAAAATCGCGTTCTTGCTCCGACATCATTACTCAAGTAGGACACTGGCTTTGTGTGTTTGACAAAGCTTATGTTCATCCTAGTCCCCTATGTGAACATTTCATGATTTTAATACATGTTGTTTAGCAATTGTATGCTAAATGGTGTATTTTACTAATAGTTTGCTTTTAATTGATTTGGGTTTTTTTTAATTTTCAAAAGATCGTCCTTCTCAATTAGATCTTGGGATTTTCAGATCTTCTGTTTCTTTTTAATGTTGTCTAAAAATAAAAAATAAATGTATTGTTGTATGTAAACATAAGAAATGACATTTATCCTATTCTCATTTAAGTCCAAGAAAATCGGCATCTGAAGGAATCAAAAGTCCATGTTGTAGATCCTCAACTGTGCGACAATCTGATGTACTTCCAGCTGAATAAATCATATGTTGCTGACGACGCATTGTGTTTGGAAAACCGGGAGCCATATGCTCCATCTAACGATGTACGTATCATGTTTAAACATAGATTGGCGTTGCCATGCAACACATTTTCTTTACCCGAGTAAAAGAGCGGAGCGAAATGATTGATGTTATGCCTGAAAGATAAATCTCTGTATGAAAGTGTGATGATGTTGTTAATTAAGTGTGTGGAGGAATATGAAAGAGTCCTATTGGTCGTTTTGTCATAACATTTTTTAGGAAAACTACTTCCAAATTTCTCTAGCGATTGAATTGAATGTAGAACTATATCATCTCCATAAAGTGCAGATGTGATAGAAACAATTTCACAGCATAGTGATCCACTTGTTACTTAGTTATATTCCAATGACCTCTTAAACAACAGTGCATGTCTTGGATATCAAATGTCAATAGTTTGTGAAGCGTTATACTTTCCCATTTCCTAGAAATGTATTTGATACTTGACATATGACATCATCATAAAGTATGGAAAACATGCAGTGATCTACTTATTAATAAATTATGCATCGTTTAAAATAGCCTTTTGTATTGATGCTATGACAGATCAAAACGTTTGTGACGAGCCTCAAGTAGGAAGGGCCTGAAAAGTTTTTGCGTGCTGTGTGTTACGGATTTTGGATGAAACTTAACAGTATTAAAATAAGGTGTATGAATATCGGCGTAATTTATTCTAGTGCAGATTTTTGTGGGCACAGTAATGACGTCTAAAAACAAACTATGATAATCAATAAAACGATTAACTTACCATTATTAACTATTGTTAATAGCCATGGAAATCCCTTGCAACATATTACGTCATTTACCAACAATATTTTCCTAACGTATGATTTCCTTGGTAATCAATGACTTCCTGTATAAGATCCTTGGCACCCAACGATTGCTTTGTTATTTTAAGCTGTGAACACTTACACTGATTTTAAATATATATGTTAATGTAAAATATCCTGAGTATGTAATTATATTATTTTATTATTTATATAATAAATGAATATGGTTATTGATTAGATTTCATTAACCTTTACAGGGTGACAGTGGTGGCCCAATGGTTTGCAAAGACGAAAATGGTAAATTATTTCATAATTTATCTATAAATCACTATATTTCATTAAGTGTATTTTAAAGAACTACTAGATACTGGTATTTCATAGATTAAGTTTTTTGTTACAATTGTTATTACCACAGGCGATTATAAATTAAGTCGCAAGTTTTTACCACAGCCCCTAACCAATGCTGATAAATAATCAGCTACCAGTGGGCGTTTTATGATTCACATTTCTCTCATATGCAGCGGTAAATCGTCAAAATATTAAGACTGAACAAGGTTCAAGAAAGATTACGAACATGTGCTTGAATTCATTACTCTGCGTATCATTATTATGGAGTTATTGCTCTTGTTTTTTCCCGGGCTATAACTCTTGAACTATAACAGGCATTGACCTCGGTGCACAAAAACTGATTGTTGACTTTAAGGTTTGTAGTTGCAGCAGATTCAATTTGAGAATGTCTTTTGTTCATAACATGTAATTTAGTGGTTTGATGTCATTTAGGAAAAGTACAGTAACAAACTCCTTTACTTTCAATTCATTATTCTTTGGTTATCAACCTCTGTTCATTGTTCTCTTTTTTGATGAAATTGAACGCATATGGTACACGAGGTATCATTTTGAAACGTCATAGGTGAATATATCATTACGAGTGACTGAAGCTTATTGTGCTCTTTTACCCTACACACGTTTGATTAAATAAATGCACCGATATACATATATTTAAATATATATGCCAAAACCTGGCTGTAGATTGCATAGAGGATTGATGTGCTCACTGTCAATGTCACCGTAATAACAGATATTATTTTATATCCAATAAATTCATCAAATGCGCATGCTTCATATGACCCACATGACCGCCCAATATATTCCGGTATTGGATCCAAAAAGTATGTATTTTTTCCATATTGCAGATTGAGTACTAATGTACTAAGCAGCTGTTTTACAACGATTAAAGCCGTTACAGGGAAAACGTATCCGAATGTACAATAATCGATTCACACGAGCGCTTGTCTTGAAAATAGCATAGCTACAATTAAAGCATTTTAAAATCAGATTTAAAATTAAAATCATACAGAGAGCTAAAGAAAGAGGTATAGAATAAAAAGCGTATTACACGTTTAAACTATACAATACGTGATATATTTGGACTCGCACACAATTTGAAGTCCTACTGGACTCGCCTAACGGCTCTTCCAATATGACTTCAATCTGTGTGCTCGTCCAAATATATCTCCGTATTGTACAGTGAAACGTCAAATAACCTATAAGAAAAATTGTTTCCACAATATTACCCAAAAGTGACATAAGCTATTATAATGAAACTCCAAACATGAATGGTGACTTCACGTTTGATAGTTGAAATATGTTTGGAATCATGGTTAAGGGCATTGTTGCTTAGAAAATCGGTTTTACTAAATTTATCGGAAATGAATCAACCTTTTTATGAAACGTTATATAAAAATACATTGTACTGAGACCTTACTTGAAAACTACTGTTACATGAGTGTGTCAATTCGTTCTCTTGTTAAGAAGCGAAATTCAAAAGTTACAACCAGGTTGCCGAAATTTGCCATTCTTCAAACCAACTTTCGCTCTGTACTGCTCTAGTTTCAAAAATATTTTACATTTAAGACAAGACAAGGACAAAAAGTTTATTTCGTAAACAAAGGTCACCGGCCCAAAATACAGCATATATTAGTAACAACATATTATTATTTTTGAGTTGTGATTATATAAAGTTTGAACATCAATTTTGTGCTACATCTTTCTTTTTCATTATTTCAGTTATAAAAAAGGCTATGCTTTTTAATTTATTTTTATCAGAAATTTGCATAAGATTGCAAAAATTTAGGAAATTTTGTTCACCATTGTACCATGAAAAGATAAACATTTGCCTTTCTTGGTTGAATCTGGGACATTTAAAAATACATGAAACTCATCTTCAATACATACATTATTAAAATAGACGGAACAATATGTACATATTCGGTATTCTCTTGAAATTCCTGAATTTCGACCAGTTTCAATTGCTAATTTATGGCTTGAACTACGGAATCTGGCAACTGACTTCGAACATAAAATGGTATGTCGATAAACAAATATTTTTCTGGGTTTAGCAAAGATTTGAATTGTTTGTAAGTATCACATCTTGATGAATTTCCGATAGTTTCAATCCAGTTCTGTAAATTACAATCAATCAATCTTTGTTTAAATGACATTAAGAATAATTCCACGTTTCCTATCACTTGACTTATCCAAACATAACCAAATCCATATCGGTACAAAATATTTTTTACAGATGTCACCCAATTAGTTCTTTCGATTTCGTCATTTCGTCGCTTTAACATAATATTACAATTGCTAGGATATCGAGCATCTGTCATACTAATCAATTTACACCAATATTTAACGCATTTTACATGATGTTCTATACACAGAGGTAATCTACCACATTCTCCTAGTACAATGCTATCATTTACAGATTTATTTACACCAAGAAAATATTTACAATACTCGATTTACTTTTTCGAGAATGTCTGAGAATTCTATACCATAAATCTCAGAGCCATATGTTAGTATAGGTTTAGCCATTGAATCAAACAATTTTAAATATTCAGTGTATGAAAAACATCCAAAGTTTCTTTGGTATGATTTAATAGCAAAAATAGATTTTCGGGCTTGGGCTGCAAGTTTTTCTTTCGCTTTTCTCCATGATAATTTAGGTGTAAAAAGAAGACCCATGTATTTATATACAGATGTGACATTTACGGGATTATTTTTAAAGACCCAATGTTCGTATGATCTTAGCGGACCTCCGTTTCTAAAAACAATGATTTCCGTCTTTTATTGGTTAATTGTCATACCAGTGTTTTCACAAAATTCCGATATAGAGTTTAATTGTGATTGTAGCTCGATCGCAGTATCAGCGCAGCTCGCAACGTCATCGGCAAAAAGAATGCAAATTATATTGGAAATGTCTTCGGTGATAAAAATACCCCTATGACCTTTAGATTTTAGAAAGGTAGACAACTCGTTCATGTATAAGTTAAAAATTACTGTACTGGCTACGTCCCCTTGCCTAGTACCGATGTTATATTGAAGTTTTGCGTGACAGTTTTATCATTTATCCGTACACATCCGCGTAGATTTGAATACATGGATTTTAATACTTGAAAAAGCTTCCCTCTAACACCATTTTTACACATAGTTGTAAATAGTCTATGAATAATCAAACTATCGAATGCTTTTTGAAAATCGACGTAAAGCACATAAAACCTACCACCAGGTTTGCACGTATATTTTTGAACCATGCTTTGAAGAGTAAATAAATTATCAATGGTTGAATATCCCTTGCGAAAACCGGCTTGTGATTCCGCTATTTTATTGTTTAAATCTGCCCATTTGCATAGTCTGTTGTATACGATATTGGAGAATATTTTATACATTACATTAATTAAAGATATACCTACAGTATGAACATGTAATTGCGCTTTGTATATAGTAACTTTTGTAAAATATAGTAGATAAATACTGGTTTGAAATATTAAAAAACTAACTTTATACCGTTTATACTGATTTTTAATGACACGTATTCCTTTTCAGGCCGTTTCAAACAGTTTGGTGTGACCAGCTGGGGACTGCGAGACTCTGATAAGAATGCCCCTGCCATCTATGTGAACATCATCTATCACCAGGAATGGATCGAATCAATCACTGGTAAGTATACAATGCCCACCCATCTTTATTCATTAACATTTCTTTATTTCGCATCATTAAGAAAATCTGTATCCATTGAAAATAAGCAGCTTTATCATAATCTTTGAGTTTTGAAATTAGAATTTGTCCAATACGCCGATATTCATAAATCATTTTGTTTGAATGAAAATTGATATTCAAATAAAACAACGAATATCAATTGTTACCATGTCCTTTAGTTGGTTAAACTTATTTTATGGACATTTGAAGATGTCCTGAAGCTTGTATAACAGTGTCAATATACAAGTATGACAAGTATCATGTATTAAAAGAAAATTTATTTAAAAAGAGCTCATATTCGTAGCTGTTTGGAGGGCGAATGGTATTATTGATTAACAGTTCGCGACCAGCCATGTTCTTTTTAGATAGTACACACAAAATGTGATACTATTGCAGCTTGAAATAGCTGAAACACTTTTAAACATTTTTTTTATAAAAGTGTATATAACAGAGATCTTTACTTCACCTTTTTGTATACCAAATCAGACAAAATACAAACGATTGGCCATTACACTAATGTGTAAGTAAATAATATAAAGAAGTTACAGTAGTTACACACCCCACCTTCTATGTATACGGGTACAGCTTCATTATAAGAAGTGATTATTTTAAGTGACTGTACAAAATAAATATTAAGATTTAAAATAGTCTTTCCTGATATATTTATATTTCAGGCATACCACTCACATAGATGTATTCAAGACAACCGAAAACAACTTACACTACTCAAAAATAGTGTAACTTTAAAAGACTGATTTATTAAGTAATAACCGTTTTACTTTAGACATGTGCTATGTTAAATACCAACTGGTGGTACACGTATTATACTAACATTTTTGCAAATTTTGTTTTACTTTCATGAATGTTATTGTGATGAAACAATAAGACAGCATTTTATGCACTATATGTATATGTAATGTATTTTCAATTAATTAAACAGCTTTTTACTGGGGAGAAATATGTACTTTGACCTACGTCAGTGCCATTAATTATATGTATTGTTTTTGTCAGATTCACATAATCATTAATATGTATTAAATATTTGATAATGTTTAGCTGACCTTAGCACGAAGTGCTAAAGAAGAGCTTTTGTGATTAACTATGACCGGCGTTGTTCGGTGTGTGCGTTGTCCGTTGTGCGTCGTCAAATTTTAGCTTTTAACCAGTCTACAGCCACATTTATCATGAAACATGTTGGCCGATTTCGAATCTTTGTCTAATGATTTTTTTTTAAAACTATGTCACCAGGTCAAATCTTAGAAAAACCTTGTCACCTCTCTAGAAGCCACATTTATGGCTCAGTCTTGATGAAATTTGGTCGGAATATCTGGACAATATATTTTGAAAGCTTCAATTTAGGTCAAGTGCGTCCAAAAACAAGGTCACCCGGTCAAATTTAAGAGAAACCGCGTTACTGCTCTAGAAGTCACAATTAGCACTCAATATTGATGACCCTTGTTCAGCATGTTTCTCTTGGCAATATCTATTAAAAGTTTAAATCTGTTGTTCGTCGAAAAACAAGGTCAACATACCAAATCTGAGCAAAAAAATCTTTTTACCAATTAAGAGGCCACATGAGACTCAATATCGATGAAACTTTGTCAGAATATTTATCACGACATTATCTAACCCATTTTACCAGATCGATTCTTTGAAAACATTTATTTCCACTCCGAATGCAACATTTATATCTCAATCTAGATGAAACTTAGAATGCTTATCTTGACAATATCTTAGCCGAGTTTGTAATCTGAATCACATGCGTGTTTAAACTAGGTAACCGAATCATATCTTCGAACAACCTTGAAACTCTAAGGGCCGAATGTATGACTCGGACTTGAAGAAACTTGGTCAGAATGCTTATCTTAACAATTTCTACGTTGAGTTTGAATCTGGGCCACATGCGTCCAAAACATAGGTAAACAGATTAAATTTTAGAACAACCTTGTCACCACTCGAGAGACAACATTTAATACTCAGGTTCGATGAAACATCGTCAGAATGGTTATCTTGACAAAATAAACGCCATGTTTGAATCTGGGTAAAGTGGTGTCAAAAACTAGATCACCAGGTCTTGAACAATCTGTGTGAAGTGAACTCAGGCGAGCAATTGAGGGCTTGGTTTTATGTTTCTGGTACCTGGTATATATTAAATATTTAGCAAAAATTTCTCATAAACTCATTAACTTATTATTTGCGTTTCCTTTTTTATAACTTTAGAAGTGTTCAAAGAAATGCCCTTTGAACTTAATTATGCTCCCCTCAAACAAAAGGGCTTGTATTGTTTTTCATCTGACCTTCGGATGCTTTCGCGATCAGCTCTATTGGTTTTGTTGACTCAGGAGCAAGCCGGACACTTCGATAAACTAAAGGCAGTTCGAAAACAAAAATCAAAGACAAAAGCCACGTGAGAGAGATTAGTTCTTCAATGAGTGTTTATGTTCTGTGCGTTGAAACGATGAATTTCATTAAAAAAACGAGACACTTCCATAAACAAATCTACATTAACTGGATGATCAGTGAATAATTGAACAAAATAAAAAATACTTAGAAAAAGATGATGGACAAGTTAAAAATTCGGATTAAAAGATCAATATGTTAATGATGTTACAACGTGTTACATTTGTTGTTAACATGCTTATTTGAGGAAATTCGAATGTTTGAAGAGTCAAAAGCTACATTTTCAGAGCCACATCTTTAACCGATCGTCTCAATGACAATGCACATCCCGGTCGTCACTTGAAATATATTTCTTCAAAAATAAGCATTTGAATCTGATTAAAAACATGAAATTATCCCAGTTTATTTCCAGTTAGATCGAAAATGCTAATGGGATTTGTGAAAGCGAAAAACACCATTTCACATATATTTGTAATTAAATTATTAAATAATTGATGTTCCATGTGTCGCGCTTGACTAAGCAAAATGATTCGTATTTCAAAATTTTCGTAAGGATGGACATTATAAAACCATATTTCAGGTAAGATAAAACTCGGATGTCAGAGTCCCCAATTTTTTTAAAGTCTCCGTTATCCAGTGCCCTTGACCGGCAATCAACGCGTCTGCAACAGCTTGCATAGCACCAATTAAAACTTGATATATCTTCGTTAATATTTGTTTGAATACTATCATAATTACATGCTGGAATAGCAAACACTTGCTTGCAATATTTCTAAATATTCTTATTTTGTGAAATATGTACTTATCATCCAGCCTACGCTGTTTTCCGATGGAATTTCCGCATGTTTTAGGAAGTAAAATCTATCATTCATGCTTGAAATTCTTTCTTCACATTGCAAATGGACAAACCAGTTATCAACTCCACCATGTACCGTGACTTAAAAAACAACAATAGTTTTTTATGTTATATTGAATAAAAAAACAAGGAACTTTCCTCTCTGGAATGGCTTTTGGTTTTCCCTGTTATCTAAGTGCCATCCGTATATCAAAGTAACCGGATGACCGGCGTCAAGAGGACGGCAAGTCAAATGCCAACTTTGAAGTAAAAAGGTCAAAGGTAAAATCACAGTGGCGTGTACGATAATTTGTGTCCATACAATACAAATTGAATATTTGGAATCATATAGAGGATATTTTTCGGATTTGGTTGAATATCAAGTTCAATTCACGAGTGAGCTTAGAAAATAAAATTTTCATAGGTTGCGAAACCATGAGTGAAAAAATATTTTTTCTATGGTCACGAGTGAAATAAAATCAATATTCCACTGAGTCCATCACGTTTTCTTTTATTTGATGCTTACAAATGTTGTTTTTTTTTTTTTTATTAAAAAAAAACGATTAACCAATGCAAATTGTTAATTTTTATTGCTAATTTTCAGTGTTTGCAACCGTGAATAATCAATTTCAAATCAATAATATTTCTCTATTAACCACATGAAAGCATAAAATAAGCATTATAGTATCTCTTGAAAAGGATGACCCCCATCCATTTTGACATCAATATATTTAAGGTCAATGTCACACGAGCATTCGATATATTACGATTATTGAACACCTCACATATTGTTTGCTGCAATAAACGGGAATTAAAATTACACTAATTGCATTAATATTTTCACTGATATTTTGCTTAGATACTGCCACATCTGCTCAGCAGAGAACCAAAATCAACAAGACATTGCTGGAATCTGTTTTATCAAATAATCTGACTTCGTCATGATGACATTTAAACTGTCACTAATTGCATTCATATTTTCACATATATTTTGCCGCTATATTGTTATATCTGCTAAAACAATAGCTAAACTCAGCATGACATTGCTGAATCTCTGTATGTTGAAACAACGACCGTCCATGAAAACATCGTTTTGAACATGTACAAGTTGTGACATGCAGAAAACCCTGGCGTTTTGTCGATCTAATAGATAATTTTGCATTCTTCCAAAAGAGATGGAGCCAATGCCAAGGAGGTGGCGCTAATGACCTGAGTTGGCGCTAATTCACATTTTCAGCTATTTGAATTTTCAGTTCCGTCTATACACATTTTGTGTGGTAAACCAGGTTGAGTGTTTGAACTTTGTTTCGTAATTCGATCATAATGAAATATAATAAAAAAGTAAAGTCTACATACCTGTAATTATGAAGAAATATCCAGTTTTTTTTTTGTTCAAAATCGCGGCCGGTATCCAGCCCCATTTTCAATGGAAAAAGTATACAGTTTTCCCAAATGGGACCTACTATTGAAGGTTTGATGAAACAAATGTTTTGTTTCTTTTTAAACCAAAATTTAGTTAATCTCCCATCCAATACAAGTTACACTTTATTAAATTAAGATTTAAAACACTTTAATTCACACTTTTGAAGCATTTGTTAGCAAAGAAACAACAACATTAATTTCCCAATTAATGTCAAAACGCCGCTATTTTTCCCAATCCAAAGGGCCCGGCCCCATTCCCAAATAGGTGAAAAAAGCACTGACATCTGTTGCAAAGAGATTTGCAAAATCTTTGTAACATTTTTTAATTATTTCGTGAAATATCTTAATTTATAAACATATTTGTTGTAGTAGAACGTTGAAAATTTAGTTATTGGATTCTTATTGAGTATTACATATTTTGGGTTCATATCGTGCAATATGTTTTATTCAGGTTGCTGACTTCTAAATAGATTTGGGTTTACATATTTACGTTAAAAAAATTATGTAAACGGAACATTATATGTAAGTCATGTAATGATTTATATATCGTGCATTTGCGTCACCTCCTGCCATTAGCGCCACCTACTTGACATTGGCTACATCTCTTTTGAAAAAAAACACAAAATTATATTTTAGATCTGCAAGAAGCCAATGTGTTTGTGCATGAAGCAGTTAGTATATGTTGAACGCAATCGTTTGATGTTGTTAACGATTAAATCGCCTGGAAATTTGCTCGTCAAAAACAGGCAAAAACATAGATAAACTTTAAAAAAACTCCATCATGGCTCAACAAATAAGGGTCCTAGCGTTTCAAAATTACTTGTGATTGTATGTTTCTTTATATTTGTGGATAAATAAATCTGCGCTAAATTGCACTATATTGCCCGATTTTTTAATTAATGCGAAATATATTGAAATAAACATATGAAACCTACTCAACCCGTATAATTATCCGTGAAATTTATAAAATAACATCCGGTCATTAGCGCCACCTGGGAAGTAGCATTGGCTCATTTATTAATGTATCGCAAAAAAAGAGGTGTCGCCCGTGATTAACGGCCGTGATGTTCATTCATTGTCAATAACATACCGGCAGAATAGAGCCCTAGGATGTGAAATTTCTCGCAACATTTGTAAGAAAACTTGATTCAAATGGAATATGATAGTGATTATGAACCGTACATGTGTGAGACAAAATTAAGTGACAGTTTTTCAGATTTTTCTGAATCTGACTCAGACAGGAAAAAAATCATTTGCCGATGCTCAGGATGACCTTAGTTAAGGGTATACAGATTGGTAAATATATAATATATTTTGCTCAATGCATATGCTGAAAGCAACACACTATTTTCATTGTAATTCTACAGTTCAATCGCGTTGAATATGACTACGTTGTATGGTTCATAATTATCGACACTGAACGGATACTTGCAAAATTCTGAATTGATTTATTGAACCTTCAAATACAACGTCCGTTATAATAATGTGATGAAATCAAAACAAGGGCATGTGTAGATAAAAGGGGCATGGTGGGACCTTGATGCTACTAGATGGTGGACCCTAGTGTTAGAGCGACCCTAGTCTGATAATGATCAATGTGTATAATACAAAGTTGATTTGATTGGGGGATGTCAAATATCTTATCTGATTCACCACCATGTCGACCATAATCAACTTGAGATATATCCGTTGATAAGACACATTTCAACAGTCAAATACAATTAACAACATGACACCAAATGATGAAATTAAATTCACAGCACTGGTTAACTGGTGTCAATTTGAGATTTGCCTTAGCTGGATATTTGGGAGAGTTAAGAAAAATTAGGAAGCAATCATTCTCTTTGTGACCTTAAATTTAATCCAGATGATTATTATTACTAAGAAATGCAAAGCTGTTAATTGTTTATGTTATAAAAACTAAAAATTATTATCCATGCACAAAAGCATTAAGCCAAAACAAATTGAAGATTTGTTCTACGGATTAAAGACCCCCAAAAATTGAAAGAAAGAGCGAAATATAAATAAATAATTTTTTATTCTTTTTTTTAAATCATGGGCGAGCGAAAAGCGAAAAATAAAAATACATATATTGTCTATGTAAATTGATATATTTTGCCACATAAATGCACGATATCTGCAAAATACCGGTACAAGATCATTTAGTAGTAATAACTTAATTTAAGCTCTAATCAAATCTTTGTAAAATCTACTAACACCAGGAAGTAACTACTTAAATTTAACGCGGTACACTGTAGTTTTCATTAATATCAAAGTTATATTAGAACCACAGCTTTCTGTCAATGATGGTTAGATAACATGAAACAATAAATGATACAATAAATATCAGCATTAGCAGTGATTTTTCTTCGCGTTATATTTTACAGCCTGTGCCTTTTTGATTCGGGAAAAAGTGGATAAATCATGAAATTGGGAACATGTAAACATTGTTATAATTATAATAAATAACAGTACACCAATAATAAGTTTTTAATAAGTTCATGTTAAACTGCTTTCTGAAATTTATGTTATCAAGTGCTAGGGAATTAAACTGATTTATTATTTACTCAATAAACCAATTGAGTTTATTTTAAAAGTTTGGCTTACTTTTTCGAAATTTTGGCCAAATTTTGGGTGGAACATGTTTTTTTTTTTCTATTGGGAAACAGCCTTTTTTTACTTTTTCCAATTTGTACAGCCTGCAAGAAGCTGTAATTTTGGGGAAAAACACGCACTGATACGAAATATCTTGAACTTGTATAAGTTATAAATATCATAGGTTATGGTATTATACAATACTATATGCATCACTTTTGTTCGTTTAGCATTGTTAAAATTAAAAATGAGAAGTTTAAGTTTTGTACAGTAAAAAACCCATAACTTCCTAATGAAAGCAAAATAAGAAATGGGAAGTAAAAGTTTTGTATTTTAATTTAAAAAAGTCAATCAAATCCAAGGATAGTTGTTGAGGTCCAGAAAGTTTCTTTACCTTCGCACTTATGCTAACTTCATGTTTATGGGGCATAATGTACACCTTGCACTTTGCTATCAGCAGTTTGAACTATTAGATAGAAGGCGTGTACAATTTATATTATTCTCAACATTAATTGTCTAGTTCAACGGCGACACCCAGTGGCATGTTAATGTTTGCCATTTTAACTTTATCAATACCAACAAGTTTATTGCAGATTTTTACCAAACGTAAGCATACCGGTAACATTTCATATCCTTATGTAGATGCGGCTGAGATATATAAATTACTAAAATCATCTGTGATGCAAATAACATATCAATTTGTGGTTTGGCCGACAAGACAGACAGACGCAGTCATTTGTTAACCATAAACCAATATAATTACACAAAGAGTAATAACAGTCTATGTCGTTAAATACGTTGGCTAAATTAAACTAAATCATAAAATGAATGGGTGCGCAGCAAAATTGTTGCTGCGGGCGAAACAATAGAAATATTTGTATTTCGTTTAAAGACTTTTAGGTGCGGAAAATCCGACAAACACTTATACAATTTGTTGTGGCCTTAGCATATAATATTTTATTGTGAACATATCAATTAAACGTATTTAATCATTGAGAAAATAGTGTAAGCAAAAAATATTAATTGTATTCATATTATTCTATTAAATTGCCTTTTAAAAAGTGTATGTTACTTATAGTCTGTGTAGTAAACAGTAAATTATTTGGTTCAATTATCAGTATGAGTTAATCTTTAACTTAGTTGACATCGTTATTTGTTTATTCTATAATTTCTGATAATTTGAGGAAAAACAATTGAAAATTAGCACAATAATAGATTTCACAATTTCCATATGTTTGTGACCAGACCATAACTTGGGTTATTGGCGTCGCTCTGGAGAGCGGCGACTAGTATGTAATGCTTTTTTTTCGCTTTTGGGAGGAGAAGTTATTTTACGGATCAATTTATATATTTTTGATTTAAAAATATCTTGCATAGTGGTGATTTATTGTGTAAATTAGTGTAAATAAGTACTGCATTTGTGCCTATTACATTTATTACAACATTTATTGCCAATAATGCAAAGCTAATTGTTTTAATTAATAACTGATCCACAACTGATCACAGGGGAAAAATCACAGGGACTGGGCAATTACGCGAAACTTTCTGGTTTTCTATAAAAACAAAACATTTTAAAAATATCTTTATTTTGTAGTTTTTCTAAATTGCTTATTTAGTGGAGAATCAATGTAGTACGATATTTGACGACCTATCGCGCAAGAAAGTTTATTGGAAGGCGTAGTGGTACGAAAACGTACAATGTATTAATTTATTAATAGACATATAATAACGATCGGTATACACAACTTCACCAAATAGCAGTACATAAATGATGTCAGCCGGAATAGCTCAGTTGGGAGAGCGTTAGACTGAAATTGTTTACGCAACAATCATCTAAAGGCCCCCGGTTCAATCCCGGGTTCCGGCACGAACGGAACAGTTCGGCGGCTGACAATTTTTTCAGTCAGGTTAATAAATATAATAAAGCTTTATTTTATGTAGACATTTTACTACAATTAGATATTTAATTTAAATTATTGGATGCCGCGTGGTGACAACGTTAATTAAAATTTCTTACATCAAATATCTTATAAAAAAAATACACGTGTTTTTATATTTACAAAACAAATGCAAACAACACATCTATTGTCCATGTATTTTTATAGTTGTCTATCATAGGCCCTAAGTACTATCCTTACCACATATAGAGCGCGAAGCGCGACACGTATTATTGATTGTAACAATGAGTTGCGATAAAGAAAGCAACCGCTTATCAAGGAGGAGCTTTGTCCCAGCAACCCGTTTCCCTAGTGTCAAGCACTCCTCGGAGGTTTTTTTTAAGAACCACATATAGAGCGCGAATCGCGACACGTATTACTATCCAGATGGTATGGGCTCTTTAGCATTATCCGATCATTACGTCCATAGTTATCTTCCTTAGAAGTTGAGAAATTTTGAAATCGTTTTTCGAAGTCCAAAATTTTCATCCGATTGTTCCCAAACTTGCACAGTTTTTTTTATCTATGAGGACCCAACCCAAGTTCTATATGAGCAATATCGGACCATAAGTCCAGAATTATGTCTCTTTGAATTAAAAAATAAATGTGAAAAACTGCTTGGTTAGGTGATTATGTCAAAAATTTTCATCAGATTCTTTCCAAACTTACAGCCTCTTCATATCAATGAGCATTTTTACCTCATTTAAAATGAGAAACATCGGGACAATAAGTCCAGAATTTCTTTCTATTAAATTTGACAAAATAAACAATTTCCACTTGTTTAAAAGATTTCACAACTTTCGTCTGAATCTTTCCAAACTTGTTAAGTGTTTTTATATCAGTATTACTCGAACCATATTGAAAATAATTGAAAATATCGGAGCAATAAATCTATTATGATCTTTTACTGAATTTCAAAGTATTGTGAAATGCAGCTTCTTTATGCAATTTACAGTTTTCATTCAAAAAAATTTCAAACTTTACAGTGTTTTCATATCAATGAGTACTCAACCCCTATCGTAAATGAGCAACATAAGAATAAGTTCAGAATCATCTCCCCTTGAAGTTGAGAAAAATATGAATTTATGCTTACAAGATGAAGCAGATTTTTTAAAACCTACACAGTTCTGTTCCATTAATGAAAACTGCACACGGATGCCAGTAAAAAAAGAAACCAATGTAAATAAAATGAAATATGAAATATTTGGGGGTTACAACACAAAATCATAGATAATGGTTATTTGGGGGTTATAACACAACATCATAAATAATGGTTATTTGGGGGTTATAACACAAAATTATAGATTATGGTTATACCAGTATCTTTTTCTATTTTGTTTAAAATAATCGGCGATTATATATTAATATTTACAGTAGAAAAAAAATCTTTCCATGTAACTTCATTGAGTGCCTTTTACACTGAAATTCCCGACGCCCTTTGATGCTTTGCATCAATACTTATCTTGTAATGAGTTGGAATGAACTTTGTCCTTTGTATACATGTATAGCTGTTCTTCTGATTCACTTATTGCCGGTAGTTCTTAATGATATGCTAAGGGTTCAAATAACGTGTTTTTGTTACCAAACTATTGATGCGTACATGCTTTAAAAAATAGTGGCTTTTTTATTATAATCCGTTTCTATAATCTTCTTAAAGGCATTACAATAATGCGTCTCCATGTTTCTTGTAATAATACATTTGGAATATTGTCACAGAATTTCAGGAAATATCAAGGGCATTTTAAGACATGAAATCCGGTAAGTGTATTTCAAAGTTTTGCACCTGAAAGCAACATAATGAAACATGTCGAATAACATTTGTGATGAAGAACACTACTTGCAACACAAGTTTTCAATAAAACTTAATTAAATTAACAAAATAATACGATATTGATTTTCAAATTTTCAATCCGTAATAACAATGGAGGAGTTTCCGTGTCATGCGTGTTGTGTCAAGTTGACGTCACAATCAAAATAAGGGTGGAAATACCCCTGCGTTGCACAGAAAAAAAATCGTTTTTAGTATCAAAATGAGTTTTGCCATTTTGTCTTGATGTTTTCAGTCGTTTTAGAATATATGTATTTATAAAATATCAATTTTCGTTATAAAAAAACGGCATTTGTCATTTTAATGCTAAATCAGTACAAGGGAAACAACTCAAAATTTGACAAGTGTACAACACATTCAATTTTATGTTATAACACATTTTGCAAGTTTACTCCAGGTCTTGCCATCTAACACAATTACTTTGAGAAGTAAATATGTTTATGAAATATGTTTCCATTGTTAGCTCACTTTGGGCGCTCAAGACTGAGAATATAGCATCAACATAAATAATTATAAGTTATTTATATGGCATGGGTTAACTCAATTAACAGTGCTTGATTGCAACATATCAATATTGTCTTTCATTTGGTGTGAGTAGGCCACTATTTAATACATGTACATTTACTACTCAGTCCAATGAAATTTTGTCTAAAATGCACCATGGATACTAAACTATATCATAATTAGTTAAGTATATACTTAAACTGTCTGAACAGAAAACACATGTCCAGATTTCGACCATAGTTGACCATAAAATCTATAGTTTTACCACATGCTAATGAGGGGGTCAGAATTCCTGATATCAATAATACATTTGCCAGAACACAACTTGAAAATTGATCCGAGTACATTTACTTCCACCTAAGCAGGTTAAGGAAGGCCAGTACAGATCCTGTGCTTGGCTAAAGTTCCATTCCTGCTGCATACTCATTGCTTCATTGATTGAAGTCAATTGGTGTATAACAAATTACAGTGAGTAAAGTAAAGGTTAATTTTTCAAAATATATTTATTTATGTAATATCAATAGTTTTCTATGATTGGAATGCAAAAAAAGGCTATCATTTTTCAGTCTATTCAATATTTTGTGACTTGTGTCAATTTTAAAAACTGTTTCTTTTTTCGAAAGCAAATAAAGGTCATGTAATGTACGCACCATTTTTGTGACAAAAGAAAAAGTTCAGATGTATGTTTTAGTGAATTTTGCAGACTTTGGTAAATATAATGTCCAATGCTGTAATATGTCTCCTTTACACAATTAAAAACCAAATTGATGCATGCAATACAACATAAGCATGAAAGCTGCAACTTGTGATTATTGAATAACAGACATATTCAGGAATGTGGGAGTTGTCTCAAACTATGTAACACTCAATCGGAGTTGCCCAGTATGTTACATTAACATCTGAAAGTTTCCAACATTTACAGTTGGAAAATAGATATTTCAATCCAAAGAATTCTATTAAAAAATCATATTTAAATTTACACAATCAGATATATGTATTAAATACATATACATTAGAAGAATTTGTTTATGGGTTTTTTTTCTTAATAATAATAAATAACATAATAATTATATTTAAATAAGCTTCCGAACTCCTCATCAAGAGACCATGTATATTGTTTTAAGAATAGTATTATTTGCCACGTATTGTTTTTAATAGAAACACATTCAATACTTTTTGTGTGTTCACTTGTTACCAGATATTATGTACACATGATTTTATAATGTGCAGAAAATTGCCTCTGTTCAGATTATCTTATTGGGAAACTTTAAAAGATTTTTATTATAATTCATATCGAACTCTATAAAAGGGATGCTTTATCAAGTTAATGGTTGTTCAGCAGATTTACCTTTATTTCCCAGAGCAATCATAGCAACAAACTATGTTATCTAAACATAATTGGGATGGAAAATTATGGTTTATGTATATATTGTTTGTTCACTGATAATATAATATTATGTTCAATTCTTCAAGTAATTCAGTGTTTACTATACATCTCTTTTAGAGCAAGATTGGGCGGCCCTGTAGACCTGCAAGTGGTAGTGATGCATGTCTGGTGTGGATTCCAGAGTTGTATATTTTTGTAAGTAAACTGCATAGATGATTGGTTACAGACCATGGTAGTTGAAATTGTCTGATGTTGCTGGACTTCCTATTGCTGGTGTTTCATGTGTATTAGCAAGTTGTTGTTTCCTATACCATACTGGAAACTGGTGGAGAAAGTGATATTCGTAATGTTTATCCTTCTCATAGTTTTCCTCCTTGGCCATGGATCAATGGACGCAAGAAAAAGGAAGTATAAACTATATCAAAAACAGACACAGAAATCACTGTACAAATGTTAACTGATACACTTTTTTGCCAGAAGGTAGTGCTATTAAAATAGTTTAAGAGTATGTAAAAGGAAGGGAGAAGTTCAAATACTTTAACATGTCTTGTGAAAGTTAATTTGTTACTTTCGAAGTTGAAACATACATGGACTATTTATTAGATACAAACAGGTTAAAGCATATTATATATTCGTGTTTTTTGCGGGGAATTTTATTTTATTTTATACTGTTTGCAGTAATTAAATTGGTTATTTGTTTCACTTGTCATTACATGTTGCTTCTCATTGAACGTTATTAAAGGTACTGAATCTCAGATTGGTCAAATGGACGGAAAAACGAAATAAAAAAAAACATCAATATTGGCATTATCGTATAAAACATATAAAAATATACATTTTTTTATTTGTTTCATAAACAGTCAGTTTGCATTGTTTTAGTTAATAGATCTAATAGATACGAGTTTTTTACAATTCAAAGGATGAAATTTATCGTAACAAGAGCTGCATTTGTTTAACACAAATTCCCCTACTGCGCTTTGAAGTCCCACAGTAGCTTTTTTAGAAAAAAGGCCCAGAAGTTAAAATTAAATCGTTGGACCAAAACGAATTTCACACTAAATATGTAGGTCATATAGGTCAATTCATATACCAAAAATCAGCGAAATATATGAAAGCTTTGCAAAAACAAAAAACATCCGAAAACAGTAATCATAGAGGCCCATAACTTCGCCAAAAATCAATGGACCAAAACAAATTCTACACCTCATCTACAGAGCCAAACATACCAAACATGAGCTCAATATCTAAAAGCGTTGTATAAAAAATCCCGACAAACATTTATTATAATGAATATTTCTAAGTCCTTGGCCCATAACTTAGCCAAAAATCAATGGACCAGAAAGAATATCACACTTTATCTGTAGGTAATGTAGGCAGACTCGCCCACATACCAAAATCAGCTCATTATCTGAAAGCGTTGTATAAAAAAACTCCAGACAACGGTTAATAAAGAGAATATTTGTAAGTGCAAGGCCCATAATTTCCGCACTTATCAATGAACTAGAACACATTTCACACTTCATCTGTAGGGCATATATGTGGACTCGCATAATAAAAATCAGCACATTATATACAAGCGTTGCATAAAAAACATCAGGAAAACAGTGATTATAGAAAAATAATTCTACATCCACTTTTTTCTAGAATCTCCAAGCCTCTTACTTTCTATTTATAGAAGTTCCTTTCTTGGCGTATATCCCTTCAAAAAGTATCACTTCCCTTGACAAAAATGACATTGAACCTGCCAAATGATAAATAAAAATGATCTCCCTTTTTTTACTTCCCTTGGCAGACATTTAGATCAGTCAAAGTTCCGTATCTTCGTCAAAAATCAACGGACCAGAACTAATTTTTCACTTCATCTGTAGGTCATTTAGGTAGACTTACATACCAAAAATCAACTTAATATCTTATAGGTTTGCGTATACAACCTCCAGAATGCCGGACGGACAGAAGGACAGACAGTGTGACTGCTATATGCCACCCTACTGGGGGCAAAAATCAGCCCAATATTTGAAAGCCTTTCGTAAAAACCTCTGCAAACCTGTTATAATAGAGAAAATTAATAATATAATTTTTATTTACGAACATTTATGTGTGGTTTAAATACATGTGTAATTAATAACAGACATTCCATGCAGTGAATATGCGGCTAATCAATGCCAAAAATCAACAATTTAAACCTTTTTGTTTAATTCAATTATTTCAACATAATTTTATAACTTTATTTCAAAGTCAGGATATCATATATCAAAATCGCAAATGACGATTGAATCTGTAAGCTGGCGATCAAAGTTAAAAATGTGACGATTGTCAAAAAAAATCAAGGTCACTTTATAAATGTAATATTAAACCTCACATAAATGTGTTTCTTCTTTGCGTGTATAAACTACACAGGTCCGTTATTTTGAATAGTGCCCGGTAAAGATGCGCGCGCATCTAATAGTGGCGGCAAGAATGTTAGTTATGTGTAACATTTGTGCAAGTTTTACAACTCAAAGATTTTTCTTTATATATTTAGGGTAAACGCACGATTCATTTGGCAGGTCACGAGTGTGTGTTTTTATTATTAATCACATCCTAAAAAATACATAAATGTAATGCTATTTTTGGGATCAATGTTTTGCAACATGTTTTCTGTGATATTAGCAGTCACATGATCACTAACACAACTATGACGTCACGAAATTCGTGACGTCATTAGATCGATCTCGACTTATTCACTCCAGAGTCGAAGCCGTTTTTTAAACGTGGGAATATGTCAAATTTAGAATAAAAACTCAGCAGATTCATAGAAAGTATGGACTGTCGATTAGACGAGATCAATAGGAAGCTCGAAAGTCGACATAGCGCGGAAGTGCGCACTTTGGATGGTGTAAATGGGACACGTGGGCACTAGCATTCCGCTCTACACACCGGGCGCTGCTAGATTAGGACAGTCGGATTTGCAAGGAGACTTTCAGGCTTTGAGGGATACTCTAAGCAAGGTGAAGCTTCCGGCTGAAGTTAGATTAAATGATTGTAGGCAGGGGATAAAAAGGGATAGACCAGCCATTGATGAACGTGTTGTCAAAGTGTTGTCGATACTGTGAGACAGACATTAAACTTTTGTGTACACTAGAAGCAGGGACGGAGCTTGATAAAAAAACGTTGGACGATTTGTTCTTGATCCAGCATGCGCAGATCAAGTGCCTGCAAGAAGAGTTTGCTGCTTTATTAGTTGGCGGACAGTTTGATTCTAGAACTGCCAAAAAAAATTCAGGTCCCTGCAGAAAAACACGTCTGGTTTTGACCAGGATTCGCTCGAAACCATTCGAGCAGCGGCAACGTTGTCGGCGGCGGGTCGTCCCTCGGTTGGAGCTCCAGGGGATCGTTGCACGAACAGACGAGGCTTTTCCGGATCCGGGCGTGGACGTTACGGTCACGGACAGCGTGGTGCTTTCCACGGCAGGTCGCAGGACATTTTCCAGTCCTTTACGAATAGACAGTTCTTGAGACGACAGCCAAGGGAAGATAGCTACGCGGCGGACAGTAATTCGGGAAATTAGTGTTTCATTTTCCTTTTGTTGTGACTGCGGATTTATATGTTGAATGTGTAAGTTTACTTTACGTGATAATTTGCACGCATGGGACGCTTTTAATGCGCAATATTTTGTAAAGACTTGAATTAAGTGTGTAAGGATTCCATTTCAGGTAAATAGTGACACTTGCAGTTTTGAATTGCCAAAGAGACCTTTTATAAGAAAACAATGTTTTCTTAGAAAATGAGATTTCTCGTTTAGTATTACTAGATTATGTAGAACATTGTTCTGTCAAACCAATTTATGTAAATCCCATACATTGTGTTCCAAAGCGTACTTGTTCGTTTAGGCTTATTACGGACCTCAGACGTATAAACTCATTGTTTTAAGTGCCTCATAATAGAAACGAGGATATTAGAGACGCTGCTCAGTTTTTGAAGGCTGATGATAAGTTTGTAACAGCTGATATCAAGGACGGCTTTTTTCATGTACCAATTGCAAAAGAACACAGAGATTATTTGAAGTTCTGTTACAAAGGCGTTTATTACCGCTGGTCAGTTTTGCCTTTTGGCCTTTGCTGTAGTCCGTATTATTTTGGCAAGATTGTTAGGCCTGTGGTAACATATCTTAGGTCTATCGGTCTGCGGATCACAGTTTACGTTGACGATTTTCTATTAGCAGTCGAGAGATCCTGTGTCACCGATCACATTGATCAATTGATAAATACCCTTACGGAGTTAGGTTTTACCATTAACTTTGAGAAATCTACACCTGTTGCGTCCAATAAGATCAATTATATTGGCTACACGCTTCGTAGTGACCAGGGTCAAGTTAGAATTAAGACTCAGGCGACCTGTGTATCAAAACTTAAGCGCAGTATTCGTAGAGCTTTTGAGCAGAAAAATGTCACTTTCAGATTTTTAGCACAAATTTGCGGTCAGTGTGTTTCGGTAGCTTGGGTGGTTCAACCGAGGAAACTTTTTCTTCGGCACGCATATAGGTTGTTAGGAACGCGTTGTTGTTGATCGAGTCAAATGGGTTTGTCACTTGAAGTGATTCAAGAGCTCGAGTGGTGGTTAGAATCCGTTGATCAGTGGAACGAACGTTCAATATGTTCCGAATCGGTACAGGAGCAAATTGTAACGGACGCGAGTCACCTCGGTTGGGTTGCAGTGTACGAGGGACGGATCGTATCCGGAGATTGGAACCTCCGAGTTTCATATCTGTCGTCAAACGAACGCGAAATGCTCGCCATATTAATGGCATTGAAAGCTTTTTCAAATTAATACAGGGAAAGAACATAAAAAAACCTTTCAACCAATATGTCAGCCATGGCTTATGTGAATTCCAAGGGAAGACCCAGTCCTTCACTGTCAAAAATAGCTATAGCAATTTGGGCCGAGGCAATCGAGATTGGAGTCTCGATCAGGTGCAATCATATAGTAGGAGTAGAGAACCAGGAGGCCGATTTCTGGTCCAGAAAACCCGACAAACACATTTGGATGCTTCAACCCCGACTTTTTGCGTACATCGACCGTCTATGGGGTCCGCACACCATAGACAGATTCGTGAATTGTCACAATGCGCAGGTTCCGCGCTTCAACAGCAGGTATTGGGAACCAATGTCAGAAGCTGTAGACGCACCTTCTCAGGCCAACTAGCATTACGAGAACAATTTTGTCAACGCGCCGTTTTGTCTGCTTCACAGAGTTTTAGATGTAATTCAAGACCAACGCGCTTAAGCAACAGTCATTGCGCCAAAATGGTTAGCTCAACAGTGGTACAGTCGCCTGGTCGAAATGTCCGTAGCACCACCGTTAAAACTCCCGAACAACCCGCGGGTGTGCCGGTCGATGGGAGTAGCGGAACCTTGCCGAAACCGGAAATGGGCACTTTTCGCCTGGAGAATTTCTGGAAATTCCTCCTCGAGCTTAGAGGTTGATCCATTAATTGCATAAATAGATTTCGGTTTTGTCTCGCTCCGAGCACGTTGAATTCTTACAATGGTACCCTAGAAAAGTTGCATTCATTCTGTCGGGAAAGAAATTGTAAATTTCCGCACGTAGACTTAAATTGGTTGCTGAGTATCTTGCTAGTTTGGCGGAAAATTCAGAACGACCGCGTTCAGTATTGAATAATGCAATATCCGCGCTCGGTCACGTGTACCGCGCATAAGGTTTACCGAACGTCACATAAAATTATGAAATCAGAATGCTAACAGTAGCGCTTGTGAAATCGGGAACAGTTGTGCCTATGGTGAGGTCAAAGGAAATGCCATTAAGCAATTTTCATGACTTATTCATGAGTTGGTCAGACATTTGCGCGCTTGATTTGAAATCACTGCGGCTCAAGGCCGTTACACTTTAAGCGCTTACTGCGATGCTAAGGCCATCTGATATTTCCCAAAACGCGCGATATATTGATGATCAAGGTGTTGAATGTAGGATAGTTTTCTCTGTCGACCAGGTACTGTTTTCGGACCATGATGCATTTATCACGTTTTTTGGTACAAAAAATGACACCACGCGTTAAGGATTCGAAGTTCAAATTAAGCGATGCAGTAATGCAAAAATAGATCCTGTGCAAACACGCCAGGATTACATCGCGCGTACCGAGTCTCAAAGGTCAGCCGACCGAGCCGTTTTTATTACTCGTAGGACTCCATAAAAAGCTTAAGAGGCGTCGTCAATCGCTAAAATAATGGAACAGTCTATTTGCCTGGCAGGGCTTGGTGAACAGGGTTTCTCGGCTAAGTCTTTTCGACCTTCCGGTGCTACTTCTGCGATTGAGCAGGGAGTAAATCCAGAGGTTGTTAGGAAGGTCGGTCGCTGGAAAAATTCGGAAGTGTTTTTCGCACATTATGTGCATGCTAGAACCCCAGATAGTTTTTCCAACAATATACTGAACCATAATTAGTTACCTGGTGTGACCAAATAGATACTTACAATACAGCAAAGAAAGGGACATTATGAGTAGACCGGTATTTTTAGTTTTACATAAATAATTCCATCGTTCATCTTTAATTTGACTATTTGAGGTGTTTAAATGACTTTCTTCATTTTTGTTTTTCATGTTTAGTTCTCATTATTATGGCAAATATGTTATTTTGTTTATGAATAAACATAAAAACTTGTATGTTTGGGTCATTGATCCCAGTGACGTATATTTGCAAAAATAGCAGTCACATGATCAATGACACAACTACGACGTCACGAAATTCGTGACCTCATTAGATCGTTCTCGACTTATTCACATTTTCATGATTGTGTGTATACCGTATATAAGCTGGAGTGAATAAGAGAGAATTTGGCAAATATGTTATTTTGTTTATGAATAAACATAAAAACTTGTATGTTTGGGTCATTGATCCCAGTGACGTATATTTGCTAAAAAAGCAGTTATCTTTATATAAAACGTATCTCTATATGTGAAATGCTTTACAATAAAAATGAATTTTGTATAAAACAGCGAATTTTTCCGTGTCCAACTTTCGCAGGGAGACAACTCGCGCACAACAATAATACGGTACATATTATTAATAGTAACAGATAAATATTGATGGAATGTATATTGTGTTATTTATTTCTATTTCTATTGACATTTATCTGCAAAAAAATGTTCGGTATAATATAAGAAATAGAAAACCTCAATTCAGGCCCAATGGCATAATAGTGACCAGCCAGGCAGCCCCAAATAGCATATGCCTGGCTGGTCACTATTCTGCCATAGGGCCCTCAGTGAAGTTTTCTATTTCTTATATAGTATTCTCTATTTTATGAGCTCGGTAAGCAGCTTAAACATGGGCAGAGAAATAGGCCAGTATTTCGAGGGGGTGGCCCTATGAAGATAATGGAAGTGTCCCAGGACGGCCGTAGCGGCGCAGCGCAGCGCGTGAGAAGCAGAAAACATGACTTTGTAATAGTCAGCACTCCCTTGGCGAAGTAACCTTGTCCTTTTTAGGGCAACCAGTCATGATTTGTCTTTAAATTGTCTACCAGTGAACATTAAGGTCTCATTGGCCACCGTGCATAGGTCTATTCGGATCAAAATTATTTTGTTGGCGAATACCCAGGCAGTCGAGGTAAATGTTACCTAATTTGGCTCAAAATTAAATTAAAATTAAATAACATTCTAAAGAAGACATGTGCATTTCTTTAAAAAAGCAAGGCTGATACTTGACAATGGAATGCGTTATGGTCTTTAATCTGAAATTTATTACTCTAAAGGCTTAACAAATCCAAAGCCAGATTTCAGTGATATTCTACAGCTAAATAACCCCACCTACAGCTTAATGTGTTTTATGAATTGAAAATAAAGTTATTTGTCTTAAGAACTTTTGCTATTAACGCATCAGCTATTTTGCTTCACTGGCAGCAAGTCTGTAAATATTGTATATAATTATTTTAAAAAACTAGTGTATTGAATGAACCACACCACTATGTCCACTGTAAATACACAGTTAACTTAGTATCGTCGTACAGACAGACAGTGAGACTGACAGCTGGCAATAATAGATAAAGGGACCGACTAGAAACACCGAGAGACGGACAAGCAGAGAGACGGAAAGGCAGACACAGAAAAAAAGAGTCAGACTGTCCGGTCGACTGACATAAAGACCGATAAACAGATAGAAAGACCCAGAGAAAACAAGTCAATCGGACAAACAGACAGGCAGACCGAGAGACGTGTGATATACACACTGATGATAGACAGGAAATTCGTTTGACAGAAAACCGAGAGACAGGCATATTAACCGAGAGACGGACAGATAACCCGATAATAAAGCAAACTGTGCAAAAACTGTTCAAAAGTTACAACAACAATTAAACGTAATAGATACATATTGCGAAAGTACTGGAATGGAAGTCTATTAAAATAACTCCGAAATCATCTTGTTTTGTTAAGGTGGTTAAAAATTTGCGAACGTTGGTATTTTAGGGGACAACAGGTTAAGCCAACATCTAATTACAAGTACATGGGGCTCATGTTTACCCCATTCCTTATCATGGTCAGTAGTTCTTAATTAGTTAACAATGCAAGCACATACAGCTATTTATTTCAATATATACGTATCAAAAATCATATGGGTACTTTACCCCAACGCATATGTTTAAAATATTCGATTCGATCATAACACCAATATTGTGTTCTGGCTCTTAGGTCTCGGGCTATGAATCTAAGTAAAAAATAGAATCTATTTATAACACCTTTTGTAAACAATATGTGAAGTTAAATAAAAAAAATACTTTTATCCCATTTTCACCGCGACATTGACGGTATAACACGTTGTGGAATATCCTTGCTGGTATTCAACACTGTGGAATATACCTGTCGCGTGCACGGACTACTTTTTAAATGACGTCATGCGATATGTGCTTAAATTAGGTCGATATTGTTTGGTTCATTGATCGAATTTTAAGGTCACCCATTATAAGAAAATGTGCATATTTTGCAGAAATATATATATATGACATATTCACCAAAAGAACTGTTGAAATAAAATATAAAATTACACGATTTTTGTTTTGTTATTTTTTTATTTATATTTACTTTACCACTGAATGATTTTTCATAAGAAACAAAGTCGACAAAACTTAAGCTTCAAAATTATACGACCTTCAACCTTTAAATCTAGTCATATGACATAATTTTTCGCAATCCGTATAATGAATCAGCTGATTGATGGCGTCATAAAATGACATACTTATTGCGTCATTTTCCCCATTTTTTTGACGATTTATTATAAACGCGACTTATTTCACATGTTTTCTACATGTACTGTATGTCGACATATCTGAATTGTCAATTGATCACATTTTCCTTATTTCGTGTAATGTGCATTGTTTATAACCAAAGCATATACTTTTGACATTTAACTTAAATATTAAGAATGTACAACAAGCCATACACATATCGCACAGTTCATGAATACTCAGTAATCTGCTATGTTTGCTTTCCTATTTAATTCACGTTAGGCATAGAGCTGTGTAAAGTATAAGCTGGTAAAAATAGCACCACACTGGAATTGGGAACGTCCCATTTTGTACACGGGTATTTTCTACTCATTACTCTGTTGTGTACTGGAATGTTTTCCATTCTTTGTGTATTTATATATTAAATTATTTTCTCGTACAATAAGGGAATTTACCATAGATAAATAAAACATTGTGCAAGTTTAAACATAATTATGTTTGTATGCAGAAATCTGCAAATGCAACCGAGTTTACCAACGGCTATTATTAGATAAACTGCTCCGGTTCATTTAAACAGCAGTAATGTAGAGTACATGACGTAGCGTGTGACGAAGAAGAAAGTTTATCGCGTTCATAAACTCATTTGAATAAAGTGATAGAATGGCATAAGGGTCTTTATTTAACTATGCTAAAATAATTATTAAAGACCCTAGATGCAAAATCGTCAATTATTGAGCTAAATGGATTATTAGATGGATTTTAAAGGATAATTAAAGGAAAGATACTAGTTCTTTCGTGTTTTGATTTTTGTTTGTACTTTTGTCGTTCCTGTTCTCGGGGAAATGATTTTAACATGGGCGCCATTGATGCATCGGATCACACACGGCATACCCATAACATTATATAAAAAACACGTTCTGCGCGTCCTTAAATTCGTCGTCCGAAGTCGGAAAACGTATTGCCCTGTATATTTTGTCAAATAAAGTGTCAGTCGCTGTAATTGTCTGTTTACTCGTCAAAATTGTCAAGGTCTTCGATACTCCTATAAATATGAGGTCGATTTACATCGACCTCATATCGTTTAACGTTATTTAAATATTTTGCAATAGCATCGTTCCGACATGAATTCATGTCGGAAGCTTTAACGGCATCAAATTCATATAACAGCACGGAATAATCATGCAATAAATTATTAAACATAAAATATAAACATTATTTTACTAATTGCATTAGAAAAATGTTTATACAAACTTACAAGTAATGATAGTCCAGACCTTAAAACACTACCACTGTTCAAATTCCATATTGTTGCCATATAGCACTGTGTTAATTGAAAGTTGCATAATGTTACCTCATTGGTCGGTTATAAATACATTGTTTCTCTATATATAGTATTCGATTTAGACGAAAATAATAGTAGCGGATCCGTGGTCTAGTGGTAACACACTGGCTTCACAATCCAGAGATCGCTGGTTCGATCCCCCGCTGCACCTAACCTTCTAACTCGTCTTTCGCATGAGACGTTAAACCGAGGTGCAGTGTACTAGGTGCTATACACCGGGCACTAAAAGACCCAGGGTCACCTCTGGAACGGGGTGTCTCCTGTAGCTTGCACTATCCCCCGTAACCAACTAACACGTCTTTCTGGGGGCGATGGCCATATGGGAGACAATCCCGGTGCACTCGATAAAAAAACAAAAACAACAACGAAAATAATAATTTACGTGGAATGTCATATTAGTTTTCCATTAAAACTTTGATCTTGCCGTGTGTGTATATGGACGTTATTAATTATGTTATACTTATTTTTGTATTTCATTAAGAATTAGAACGTGTAGCCCTTTTTGTTAACTGTTTTTAGCAAACGATTCGCGGCTTAATAAGACACGGAAAATAGTTAAAGCGACACTTTCATTTAAAGGTTTAATGTGAACAACATTAAATGAAACCTTTTTTGGTATTAATATATTTTATTGACATGTTTAATTCGATACTTGAAAAGGTGTTTAGTCTTTAAAAAGATGTCGCTGATATTGTTAATTTCAATAACTGTTAATATGCTTAATGTTGTATAAGAAATTGAATAGTTTCACTTAGTTGTATTCCCGCCTAAAATCCGATATCGTAACACGCGCAACGGTTAAGAATAAGGTCTAAATAAGTTTAAGTATTCAGATCCGAATATCAGCAGCTGTGCCAGCTGGGAAGCCCCGTTTTGGCTTTAACAACCGCAAGCGAAACAACATACTTTTTTAAGTCTTGCACTTAGACTCCATGATCACAAGTATAGGTCCCTGCTGCGGCGTATGACACCATAGTGTTATTTAGTATTGGTCGGCACAGTATCTGATCATAACGAGATAATTGGTTTGTGCTGAACACAGGGGCAATAAAACCACAGATCTATCAATAAACAAGATTATTGAGATATCTTTTATTGAACACCGCGATAAAAATGCTCAAACCACGGACTCTATATTACACGGATAAGAAACATGGCAACATTCTCAGAATCATCACTGCTATATGTGTAATCACCTAACAATTCGTCTAAAAATAATTTATATATTTGAGTTGAAGACGATGTACTGTTGTATAAGTCTGAATAAACTATCTGTCTGCCTGTCTAAATCTAAGCCGTCATCGTCCCAGTGAAAAAAAATCTGATTTTGAATAGTTGGACATGATGCCCTGATGTCAAAATACGAAATGACCCGCGTAACACCGACCGTGATTTTCAAGAATCTTTAACAAATTGATAATTTAAGGTAAATAACATTTCATATAATTATACATAATTCCCTCGATGATAATTAACAGCAAACGATGAATGTTTTTTACACCCATTCTATTTCAAGTATGCATGCAAAGACGAATAAAATCGAGAGGGTCCGCTATATACGCTGTTTCATCATAAATTTAACACCCTTTCTGTGTTATAAACAAGAGCTGAAATCGTTAATTTATTAAGATTTATTTATAATAAGCTTTATTGATATGCTTCGTGAACAAAATACTACAATATATTCCATAAAAAATATAATAATCATGGCAAAGGAAATTCAATGGCCGGTTTCTAAACAAAAGCATAATCGCCAAGACCGTAGCATCAGTTCAGTGCGTTAGGAACGCACGCTACTTTCTTCCGCCTTCATTCCTTAATTACTTTCGTTTTTAAACAATTTTTTTCTATCGTATACATAATTCTATTCTCCTAAGCAAGATGTAATTTTTAAAACTGAACTCCAAATATAAACGCTACAAATTGGTATTAAGTACGAACATGTCAACCGTAAATCTAGATTCTAAAACTCCAAAACGGTATGATATTTGCAAAAGTTAAAGTTATAACTCGCCGGGCTGTCGAAATCAGAAGAACGCTACAAATTGGTATTAAGTACGAACATGTCAACTGCAAATCTAGATTCTAAAACTCCAAAACGGTATGATATTTGCAAAAGTTAAAGTTATAACTCGCAGGGCTGTCAAAATCAGAAGAAAAACTTGATATATATTTATATATCTATTTACTACGTAACGTAAGCTTTCTTATGATATATAATTTGTCAAAATCGGCCGAGAAATGAAACTATAATTCAACAAAAGACGTGAGTGGGTACATCAAAATGTATAACCTCGGCGCTTCGCTGTACGCTTATTGTACAAGATCGATAGCCACAACACGGTAAAACGAGCGGTGGTAAAACATAAAATGTGTATTTCTTGTGTTTATCTCGCTATATTAATAACAACGGGAATATAATAAACGTATATTTTTTGAAAGAGGAATTAATAAGCAACAAGATAACGTATAAACCAATAAAATCGGATGAATAGTTTTTGCATAAGATTGAATTTACTACAGTAAGGGTCAAATACTCGATTCATCTCCTATCAATATACACTCCGTGATACAACTGGTAGTTTTAACACACACATATAGGTTCCATTTAATTAAAGAGTACAGAAAGCTAAAAAGTAATGTGGTTTGTTGTACAACAACAATTGGTTATGTGTAATCTATTCAAAAAATAATTTCGTTCAAGATAATTCAATGTAATTCTTTAAACGACAAACACACTTCGTGTGTTGTGTATGTTTATTTTTATAAATGTACATAAGTGGTTTAAAAGCACAATTTTTACACATTTAAGAGGTAATCGCTCACATTTATGTCTAATTAATGATAATTTTATGCATTAGCAAAGATTTAACGAGAAAAACTGAAGTTTATGTTGAACTCAATTTGCTATAGGAAAACGACGGTAGCCGTTTAGACGTAAGCGGGGTAGCTTAAGTCTAATTATTTGGACTAGGTCTTCGATAGCTAAAGAAACTTCAGCGTACAGTTTATTCAGTATTGACAGACCTGTACAAAGTCGCGCCAGTCAAAAATCATAAAAAGCGACATTTAAAGTTATGGTAGCCAGAACTAGGTCGTCGATGGTGTACATGTATGACTGTATGTTGACATCGACAGCATTTTGTCAGGAGCAATCGCCGCCATATTGGATTTGATCATTTTCTTTCGAAAATAAAATGAATTATAGTAAAGTAAAATCTTCTTTTCGCGGTCGTAATGTGTTTAAATTCGCATACTGCGTAAAATTGAATGTAGGCATATGTTGATATTTTTACTTGTTTTACAGTTTGTGTGTGAATTTAAAAAAAACACTATTTTGCGTACCAGAACAAATACATGTATATCACTACGCATGGTTACATTTGTTGGATTTCAGACGCTTTTATGACTGAATTAAAATTATTGTTAAGGTTATTAGATCTATTTATGTTAAATGTCACGTTGAAAAAATCAAATGGGATAAATAGAATACTAGGATTAGCGTTGAATACAGAGAAGTTTATTGTGCTCGGCTCGAATACCGAAAGCGCTCGCCAAGGCTCGCGCTTCCGGCGTTCTAAGCCTCGCAACATACACTTCTCTGTATTCAACGCTAACCTAGTATTCTCTACATACCTGTCTTGCATTGGGAGAATGTGAAAGACTACCTATGTGTATTTCGTACTATACTTACTGTATAAGGTATTGGTGCAAATTACTGCAAATGCACAATAATCGTTATCCTAGAAACTGTTATTGAATGCTTGTATCATAAGACGATATCGGAATGACTGTTGGGCCACTAAAATAAATGTTTATGCCTGGATAAATCATAAAATAAGCGATAACACCTTTTTTACTAATAAATGTATATTCAACAACGTATTATTGACTGTTATACACAAAATTGTCATGACTCGATACAAAATTGAAGTCGATGTTATCATTATAAATACTTTAAAACGCATCTAGATTCCGAGAGGTACTTGTCCCAGAATACTGAAACAAAGTGTAAAACTGCGTTTGCTAAATGCTGCATTGGTAATCAAAAAGTCAAGGTTGAACGTGGTAGACATTTAAACTTATCAATTGAATCGCGATTATGTACACATTGTTCAAATGGTGATATCAAAATAATTAATGGCGAATACCACGCATTTTTTAATTGAGATAGGTATTGTAATATAAGGAATTCATATTTATACTCGTGGTACTCATCTGGAGAGACATTAACCGATTTTTACACTATCATGTCTTTGAATAATAATAACACTTTTAGAATAGTAACTTGTTATCTTTTTCATCTTTTATTTGCGATACACATTTAAGAATAATGCTATTTTATACATAGAAACGTAGGAAAAAACTTTGAAATTGAGTTATATTATGTTATTGTGTTATGTATTAAGGGCCGGGGACCTTGATTTACTAAATAAACTGTTAAGTTCTGTTCTGTTCAAACTGACAAACTGGCAGACAATGCAGACAGAGATATGGATTTACAGACCGAAGTGCAAAAAGACAGATCAACAGACAAACAGAAATACATTCCGAGAGACAGAAAATCGGAACGATGGACAGCTACATGTTCCTGCGTAACAGTGTGACGAATTAGCACACATTTTACTGCGCTAATTTTGTTATGTTTTAAAAACAAATGAAATCAAAATCCACTATTTGTTTAGGTGCAAATTAAATATTCTTAGTACAGTTTATCAAATGCTGATCATTGTACTCTGTTTTCAAAGTACAACTTTGGAATTTCTTTCGGTAAGACAAAGTAAAACACATGAACTTATTTCAAGTTCATTGCGAACATATCCTTAAGTAATTAATACTAAACAATGTTTCCTACAAGCTATTATTCCTAAATAACGTTATGCAAAGGAATATGGGAACATCCAGTGCATTATGTTTGTTGTCAGTGTCAAATTTTTGGATACTGTATTATAGGAGTATTTTTGAGCATCGAAAATTTCAGACACGAAATTTCTTTTTATGTGTTAGTGTCCAAAAACTTAAAGTTATTACGATATCCGTTCGCGAACTGATAATTTAGAGCAAGACTAAAACCACAATCGGGATTATTAATTATACGTTTATGGCAGGGTGTAAAATTCTATTAAAATCTATTGTTACGTTGAAACAATGAATGGTGGTGCGCAAGTTAACAATACAGAACAGAACAGATAGTTTAATAACGACTTTAGCACATACAGCTCAGCGTCAAAATAACAATATAGCAATAATAAATACACACACGATAGTCATTGGTAGATAATACATTTTAAAACATATTAAAGACACTGAAAACACAAAGTAACAAAGACTGTAGCCTATATTCATATTTCTATAGTGCGACATATCACATTGTAAACATTGAAAATTGTATTGCTATTTTATATATGCAGTATAGAGATAACCATACACGGTTTATGTTTAAATAAAATAACACGTATAGTTTATTTATATTCAAACATGTAATTCGAATTTATACTGCATTTGTTTTATAGTTTTGTTGATGTTTCAAAGTAACAAAGTTAAATTGAAAGAACAAAATAACCATGTATGTTACGAATTATAATTTGCTTAAAACAAATGAATACAACGGCTTCATTAAATAATGATTGAAATATGATAATTTACATCATTCTCGGTCTTTCAGACATGCAATTCATTGACATAATGTCCGTTTAAGCAATATGACTGCCACTCAAAAACACTGGAGATCTATTCCGCTTCGCTACACCTGTGCCCGTTGTCGCACCAACGACGCTGGAACGTTTGATATCTGGATGGGTTCAGAACGTCTGCGTCTAGTCGTGCAAACAAGAAAGGCCGAACATTGACAAAGTATGTTAAGCGCGAAAGATTGTACGTTACAGATTTTAAAATCCAAACCACTTTTCACATCGACTTCCAACATCACAAGCATGATGTTGTCGGCGACACACTGGCTGTTCATTTTCACTGTACTGACGAAACAGCACCCCACAATTCCCTAGACAGGGATTGTCTGTTCAATTCAGTATTGACGCTTCAAGCCGGTGGCGAATCTCGCTCAACATAATTCAGGTATCTTTGCTATATTGAAGTGGTTTCAAACAAATCTGACATAATGTGCCATTTTAATTTAAGCGCCTCGCCGTAATATACCATCCATACGACAAGGGCTGTATTAGCTGCGCCAAGCCTGGATCCTTCACATTCAAGCACATGTTCATAGCACTGTCAAGACTGCTGAATCTTCTCATCTAAGTAATGATTCCTTTAGTGAACGGTAGAAACAACTACGACTGGGATATGGCAAATATTACCCTAAGACCACAACAGGCGTACCCAGAAAGGGGTACAATCACCTTGATGTGGACAAGAATGGCGCTCTATACAAAGCCACCAACATCAAAACGGCCATGGGACCCTAAGCATATCGTGCCGATGGTAGAAAATGTAACGACATAGGAGGTCCTGTCAATGGCAGAATAAAATCGTTACCTTTGTTTACCACCGGCTGTAGCACCAACGATACAAACAACAAGTAAAGTCCGCTTGACATTTACACTGGTGATGAAATTTACACAGAATGCTATCAAATGATAACATCGACAAGCACTATACCCAACAGTAGCGGAGCCAATAACTGGCTTACTTATGTTGTTAACACCGTGTCACGGTTAACAGATTAAATATACAGAATATTTCTATCATATCCCTGTATCACTACACTCCCTATTTTTCCTATACTGTCTTCCTTATTTCTTCCCCGAGTGATATGTTGAAGACGCTTTACAAATATACTTAGCAATACCAGTTAATAACGGTGAAGTTGAGAGGTCATTTTTAACATTATTATTCATTAAAAATTATCTGAGGAAAACCATGAGCCAGGAAAGGTTGACAGCATTGGAGCTACAGTCTATTGAATGTCAAGTACTCCGAGAACTGGACTTCACACAGCTGATTGATGATTTTGGCCAGCTGAAGTGTCGAATAAGAGACTTAAAGGCTGGAATATGTTACATGTAACATGTGTGGTAAGTTCAGTAAATAAAACAGTTATACAGTGTTTAGCTTATTATGCTGTATAAATATAATGTTACTTTCAACTGTGTACAAATGCACGTCTTCTTATCTTTGTACCTGAAGTATCAAGAATGATATCGACCAGAGGGAAGGGGGCCCCCCTTACATGTGCATCCTTGGGCCCCAAAACAGCTTAATCCGGCCCTGCGTAAGGGAGTGTATTGTTCAAATAAATATGTTAGAGGCAAAGTTGCATACAATTCATTCTGACCACAGCCAACTGTTAACATAGTTGTTATAATACAACGGGACTATGTGTCATTAAATGCAGACAAAAACTACAAAAACGCGTAACATGACTTTCCAATGACAGCATTCTGCAAAGTCCCTTAACCTTTATTGAGTATATAGGCACATAGGTACAAATTTTGCAGTTCAGGAAATACACAATGGAGAATTCAAACTGACCACCTCGTTTGTAAAAATTCCTGGAGGAACTCATGGTAGGGAATGGACAGTCTATATTGATGTCTCTAACACAACCTTGATTCGAGCGCACTGTCAATCACTTAGGTTACTCATGTTTTAACTTCCTCGTTGTAGATGCGCTGACTGATAAATTCAAAAACATGTTTCTGTGGGCATTGGTTATACACTTACATTTGCTCCATAGCTTCCCACCTTTATTATTTCAGTGCTTCTTGTGTTTCAAACAAAGGAGTTATCTGAGAAAATCTATTGGGTTTTGGCCCACCACGAATTTCACGAGCCCTATGATATTAGCATCCTTCTTAATTATAATCAAAAGATATACTGTAGGCTAACTAGGATATTGATATTTATTTATTTATTTGTGTGGACTTGTGCTAGGTTATTTGCGACATTCTGTATTAGTTGTACATAAAGTAAAGCAAAATATAATTCTGTTATTCAATATCTGTTTAATTGGTTAAATGTTTGGAGTCAAATCAGTATACTTCATTTAAGTTTATGTCATAATTGAACAAACTTAATTTCTGACCTTATCACTTATGGCAATCTGATGGTCAAATCGAATTGGCAAAAGCAGCTTTACGTAATATGCTTGGAAGTATTGTCTACGTTTAAGGCATTTCTTAAGTTCATTCAGTTTATAACGAGGAATCGGATCCATACTGGAATGCCACTTTGTACACAGTCGTTCCGTCACGGTCTTTTTCCCACTTGGGTGTTTTTGGGACGAAGGATTTCACAATCTTTTGATGAGAAAATGGAATCCCGAGATCTCGAAAGATGTCGTTTCTCACTGGCTGTACTAATAAACACTGAAGGATTGATACCGAGATAGCAAATTATTGGAGCAGTAAAAGAGGGACCGTGTTCTAACAGTCGTAGTTCAGAGATACCAGAACGCCAATCCACCCACTCTCATCATTCCGATTAAAACACTGGTACCGTACATTTTGCAACGTGAAAAAGAAGAGCAAAACTTAAAGCGAATCCTGAGCACATTGAAAATTTCATTAAACTGGTACAAAACCACTCCTCTCGGTTCAAGACCGTTCACGGATCGGATAACGGCTTGCTGGATGCATTGCACTGGTCAGAAAAAAACAGCAGTAATGTGACTACGGGCTCCACACTGACAGAGTGAAGCTGGAGAAACCTCAACCGAAACCGAATCAACATCCGGTGCAGTTGGAGAAAAAACAGATGTGTACAGTGAATTACAGCTTGGATCTGTGAACACTTTCGGTTATGTGAGATTGTTTCCAGTGGTATTGAAAATCTTTAAACCTACCTCACCAAAATTAATTAAGAATTTAACAAATATACGCAACTTAAAACTTGTGTGTACCGACGTTGGTTTACGCTCTTTCTGTCAGACGACGCCCTTTTATAATCGTTACGATACAGAACATGACCACCATATTGGAGGGTTGCCATATGGATCAATATGAACTATATTCCGCTGGGTACACTTAGTATATAAAAGAAAGCTCCCCCCCCCCCTGGGCCTTATCAGCCCCATGTCGACGGATTATACGTCGAGCTGAGGAACGACCTTATCTATAACATGTATAATCAGTAAGTGAAGACTGGCTATATATACATTGACAAGCCTTGAGTGGGTAAAGGATGCCATACATTTACCGGATGGTCAGTTCTGGTTACGCTTAATATGTCCGAAATATATGAATGGCATTTACATGTATAAGCTAGGAATGTTTTTTTTTTTCAAATATTTAACGCTTAAATCTTTGGCAGCTTCAATCGTGTGTCATGCATGCAGCATTCTTTTTAATACATGGACCGGTATGCCCGGTGACCAGTTTGACTTAAATAAGATAATTTAAACAATGTTATGGAGTTAAGTCAAACTATTGCGTAGTCAAAATGTTTCATAAATATAAACGATTATGTCTTGATTTTGACTTTACTATATTGTTAGATTTGTATATGGCCTTTTTTAAAGCGGCATAGTATGGTAAAACTTGCGGCAGGAAGTGAGCGGCGTCCATAAAGATATTAGCTCAATGACGCAAACACTTTCAATTTCAATATCTTAAATGTTTTTCATAATGTTTTGGGCTAAATAAAACGGCCAAGATAAGGTTGCTTTGGCGTAGTTGGTAAGATGTACACCTAGAGATCGGTAGGTCACGTGTTAGATCCCCACCATGGGATCTATTGATCTTCATAAAGAAACCAAGTACTGGTTCTACCCAGGAAGCGGACCCGTTTCAATAATATTAAGGCTTTCTTTGCAGTCGGTCTTAAATAAATATCATAATTACTCTTAATGTTTCTAACAATCAAATTTTTCTGACAATCAAAGTTTTCTGACATCCTCTTTAAATAGTCGATTATTATAAAAGAAAAAATATCAACCACACAAACCTTGCTACAAAAGATATTAACACTGATCCTTTTATGGTAGATTGTACTTTATAACATTCCAAACGTTAACCAAAATTGGACCCAAGGAAAGTAATGGTTTTAAATATGGCGTCCAAGATTGCCACTAAAACATATTTATGATGACTATGTGACTATCCACTTAAATGGGAAGATGTTGGTGTCTATACTAAGGTTTAAGTGGGCAAATAAGACATTAAGATATTCGTCAATTATTACTTTTTTACGCAACACAGAAATTCAACATGGCCTCCAAATGGCCGCTAACACAAGGCCCGCAAGATCATAACTATTAACTCAAACGCGATGACTGTTATATCTATTGCCACTGTGTGGTAGACAGGAACACATAAAGATAATTAACCCATTTATGCCTAGTGGAATCTCCCATCCTTCTTAATTGGATCAATTTATTTCCAAAATAAGGGATGCCTAGTATATTTATTTCTATATTTTCAATATTTCTTACTGAAATTCCTTTAAGCAAACAGCGCAGACTCTGATGAGACGCCGCATCATGCGGCGTCTCATCAGGGTCAACGCTGTATTTGCCAATGCCATTTTTCTACACGCTAACCATAAATGGGTTAAACAAGAAGTGAGCCATCGTAAGGTATGTCCAATGTGTTATTCAACATTTCTTTACCATGCGACAAACATTTGTGTGTAATTAGACTATACATGGATCTAGACCCAAACCCTAAAATGCTTTTATTCGGCTGAAGAGACCGATAAGAATAATTTAAATCTTTTCAAACGCTTGAAGGTGATTTTGTGTGGTGGCAAGTTCAAATCCTCTAAATCCAAGTAAATTATAGTAAATCTTCTCGACACAGCTGCAAATGCTATGGACTCCCCTGTAATGTTGTATGTGCCAAACTGAAAACTGTGACAATCCAAACAATTAACAATAGGTCGGTACTGAGGAGGAGGAGGAGCAGGACGACACCGACAATTCAACGTTCTGTGAAAATTTATGGACAAAAGTGTGTATCAGGTGCTAGTGGACAGCTGAATGTCGTGAATTAGATATCATGATTATTCAATTGTTTTGTTATATCGACAATGCAATCAATGTGTCCCATGGTCTCCCTAACTCTGGCGTTTGACACAACAATCATCACATTTGAGTCAAAAGTTATGGACTTGTGATCCTTCGTATTGTGTCGGTGGCAATTTTAGACGCAATGTTCGATTTCTGTGTAACATAATAAACTAAGACTTTTTCTGATGATCTTCATGTGTTCTTTGGTCCCCAAAACCTAGGTATTGAAACCAAAAGTATCAAATTTTGCGAGGATAGTTTCATTATTATGATGATTAATAAGATTCGGGGGCCACCTTTGCAGCCATCGTAAAAACACATAACTTTTGAGAGGTCCGATTTCGATAAACTTTTGATATGTTATTAAGTACCTTGTACCCTACCAGGATAGTCAAAATGCCGTTTGTGGCAATGTTTGGGGGTTAAAGTGTATATTGACCTGACTAAAAAGGCAAAATAATGAGTTTTGTGACTGCACTTTTTCGGACACCCAGATTTTCGAATGTAATTAATGATTCTACATTTTCGGGCAGTTGTATTTTTATCGCGCGTTTGTATGGTCGTAAAGCCTGGCAGATGGATGTGCGAAGTCAATCGACCGCTACGTTTGCGTTATTTGTGTAGTAGACATGTATACTGGTTACATGGCATTACTTAAACCGATAATAATGAAGGAATGTGTATTTCTGTTTTAAGTGTGACACATTGGACAATTTGTTAAAAAGATAGAATTCAACATGTCCACATTTTTTGGTGCAAATTACTTTATTTACATCAGTTGATCAAATGCTTTTCAGCTTATCATCGCAGGTTGTATTCAAAGAAAATCATGGAATATCTTTCGGTAAAACAAAGTCAAACACGATGACATCATTTTCAATGCATTGCAAACATTTCCTTTAGTAATTTATATTAAACGGCGTGGTATATATAACAACAAGCTATTATTCATAGGTGACGTTATGCGTATGATTATAGGAGCATCCAGTCCATAAGGTTTATTGCCAGCGTGTTTCTAAATTTTCGGACACTGTATTTTCGGAATATTTTTTAGAACTAGTAGTAAAGTGACCGCGGCTCAGGTCATAACTGTGTGTTAGTGCTCGCTCAGCTAAGGTTGACTGTAACTTTTGTAGCAAATTTCACAAGTTAAATATTTTCATAGTTGTCACAATGTCGTCTGGTCGATTTGCTAATCTGTCGGAAGAACTATGTTTTTGACGTCAAAAGGCTAAATATTTGTCTTTGATTTATTTTAAAGTGTGCATGCTAATTTTCAGTATAATAATATAAGAAATGGGAGAGCCCACTGAGGGCCTCCTCGCTTTATAGTGATTGATCTCCTAGTCAGTCCGAAAGCGTTAACGGATCTCAGCCTTCGGCTTCTGTCCGATCAACATGTTAGGGCAAACTGTTCGGTCACGATAATGCAAGGCGGCTCTTAGTTATCTCTACTATTTCTTGTTTCGCGAGGCTTCGAACACCTAAAACACTTTCCTTTTGTGGTTTTCGTGCTGAGCATCTAATCATTTTGGCATGTATCTGTCTTTATTTCGAAGGCAAACACAATTATGTAAATGAACACAACACATATCAAATGACGTCACGAAAATAAACAAATGGCGTCCCTATAATGCGCGAATTTGTTGTATTTTAAGGTTGAAAACACACACACAATTTCAGATGAAGTTCATGCGGTTATGGTAAAGGCATACAAATAAGAAATGTACTAGACATCCCATAGGGCGGATGATTCGATCAAAGCATTCGGTGTTCATTTCGTAACCCGTCGGTTAGCATTCTTTATTCAATTGAAAAAAAAGATGCGATTTTTCGAATCAAGTTTATGCGGAAGAAAAATTTGATTTAACAAAAGATTTCCAAGATGTTCTACACCTAAGAAATAGCAATCATACTTTCGAGTAATAAAAGTGTAAACATGAAGGATTTGACATCGAGAGACACAAGATCTGAAAGGCAGTGCATAATACTCGCCAAGCATCACACTACCAAAATTAACATACTATACGATAATATGGTCGCTGTGAACTACAAATAAAAGCTGTATAGTATATTTAAATTAATAATTCTATGTATGTATATCCGGTTATTAAAGTCATATTGATTTAGATGTACACAGTTTTGGTTTATGACTTAAGGTGAAATTTTATAGCGATGCTGAAAATATAATGTCAGACATGTACACGTACTCGTACACAAAAATGCGATTATACGAAAAATCGCGACGATCGGATGACTATTCTTAATAAAATCGACTATATCAGATATTGTGGAATATTATGTTGGAAATTTGATTATTATTCAAATAAAATTGAATACACACATTAACGCATACAAGTTTCAAGTCTGTTTTATTTAATACTGCTTGTTCCAAAACAAGTAGTTTTGGTGTTCCAAAACTTGATAACCTGCAAGTAAATAAATAAGATACTAGATAACAACATGCACATGTATTCACGATTAGTAAAACAAAAATGTTTAATATATCGTTAAAATATAACATCCAAAACGACTGTAATATTTGCATATGCGCTAACGCGAAAATTGAATTTAATTTTCGACCCAAATTGACTTTAATAACAAACATGGTAATTTATCCGAAGAATATCAGGAACCAGCTTGCTTATAAAATACGTTTGTAAAAAGAGTTTATATTTCATGACAAAACGAGCAAGAAAAGAGTCATCTAGATGTTTATAAATAAGTACAAAACAGATGATACGTAAGTTTAAAATAAAAGCCAATATACGAATTCTCACCATTATTGACACTCATCGCTATTGCGATGGCAGCACCAATAGCCCCTGTTCCACCTTCCACATCTTCCTATGTAACACTCGTTCCAGCCACAGCGAGAGTCTTTACAATAACACTGGGCTAAAATCAACAAAATTAATATAGACTGTGACGCGTAATTAATATTTGTCAAAGTATAAAACTCAGTGCATTAAAAACACCGCCTATTGGATATGTCTGCCTTCTCCAAACGCGTTTTCTTATATGACCTGACGTTAACTGCAATGAATTGAAATAAAAGAACAGCCAGCCAGCCAGACGGACAATTAAACACCTTATTTAAGTACATATGATCATAAAATGTAATGAAATATCTAATATTAATAATAAATGGTTATTCTCCATAACTGTTACTTACTTGCAAGTACGTACTGGTATACTGCTATATAAGTTGTTCTTATAGTATTATAACTGTTTAGAGAGATCGTTATAACGATTAATATGTATATGGTAACTTAAATGTGTACAGTTTTGAATGGAAGCAATATTCTACCTCAGTCTTCAAAGTAACGAAAATACAACTAGTAACTATACATTGTACAAATAATGACGCCACATGCGGGTCATTACCCCGTCCCAGATCGGCCGATATTATATTTGTAGTCGCTGTCGATTTTTCTATATTTTATAAGAATCCGATTGTGCGACGTCAACAGCACACAGTGGCGTGGTTAATAAAATTAAGCAATGTATCACTGAGCAATTGAAAAAAAAACACGTAAATACAATTGGACAAATGTAAATACTCAATAAAACTGAAACTTTAGACAAGAAACTATGCATACATGGATTAATTGAAGCTGAAACAGAGCTTTTAAAGGAAGTCATTAAACACAATACACGCTTATGTCAATGACAGCTTAATTTTTTAGGTTTCCAACAATGTAAATCTAACAATGCGCACTTCCATTCCGTTTCTCCTATCCATAAATCTTCATTTAAACCGCCATACTTTGAAAACAAAACATATATTGCATGCTAACCATTATGACAAAAAACGATGAACGACATCAAATTACTAGTCAGAGCGATTTATTTCATTTCTAATGAAGTTTCCAAGTATGTACGGATAATATACAATCATAAATATGTTTTTAATTTTGTCGAGTCTGATTTATTAGTGTAATATTGAACTGTTAGATCAACCACGTCAAACAAATCGTTTTCCCGAAAATCCGGAGAGTCCATCTCAAATTGGTTGTGTTTTGTCAAAGAAATCACCTAACTAGAGATCCGTCATAAATTGCATATTATTGCAATGAAAATACAAGTTCCAAAAGCTATTTTGGAAGTTACTTTTAGCGGACTAAAAATTCTGATAATATGTATGAAAAAAAAACAACAATATAACATACGTCAGAGATGGACCGGACTTCTATAATAGGTTCATGCCTTATAACGGCTCTCGGACCAAAGACAGTCGGTCAATTTCAGACGTCCGGCCAAGCCCTACCGTATGCTAATGTCTAAATATTTGTTCTTAATAATTATCGCCAGAATATTTATAGAAAAATACTACTCAGCTAATGCGAAACATGAGTTGCATGTTTTTTGTTGCATTTATAAATGTGAACGAATAAAACCTACATAGTAATATGTTTTTTTTATGCTTGCGTTAGGTATGAATAGCATTTTTATAGAGTGTGAAAAGTCACAGTTGCGCCTATTTTTGTAATATTGGGACATTTTAATTTGTAAATTAATGAAGGCACCGAGACAAAAAATCGTTAAATCGCATTCGGTCGATAGTTATATTGTTAAATTGCCTCTTTCAGTGAAATATTTCGACTGCAATAGATACAATTAATTTTAATTTGTCCAAAAAAAAATTGTAATAATTACATCGATATAAAGAAGAAAACTAACCATTAAGACACATGTCATTGAAATGGCATACCTTCTGCCTGTTGCACTAAACTCCCTGCGAGGATGCACACAACCATGAGGACAACTAATATCCGGACAGACGACATTGTTCTGGTTATGATGATAACAAATCCGAATTCTGAGAAAAAAAGAACACAAAACATCTGCAGTGTAAATGTTTTATCATTTTTGTTTTAAAATACAATAAATAATTATTAACAGTAGTTTTTAGACATAAATTTATCCAACGAATATTTACTTTAACTGTAAATTTTAACTCACCTGGTAATAACTTTTACGACACAGGTATGAGCGTGATTACTCGTTATCAATACCTGCATATATATAGGTTTCCTAACAGGATTTGTTTATCATTTGATTGTAACATTCCGCGCTTAATGAGTAAGGAGAAAAGCAAATTAAATCCGCTGTAATAAAAACATCAAACATTAGTGTACCACCAGGCACATTGCAAATTTAGAGTATCCAAAAATTATTTGTGTGCTTTTATTGGACGTTGATAAGAAACTCGTTTAAGTTCCAAACATTCGCGGCTGGCTGGGATCACACGTAATCGATTTGAAGAGATGGTACTTGATTGCCACTGATTATCGATTACATTACTTGGTAGGTGGACAGCCTGTCACCATGTTGTTGCTGAGGTTAAACGCGTGGCATGAGCCAACGCAATCTCAGGTGTAATTGCTTGCTTTCATTTTCTTAAGCATTCGGATAATTTATGTAATTCCAGAATGCTTAACATGACGTTGGAAAAAGTAAATTGGTTTCAAATAAATATATTTTGAAAATTTTGATTGCAATATTCGAGGTCTTCTTGCAAACGGGATTTGTTATGACCAAACTATCCCGCTTTATGAAGATCACAATACAATTTCTAACGATATTATATATCATTTCAAACTGTAAAACCTGTAACTCTTTAAATATGCTCATAATTTAATTTGGTTGAAAAGATTTATGTCAAACATCATTTATTTAAGTTAAGTTCCTGTTGTACAAAAAGTAAGCATACATATCGACTTATCCGAACCATGTACGCGACCGGGAAGACAGCGCAAGTGACTAGAGCTAAGTTCATTCAACCTGATCATCATAGGAATCAGCGAATTGAAATGGACTCGTTCTTGACAGAAGCGAGATACTGCTAATCTGAGGGCATTAGCAGAAGAATGTAGCGCACAGCCACCAAGTAACACTGAAGCTTTCAAAGTCGGCACAGAGAGCGCTCATATGGTGGGAGACACATGGACCAAGGATCATGACAGCTTCTTCAGATACAAAGGCGAGAAGGATCAACATGGACATAATCCAGTCCTATGCCACAACGAATGCCAGTAAGGAGGACCAGGAAGATAACTTTTACAACATACAAGGAAACCATAATTCAAGACAGACCAAAGAAGAGCATAATCATTTTGATGGGTAACTTTGACGCCTTAATCGGTATTGACAACCAAGGATATGACGAGATCATGGAGAAGCAAGGGCTAAGCGAGATGTGTGACAACGGTGAGTGGTTTACAAACCTGTTAGCCACACGTGACCTTTAGAATTAAATGAACTTGTCAAAGTCATCAATACTTCTAACGAATATAGTGACAGTGTAGCGATTACTTTAAAAAGCAATTCATAGTAGTTGCTTTCAAAACTGTATCATAATAATGCTTTACTTTGCACATTTTAACAATGTGTATTTATTATACATGTGTATATATTATACAATTTATTACAATGGAGTTGTATCTGTTATTTCAAAAATATTATGTACTAACTAATGATTTTTAAGCAAACTTAAACAAAACATAATAGTACCATGTTAGCACATCATAAGAAAAGTGTAAATAAAAAACTAACCTTGGCAGTTGCTTTGACAATTTGAGTGCGCGATATTATTACTTGTATGCATGCGTTTATATACCTGCCGGGAATGAGATTTGGTATATTTTTGAAAAAATAAATGCTCTTGTTAGTTGCGTCGAAAATGTGCATTTGAAATGCACCGTCAAAATTTGCAAGTAATTAGACACAGATGTGGGATTATCATAATGTTCAGCTTATACTGAACACGTATTCACAGGTTGTCTCTATGTTCGTTACATTAAATAGCATGGACTATTTCGGGCGTTATTGCGGGCAGTGCATATTTTTCCGGTTTATCCTGGTATCGGCACATAACGCTGCATTTGAAAGACAAAGTTCATTTATTCATGTACGTATACAATACGTGTACTAGAGTAATATTGAAAGCGTTAAGGCAAAACCGCTCCTGATGGGTCCTGATCGGGTATCAAGTTTACGTTGATAAGAGTATTCGTCAAACAAACTTAATATTTGCAGTTTAAGCGAACCCAATTGTTGGATATATAATAAAGTAACTTACGGGTAGTAGATACACTTATTAGACCGTGTTTTCTATGTCCATAATTCTAAACTGTTTTTGAAGACTTTGGGCTAAAAGCACGGGCTTGATTTAATATTGAATGAATGTGTAGAATAAGTGACACTTTATGGTATCAGATATATTTTGATGAGCTAAAGGCTTACATTTAATTTTAATTTAAATTGTATAGGTACCTCAATATTCTTTAATTATTCGTTCATCATTTCGTTTATAAGTATTGCTTTGTGAACATAATTAAAAACTAACTATAGTTGTGTTGACGATAACTCCGTATAACGACAAAATCCCCACAAAGTCACATTTTAAACAGCGTTGGTTCAACCCTTAATTATTTTATGAATACATATTTATGTTCAAAAGTTGCATACAATTAAAGAAAAATACTTAAACGATACAGATGTTTTCCTTTGGAAAAGAATGTAGATCTATTTACTGTGCAAATAGCTCTGTATACTAGGCTTCCCTTATTCCAAATACCAGTTAGCTGAAGCGTCTCATTTTCCAAGTGAAAACATTTACCTGTGTCAAACCGAACAGTGTGAGCAAGTATGCTAAATAGCATTTATTTATTTACTTAAGATAACAGTGCGGGGCGCGTGCACACGTTGTCTGAAAATTAGATACTCTGGTTTGACATCATATTGAATGGGCAATCAATATTACATTAATGTTCACACAAACAGTATTTGATTGTTCTTTCTGTTTTTAATGATGTAAATTGTGAATGTGTTCTGGTGATTCATATACCAAAATAACATGTCGTACTTAAATAAATATAAATAAAACGAAACTATGTACGGGTTAATGTATCCCGTTTTGGCGACGACAACAATTTTAACCAAAGTTGATAAAGTATGTTCGAATTCTTTAGGTTTGCAGTGTATGTGTCCAAGATTGTCAAATATTATTTTAATTTACCACGTTATTAATGTTTAAATTACCTTATTTTATAAAACAAAGCCATTTTTAAATTATATATCAGTATGTCTGATTGTATTGAACACACTTGATATTTCAGAAGAACACAATCCTCTGCCTTAATATTGAAGAAAATATATTAAATTGTATGCAGTAAAAACAATAACAACTTCTAAACAAGACACAAGTTTAAACTTAATGTTTTTTAACGGTTCGCAGGATCGTTTTATTATTGGTTTTAATGTGTAGTTCTTATGAATGTGTTCAAATATTTTATTTCGATTAACTGACGAACGGAATGCACATGCTCCGAAATAAAATGTAATAAATTTAACATAGACGCTAATTCTTTTTTTTTTTCAATAATACTGTATTGGTGATATAAGGTTATAATTATATAACTAGTTTGTCAGTTGCTGGCATTGTACTTTTTATTATAAATATCGCACTATGCGAATATTCTTATTAGAATATAATACGTAATGTATATTTCAAGATCACGCCTTATAGATCAAGGTTGGCCGTACAATAGATAATACGTTGAATTATGAAACACAAGTATATTGTGGTTGCATCAATTCCGTATGGACGCATGTCTTATTCATTGAGTTATGTCGTAGTGTTTTCTTACTATAATTGTGCCTACTACAAGGTAAAATATTTGACACTTGGTGTCATTGAAATTATAGTTGAATACCTCTGATTTGAGCGTTTGGTATGTTCATAGTAGTATTATGTTGAATGTAGTTAATACATTCTAAACAAATATCTAGACATTAAGATGGATTTCCCCATAATATCATTTTTGAAAATTAGACAAAGTTTCATTGCTTTATGTTATTGAATGAGACAAGAAAAGAGTTGTATCGTCATACGACAATTATGTTTCGTGAATATCAATACTAAAATCCGGTTTATTTTTCTAGCGCAGCCAATTTACCACACTGGTTTTTGTTTTATATAATGCAAAGCTATCGATATGCTTACGAAACCACTACAACATAGAATTACCTTGATAAATGTATACTATATGTAAATATTTGTTTATTATATTGGCGATTATTTGAATGCGTGTTATATCAATAAGCCATAGTTATTTTTCAAAGTACAATAATTGAACTATTAATCGAATAGAATGTTACAACTATGTTTGTATATGCACTTTGAAAAAAACATAGATATCCTAATATTTTGTGCTGCTTAACTACTTTGTTAGTTTAAGAAATATACATTCGTAGACATCGTGCATTGACAGTTACTCATATGTTTGTTTCGTTTGATTTGTCGCAGTTTCTTACCGCCTCACATGTACCAACACATGTTAATAAATACGACACATTTCAAAACGTCGTTGGATGATCTGTCCATATTTTCATCCGTAAAAAATATATTATACAGGGAAGTAACATATGTTGGAAGTCAACATACTTTCAATGAGTCAATGATACATTGAATAAGGTATTTAGTTTGAAACATGAGAGCTATTATACATTTTTTTCTTCATTTTATTTCAAATACGTTAGCTGATATAAGACATATGCTCTTCTGAATTACTCTGAATCGATGGGCATATCGCAAAAATAAAACCTTCAATTGGCGTTTAGGTTGAAGCTATTAATAAGACCTGAACATACACCGTTTAATACAAGGGACTCTAAAGCAAACCTTCAAAGATAAGGAGCAGTTTTGTTTTACATGTCGGTGAATGCTTTCTAGAGATATATTGTTTAATTTGACTTGAGGTTAAAATTTATTTACACGTATATGTATCGTGAATATTGCTTGGCCAAGTGTGAGGTTGAGCGCTCTTAAACCGGTTTAAACCCCAAACGCGTTGCATTGACCCTTCCAAAGCGGTGACCCCAGCTTTATTCTTCTATGTGTGTATGTTGTTTCGTATTGTGCTGTTTCGTACTGTGTTGGCAATTGATCACTTGCCTTAAATAAAGGACCAACTAATTGTTTATAATGAGAATGCAATTCTGCTTCAGCAGCTGGAGTTTCACTTGTTTATATTTAGTATACATATGTGTAACTTGACCCTTTCCAACAACATCACTTCAATTCGTCATTGTTACTGTCAATATTCAATCGCTGCAAGGCGAACTGAAGGTTTGGAGTGAGTTATTGGGATAAAGAATACTGCAGCTACATAAACAAATAACATCGCATATGCTTTGCAATTTAGACCTGTATCTACCGATAATAATGCAGCATGAAATTCAATCATATGTTATGAGTCAATATGGTATAATACTATGTGAGCATCAGAGTCCCTATTTGACCCGAATTGTCCTGAAGTGTATATCCATACATACAGGATAACATGGTATTATTAAGTTTATTTCATGCTGATTCAGCAGACGCTTTAATTTGGAGAAATTATACGACTTGTACCACTCTATATATCATAAGCATAAATTTTCGTTGACAGTGAATTGCCGACTTCAATGGAATATCGATGCGAAAAATGTATTGTTCGAGGTAAACCAAACCACGTCATTTAGATGATTCATAAGGAAATCCAATAGACAAGCCAAACACCTAAATGGCATTCTAACAAGTCATCTGTGTCGACCTTAAACATATTATTTTACCAATTGGATGAGCGTACACCGTCTGTATATGCACATGAAACAAGACTTATACGCTGTTGTTGTTTAACCGAAACGAGACATAATACGGTGCATGTATGTGATTATTGAAGCTTACTTGGAATTATAAAGATAATAATGTAGCACGTTAGTTGTTAAACACCTCAGATATATATATATATATATATTATATATATATATATATAGATATATATATATATATATATATATATATGTATATATATATTATATATATATATATATATATATATATATATATATATATATATATATATATATATATATATATATATATATATATATATATATATATATAATACATGCACTATATCAAGCACATTTGTTTTTTTATCTATTTTATATATATATTATATTATAGAGGGTGTACGTAAATTAATGAAATCATCGTTCGCTCAACACTGAATAGAATGTGAAATATATCATGCGACGCAAAGCCGATCCGAATGATGCATCATAAAAAGAAACGCGTTATTTTGAAAAGCTCTTAGATTTTCGATAAACGGGATTGAAATGTATACATGTATACTGCAGTATATCAAGTTTACTCATTATATACTCAGCTGAACAACCTTACACATATTGTTTTGTAAGTAAATGTAGCTTTTCAACAATAATCTTCATTTGAATGTTAGAGTGATTACCTGCAAGATAAGACTGACAGGCTGGGGCGAGCGATTTATTGGGTACTGTATCTTAAGTTTTGATAGTACGACATATTTAAGCTGACTAGTACACTGGTATTTTACTTTGACATTCAAACGCGTATTTATACACCAAGAGTGCACACACATCGCAAGGTATTGATGCATGCATATATCTATGTTATCAGCTATAAATGTGCCTAAAGTAGAGATTATCTGAACATACTTGATTTAACGAAAGCATCAACTTAATGAGATGCACCGCGTGCGTCCAAATAAGCGGGAACGCTTACACGGTGGTTTACAACTACACAAGCTCGAACAAGATTAATTTGGCAAGCATCACCGTAAGTTTTTTAAATTCTTTCCTTGCATGTATATTAACGCCTTGTGTCTAGCTTTATTATCGAGTGCTAAGATTCTACGAAGCAGCGCCCATAGGTGAGTTATTACTTTACACATATTTCTTTTGAACTATTTTTAATTATTTTAAAAATTTAAACAAATGATAAAGTATATATAAGAATAATAAAAGAACAACTCATTGACATTGATTATAAGGAGGTAATGTGGGAACATCAATGCCAATGAGGATGTTTTGACACCCTTATTTTGTTGTAGATTTGAAATAAATGACTAAAATAATTAACTTTTTCTAAATAGGTCTACGCGCATTAAAACTATTGTAAATCATTTTATGTTATGATATACAATAAATAACCAGAATATACGTGGTTTGTCTTTATTTTTATGTTGAAACTAACCATACATTCAATTAATCAGTGTATGTCAAAGTTATCAAAAGCCTGGGATAGGTATTGGCGTAAAGGCCGCAGTATGTGGCGCAAAACCCTGTGAGCACTTGGTGTGTTTAAAAAATAATTTCCTAGATGTGATGGTTACTAATTTAGACTTTCACGGAGCGTAACCGCGCATTTATACCTGTGCCAGTGACCCACTATATTACCTTCTAGCAGCCACACTATATAACCCTCTGGCATACACCAACCTTTACCGGTAACCCATATATCTCACCAGTAATACCATTTGCCAGTAACCATGACACCACACGCCGGTAAACACAATTACACGCTGGCTCCTACTGCGGTGCCAGTAACCACCGAACTTTACCAACAGGGTGTAGTGCCGGGAAGATCTCATCAACCTGACCCCTGCAAGTCTGGGTAACCAACCAACCATGCAAGCAACCAACCAACCAAACCTCGCCCCGTGCAGTTAGCCTTTTGCTCTAATGTTTACGTAAAGAGATGGGTTGTGACCCACTGCGTCATTGCGGTGTTTTCCCGAAGGAGTCCATAGCAATGGCAGCGGAGAGCTCAAACCCCCTAGAATATACTTGTTTATTTATAAATTAATACTGATTAACCAAATTGAGTGGAACTGAGAAATTCAACAACCTGTACTCAAAGAATTTTACGCCACAAATTAATTGAAACACATTCGTCTGACCATATCTCGAAACAATCGTGTCTTTGCATTCTTTCTGTTGCGCCACCAGGCGGCCGTCCGCTGAAACTGAAAGTGTTGCCCCTGACAGATGACAATGCAAATGGCATTGTTTCTTCATTTATTTTTGTTCGCATTTTATGTATTTGTTTGTTTTAAAAAATAGCAATAAGAAAACAATGAATTATTCATAAAACACATCACAAACATAGCATTCCTCATATATTTAGATGAGACGATGTGCAGCCGCAAACCACTGCAGAGGTGAAGAATTATTAGAGTTTCGTGAGAGGCATACATAAACTCGCACTGGTGAGAATCTGGGCGACTACAGGAAGGTCATCCCAAAGATGTTTGGGGTGAATTCTTTTCGTGACCAAATCGCCATGTACACGTCTTATTCCGCAAAGCGACCAGAAAGATTCTCAAACGATGATGATCCATTTTACCTAGCGCCGCGAATCAAAGAGGGTTTCTCAAGTCAATTGTTTTTGAGACAACGCCTTGGGGAGGTGAAACTTGCAAAGATGCTAAACACCATGGCGGTGGCAGCAAATCGTCCAAAGGTCAAACGCTACACAAACCACTCAGCGTGAAAACATCTTGTCCAGAAGCTATAACTTATGGCTATTACTGGTCTTAAGAATGGTCAGTATATCTTGAACTATTCTTCAGTAACTGAAAAACTACTTCAACAATGTTAAACCCTATTGTCAACGTTCACAAAAGCACTGTCGAGGTCTGAACACACCATCAGAACAACAAACACAACATGTACAGCAAAACAAACATCACAAACAAATCCTGTGTCTGTCGCAATTCCTGAACATACTTTGAATTCAGATTTCATTTTCCCCATCCACCACACAATTTCCACTGTAAACACGGAATTTAATATTTCAACAGCAAGGTTTTAACATCACAGTTCTATGCAGCAGCATTTAACATCCAACACTTCAATGTAATAAACGCATCGAGTACAGGATCACTTACAGATCTAAATAAATAATTATTGAATTTGAAATCCTCTCACGGGCACATATTACTAGCCTTCTGAGTACGAAGAGCTCTGCGAGTGAACACGAGAGCCCCGAAACCAATATAGAACTCTCGTTATTGATTTACCGTTATTGATAAAAATAAGCGTTGTCTCGTTTTCAAAACAAAAGCATAAGACACCAATGTTAAAAAGGTTTTTTGTTCAATACAAAATGTGTTATCTCATGGACTACTTTGTTATAAATTTTACGCGGAATGACACACTCGTTTTTTTTTCCTTAATTACAGATGTCATCGTCCAACGGAGATCTTTAATGCGAAGGGTGCGGTGTTGCTTTATCTTGCGCATACTCTTTAAAGCGTCACATGTCGCTTCATAGTGGGTGTAACTACGTGTGCGATTTTCAAGGGTGCGGAAAAACATTCAATTGTAAAAATGCGCGTCAGTGTCACACCCGTTCTCACACCGATAGTACAAACGTTTATAGTCAAGAGTGGGAAGATTATCATTACGACGTATTGGCTAAACAAGCATGAACATGAGCTTCACCTAGGCAAGGCATCAAATAAACGTAAACTGTGTGCGAAGCAATGTCAGTGAATATATGCTCTTCACCAATATTTAAGTACACATTCTGATGAAAAATATACAACTATGAAACATGTTTGAAGTCGTACAAAACCGTATCAATTCTTCGAATGAACAAATACAGCCTTTCGGACCATGGGCTAAGGAAAGCATGCCTGTGCAACATGCACCAAAACGAGATGATACGATTTTGTCAAATATTTATGAATTTATATAAAATGTGTAAAAAACTTATTATACATATATTTCAATATTAATTCTGAAATCGAAAATGTCTGTACAGTCGAATTCGCCAGCATGTATATCATGCATGTACGACGTGAGTCTAAATTTAGTGTATCGGTTCATTTTAGATTCCTGCAACTATATATATTCATACGACACACGAACACTAACTCTGATCCTAATAAAAAGACGAATGCATCGGTTATTGTAGGAAAATATGTACGAAATATCTTCGTCACAATCAGGTCGGGGCGCTAATTTGTCTTTGCTGCATTAAATGAAATTCGTCTTCAATGTATAATTTTTCTTGCCTTTTTGTGTTATTGTAACATATTTGTTTTAATATATTACAATTTAACACACATAAAAATCGTATAATCCCGCTTTAAGACATGAAGGCATTTAAAACAGCACATGAATAAACACGATGCTCCGAAAATTTCTTGCCACGTCTGTTGAATAATATTTTAATGACAGCAATGTATGAAAAAACATCTTAATATATGTGATGTGCAAATAAATCAAGATTTATTCTAACATCCTATGCTGAAAAACTACAACTTTTACACTCTTACTATTTATTTCATAGCTTGAATTGTGTTTATTAAAGTTGAGTACTGTGTCAGTTTTTGTTTAATTTACGAAATTCCTATTTAACCAAAAATCACGAGGTTTCCTTTAACTATTTTTGTACATTTATCGTCGTTCTGGTGTCTGTTGACATGTCGTTATCATTTTCGTTCACGCCAATGTGTTTGACCGAATATCTTTTATTAGGAGCAAAGTATCTTGAACGTTTAATGGCACGAAGGTTTTATCATGAAATCTGAGTTTCAGCATGTCCATTAAATTATCGATACAATTACAACCTGTTTCACAGATGTAAAAATAAAAACATGTTTAAAAATCGAATAAATATTAATTTTGGTTATCATATAATTAACAAAGTCATTTTATTTTGAAGTTATTTTTCTTGAATTATCTAAAACATACCGGTTTGCATTGTAGTACATGTTTTAGGTCACAATTTAGACCGTATTACACATCCATGCAAATATAAAAAGGAAACATTGATTTAATAATTTAGTTATCAAAGTTGATTTATTTAAAGTTTTTTTGCCATCTTTTATTATGTTCTATACCAAGAGTCGACACTCTGGCTACGAGTGTTTGTTTTTGTATACGTGTTATTGTTTGTTTAAATTTCCCAGTATGAATAAATCAATTATATGCGATATGGTTATTTTTGTGATTATAACAAAAGGACACATTGATAATCAAAAAGTATGTATGCATTGTGTTAAGATTTACGTATGTATACAGTGTGTTAGGATTTCGAGTTACATGTTAATTGTTAATAAATTTGAAAATATATTTTGTTGGAATTCATGCATCGTTTTATTTAGTATGGATTTTGGTTGATAAAGCATATTTTTACGCCACTTATAGTGTTAATTAAGTTACATATAAGTGACAAAAACTATTAGTTAATAACGTAATATAATTTGCAAGTAGTTTAAAGTTGGCATGGAGTCCGAGTGTGCTTTACATTTCATTATGATATATATACCCAAAACCGTTGCGATTCTCATTATAAATAGAAATGTCCTTTTATGTGTCATTATTGATTTACATTCTTAAATATTAAGTGTCATTATTGATTTACACTCTTAAATATTAACACTGTGTGTACATGCATACATGTTTCTGGTCAATTTACATTAATTTAATTTATTTTGAATCATTTTTACTTGATCATAAATGTAACAATAAATCAAATACATGATATTAAGTCTCATGAGTATGGAAGAGATAATATGTAGTATATTATACCGATTCACGAAGTCATGTAAAACACAAAGCCGCAAAACAGTTCAAGCAACTTTTACTGTGGGACTTTTACTTAGTTACTTTTAATCTCATATTGATCAATATTCTGACATCTTTGACATCTAGAGTGTATTCATAGATATAACAATGTAAGGAATAAATTTCTTACCAAATTAAACATAATTCAAACCATGATTGTTAAATTTAATAAACACAATCAATCACAATGCTTTAGAAATAAATCCAAATCTGATGTCAGCATCATGGCTAAGGAACCATAAGACAAAGTCTAACACGACAATTGTCAAGTGTTTTACCTATAAACATTAATGAAAATCAAGGGTGGGTTATTCTGCATTAAATATAAGCGGATATTTTTTTGAGATATATAGCGATGCTGAAAATATAATGTCAGACATGTACACGTACTCGTACACAAAAATGCGATTATACGAAAAATCGCGACGATCGGATGACTATTCTTAATAAAATCGACTATATCAGATATTGTGGAATATTATGTTGGAAATTTGATTATTATTCAAATAAAATTGAATACACACATTAACGCATACAAGTTTCAAGTCTGTTTTATTTAATACTGCTTGTTCCAAAACAAGTAGTTTTGGTGTTCCAAAACTTGATAACCTGCAAGTAAATAAATAAGATACTAGATAACAACATGCACATGTATTCACGATTAGTAAAACAAAAATGTTTAATATATCGTTAAAATATAACATCCAAAACGACTGTAATATTTGCATATGCGCTAACGCGAAAATTGAATTTAATTTTCGACCCAAATTGACTTTAATAACAAACATGGTAATTTATCCGAAGAATATCAGGAACCAGCTTGCTTATAAAATACGTTTGTAAAAAGAGTTTATATTTCATGACAAAACGAGCAAGAAAAGAGTCATCTAGATGTTTATAAATAAGTACAAAACAGATGATACGTAAGTTTAAAATAAAAGCCAATATACGAATTCTCACCATTATTGACACTCATCGCTATTGCGATGGCAGCACCAATAGCCCCTGTTCCACCTTCCACATCTTCCTATGTAACACTCGTTCCAGCCACAGCGAGAGTCTTTACAATAACACTGGGCTAAAATCAACAAAATTAATATAGACTGTGACGCGTAATTAATATTTGTCAAAGTATAAAACTCAGTGCATTAAAAACACCGCCTATTGGATATGTCTGCCTTCTCCAAACGCGTTTTCTTATATGACCTGACGTTAACTGCAATGAATTGAAATAAAAGAACAGCCAGCCAGCCAGACGGACAATTAAACACCTTATTTAAGTACATATGATCATAAAATGTAATGAAATATCTAATATTAATAATAAATGGTTATTCTCCATAACTGTTACTTACTTGCAAGTACGTACTGGTATACTGCTATATAAGTTGTTCTTATAGTATTATAACTGTTTAGAGAGATCGTTATAACGATTAATATGTATATGGTAACTTAAATGTGTACAGTTTGAATGGAAGCAATATTCTACCTCAGTCTTCAAAGTAACGAAAATACAACTAGTAACTATACATTGTACAAATAATGACGCCACATGCGGGTCATTACCCCGTCCCAGATCGGCCGATATTATATTTGTAGTCGCTGTCGATTTTTCTATATTTTATAAGAATCCGATTGTGCGACGTCAACAGCACACAGTGGCGTGGTTAATAAAATTAAGCAATGTATCACTGAGCAATTGAAAAAAAAACACGTAAATACAATTGGACAAATGTAAATACTCAATAAAACTGAAACTTTAGACAAGAAACTATGCATACATGGATTAATTGAAGCTGAAACAGAGCTTTTAAAGGAAGTCATTAAACACAATACACGCTTATGTCAATGACAGCTTAATTTTTTAGGTTTCCAACAATGTAAATCTAACAATGCGCACTTCCATTCCGTTTCTCCTATCCATAAATCTTCATTTAAACCGCCATACTTTGAAAACAAAACATATATTGCATGCTAACCATTATGACAAAAAACGATGAACGACATCAAATTACTAGTCAGAGCGATTTATTTCATTTCTAATGAAGTTTCCAAGTATGTACGGATAATATACAATCATAAATATGTTTTTAATTTTGTCGAGTCTGATTTATTAGTGTAATATTGAACTGTTAGATCAACCACGTCAAACAAATCGTTTTCCCGAAAATCCGGAGAGTCCATCTCAAATTGGTTGTGTTTTGTCAAAGAAATCACCTAACTAGAGATCCGTCATAAATTGCATATTATTGCAATGAAAATACAAGTTCCAAAAGCTATTTTGGAAGTTACTTTTAGCGGACTAAAAATTCTGATAATATGTATGAAAAAAAAACAACAATATAACATACGTCAGAGATGGACCGGACTTCTATAATAGGTTCATGCCTTATAACGGCTCTCGGACCAAAGACAGTCGGTCAATTTCAGACGTCCGGCCAAGCCCTACCGTATGCTAATGTCTAAATATTTGTTCTTAATAATTACGCCAGAATATTTATAGAAAAATACTACTCAGCTAATGCGAAACATGAGTTGCATGTTTTTTGTTGCATTTATAAATGTGAACGAATAAAACCTACATAGTAATATGTTTTTTTATGCTTGCGTTAGGTATGAATAGCATTTTTATAGAGTGTGAAAAGTCACAGTTGCGCCTATTTTTGTAATATTGGGACATTTAATTTGTAAATTAATGAAGGCACCGAGACAAAAAATCGTTAAATCGCATTCGGTCGATAGTTATATTGTTAAATTGCCTCTTTCAGTGAAATATTTCGACTGCAATAGATACAATTAATTTTAATTTGTCCAAAAAAAAATTGTAATAATTACATCGATATAAAGAAGAAAACTAACCATTAAGACACATGTCATTGAAATGGCATACCTTCTGCCTGTTGCACTAAACTCCCTGCGAGGATGCACACAACCATGAGGACAACTAATATCCGGACAGACGACATTGTTCTGGTTATGATGATAACAAATCCGAATTCTGAGAAAAAAAGAACACAAAACATCTGCAGTGTAAATGTTTTATCATTTTTGTTTTAAAATACAATAAATAATTATTAACAGTAGTTTTTAGACATAAATTTATCCAACGAATATTTACTTTAACTGTAAATTTTAACTCACCTGGTAATAACTTTTACGACACAGGTATGAGCGTGATTACTCGTTATCAATACCTGCATATATATAGGTTTCCTAACAGGATTTGTTTATCATTTGATTGTAACATTCCGCGCTTAATGAGTAAGGAGAAAAGCAAATTAAATCCGCTGTAATAAAAACATCAAACATTAGTGTACCACCAGGCACATTGCAAATTTAGAGTATCCAAAAATTATTTGTGTGCTTTTATTGGACGTTGATAAGAAACTCGTTTAAGTTCCAAACATTCGCGGCTGGCTGGGATCACACGTAATCGATTTGAAGAGATGGTACTTGATTGCCACTGATTATCGATTACATTACTTGGTAGGTGGACAGCCTGTCACCATGTTGTTGCTGAGGTTAAACGCGTGGCATGAGCCAACGCAATCTCAGGTGTAATTGCTTGCTTTCATTTTCTTAAGCATTCGGATAATTTATGTAATTCCAGAATGCTTAACATGACGTTGGAAAAAGTAAATTGGTTTCAAATAAATATATTTTGAAAATTTTGATTGCAATATTCGAGGTCTTCTTGCAAACGGGATTTGTTATGACCAAACTATCCCGCTTTATGAAGATCACAATACAATTTCTAACGATATTATATATCATTTCAAACTGTAAAACCTGTAACTCTTTAAATATGCTCATAATTTAATTTGGTTGAAAAGATTTATGTCAAACATCATTTATTTAAGTTAAGTTCCTGTTGTACAAAAAGTAAGCATACATATCGACTTATCCGAACCATGTACGCGACCGGGAAGACAGCGCAAGTGACTAGAGCTAAGTTCATTCAACCTGATCATCATAGGAATCAGCGAATTGAAATGGACTCGTTCTTGACAGAAGCGAGATACTGCTAATCTGAGGGCATTAGCAGAAGAATGTAGCGCACAGCCACCAAGTAACACTGAAGCTTTCAAAGTCGGCACAGAGAGCGCTCATATGGTGGGAGACACATGGACCAAGGATCATGACAGCTTCTTCAGATACAAAGGCGAGAAGGATCAACATGGACATAATCCAGTCCTATGCCACAACGAATGCCAGTAAGGAGGACCAGGAAGATAACTTTTACAACATACAAGGAAACCATAATTCAAGACAGACCAAAGAAGAGCATAATCATTTTGATGGGTAACTTTGACGCCTTAATCGGTATTGACAACCAAGGATATGACGAGATCATGGAGAAGCAAGGGCTAAGCGAGATGTGTGACAACGGTGAGTGGTTTACAAACCTGTTAGCCACACGTGACCTTTAGAATTAAATGAACTTGTCAAAGTCATCAATACTTCTAACGAATATAGTGACAGTGTAGCGATTACTTTAAAAAGCAATTCATAGTAGTTGCTTTCAAAACTGTATCATAATAATGCTTTACTTTGCACATTTTAACAATGTGTATTTATTATACATGTGTATATATTATACAATTTATTACAATGGAGTTGTATCTGTTATTTCAAAAATATTATGTACTAACTAATGATTTTTAAGCAAACTTAAACAAAACATAATAGTACCATGTTAGCACATCATAAGAAAAGTGTAAATAAAAAACTAACCTTGGCAGTTGCTTTGACAATTTGAGTGCGCGATATTATTACTTGTATGCATGCGTTTATATACCTGCCGGGAATGAGATTTGGTATATTTTTGAAAAAATAAATGCTCTTGTTAGTTGCGTCGAAAATGTGCATTTGAAATGCACCGTCAAAATTTGCAAGTAATTAGACACAGATGTGGGATTATCATAATGTTCAGCTTATACTGAACACGTATTCACAGGTTGTCTCTATGTTCGTTACATTAAATAGCATGGACTATTTCGGGCGTTATTGCGGGCAGTGCATATTTTCCGGTTTATCCTGGTATCGGCACATAACGCTGCATTTGAAAGACAAAGTTCATTTATTCATGTACGTATACAATACGTGTACTAGAGTAATATTGAAAGCGTTAAGGCAAAACCGCTCCTGATGGGTCCTGATCGGGTATCAAGTTTACGTTGATAAGAGTATTCGTCAAACAAACTTAATATTTGCAGTTTAAGCGAACCCAATTGTTGGATATATAATAAAGTAACTTACGGGGTAGTAGATACACTTATTAGACCGTGTTTTCTATGTCCATAATTCTAAACTGTTTTTGAAGACTTTGGGCTAAAAGCACGGGCTTGATTTAATATTGAATGAATGTGTAGAATAAGTGACACTTTATGGTATCAGATATATTTTGATGAGCTAAAGGCTTACATTTAATTTTAATTTAAATTGTATAGGTACCTCAATATTCTTTAATTATTCGTTCATCATTTCGTTTATAAGTATTGCTTTGTGAACATAATTAAAAACTAACTATAGTTGTCATAGTTGTGTTGACGATAACTCCGTATAACGACAAAATCCCCACAAAGTCACATTTTAAACAGCGTTGGTTCAACCCTTAATTATTTTATGAATACATATTTATGTTCAAAAGTTGCATACAATTAAAGAAAAATACTTAAACGATACAGATGTTTTCCTTTGGAAAAGAATGTAGATCTATTTACTGTGCAAATAGCTCTGTATACTAGGCTTCCCTTATTCCAAATACCAGTTAGCTGAAGCGTCTCATTTTCCAAGTGAAAACATTTACCTGTGTCAAACCGAACAGTGTGAGCAAGTATGCTAAATAGCATTTATTTATTTACTTAAGATAACAGTGCGGGGCGCGTGCACACGTTGTCTGAAAATTAGATACTCTGGTTTGACATCATATTGAATGGGCAATCAATATTACATTAATGTTCACACAAACAGTATTTGATTGTTCTTTCTGTTTTTAATGATGTAAATTGTGAATGTGTTCTGGTGATTCATATACCAAAATAACATGTCGTACTTAAATAAATATAAATAAAACGAAACTATGTACGGGTTAATGTATCCCGTTTTGGCGACGACAACAATTTTAACCAAAGTTGATAAAGTATGTTCGAATTCTTTAGGTTTGCAGTGTATGTGTCCAAGATTGTCAAATATTATTTTAATTACCACGTTATTAATGTTTAAATTACCTTATTTTATAAAACAAAGCCATTTTTAAATTATATATCAGTATGTCTGATTGTATTGAACACACTTGATATTTCAGAAGAACACAATCCTCTGCCTTAATATTGAAGAAAATATATTAAATTGTATGCAGTAAAAACAATAACAACTTCTAAACAAGACACAAGTTTAAACTTAATGTTTTTTAACGGTTCGCAGGATCGTTTTATTATTGGTTTTAATGTGTAGTTCTTATGAATGTGTTCAAATATTTTATTTCGATTAACTGACGAACGGAATGCACATGCTCCGAAATAAAATGTAATAAATTTAACATAGACGCTAATTCTTTTTTTTTTCAATAATACTGTATTGGTGATATAAGGTTATAATTATATAACTAGTTTGTCAGTTGCTGGCATTGTACTTTTTATTATAAATATCGCACTATGCGAATATTCTTATTAGAATATAATACGTAATGTATATTTCAAGATCACGCCTTATAGATCAAGGTTGGCCGTACAATAGATAATACGTTGAATTATGAAACACAAGTATATTGTGGTTGCATCAATTCCGTATGGACGCATGTCTTATTCATTGAGTTATGTCGTAGTGTTTTCTTACTATAATTGTGCCTACTACAAGGTAAAATATTTGACACTTGGTGTCATTGAAATTATAGTTGAATACCTCTGATTTGAGCGTTTGGTATGTTCATAGTAGTATTATGTTGAATGTAGTTAATACATTCTAAACAAATATCTAGACATTAAGATGGATTTCCCCATAATATCATTTTTGAAAATTAGACAAAGTTTCATTGCTTTATGTTATTGAATGAGACAAGAAAAGAGTTGTATCGTCATACGACAATTATGTTTCGTGAATATCAATACTAAAATCCGGTTTATTTTTCTAGCGCAGCCAATTTACCACACTGGTTTTTGTTTTATATAATGCAAAGCTATCGATATGCTTACGAAACCACTACAACATAGAATTACCTTGATAAATGTATACTATATGTAAATATTTGTTTATTATATTGGCGATTATTTGAATGCGTGTTATATCAATAAGCCATAGTTATTTTTCAAAGTACAATAATTGAACTATTAATCGAATAGAATGTTACAACTATGTTTGTATATGCACTTTGAAAAAAACATAGATATCCTAATATTTTGTGCTGCTTAACTACTTTGTTAGTTTAAGAAATATACATTCGTAGACATCGTGCATTGACAGTTACTCATATGTTTGTTTCGTTTGATTTGTCGCAGTTTCTTACCGCCTCACATGTACCAACACATGTTAATAAATACGACACATTTCAAAACGTCGTTGGATGATCTGTCCATATTTTCATCCGTAAAAAATATATTATACAGGGAAGTAACATATGTTGGAAGTCAACATACTTTCAATGAGTCAATGATACATTGAATAAGGTATTTAGTTTGAAACATGAGAGCTATTATACATTTTTTTCTTCATTTTATTTCAAATACGTTAGCTGATATAAGACATATGCTCTTCTGAATTACTCTGAATCGATGGGCATATCGCAAAAATAAAACCTTCAATTGGCGTTTAGGTTGAAGCTATTAATAAGACCTGAACATACACCGTTTAATACAAGGGACTCTAAAGCAAACCTTCAAAGATAAGGAGCAGTTTTGTTTTACATGTCGGTGAATGCTTTCTAGAGATATATTGTTTAATTTGACTTGAGGTTAAAATTTATTTACACGTATATGTATCGTGAATATTGCTTGGCCAAGTGTGAGGTTGAGCGCTCTTAAACCGGTTTAAACCCCAAACGCGTTGCATTGACCCTTCCAAAGCGGTGACCCCAGCTTTATTCTTCTATGTGTGTATGTTGTTTCGTATTGTGCTGTTTCGTACTGTGTTGGCAATTGATCACTTGCCTTAAATAAAGGACCAACTAATTGTTTATAATGAGAATGCAATTCTGCTCAGCAGCTGGAGTTTCACTTGTTTATATTTAGTATACATATGTGTAACTTGACCCTTTCCAACAACATCACTTCAATTCGTCATTGTTACTGTCAATATTCAATCGCTGCAAGGCGAACTGAAGGTTTGGAGTGAGTTATTGGGATAAAGAATACTGCAGCTACATAAACAAATAACATCGCATATGCTTTGCAATTTAGACCTGTATCTACCGATAATAATGCAGCATGAAATTCAATCATATGTTATGAGTCAATATGGTATAATACTATGTGAGCATCAGAGTCCCTATTTGACCCGAATTGTCCTGAAGTGTATATCCATACATACAGGATAACATGGTATTATTAAGTTTATTTCATGCTGATTCAGCAGACGCTTTAATTTGGAGAAATTATACGACTTGTACCACTCTATATATCATAAGCATAAATTTTCGTTGACAGTGAATTGCCGACTTCAATGGAATATCGATGCGAAAAATGTATTGTTCGAGGTAAACCAAACCACGTCATTTAGATGATTCATAAGGAAATCCAATAGACAAGCCAAACACCTAAATGGCATTCTAACAAGTCATCTGTGTCGACCTTAAACATATTATTTTACCAATTGGATGAGCGTACACCGTCTGTATATGCACATGAAACAAGACTTATACGCTGTTGTTGTTTAACCGAAACGAGACATAATACGGTGCATGTATGTGATTATTGAAGCTTACTTGGAATTATAAAGATAATAATGTAGCACGTTAGTTGTTAAACACCTCAGATATATATATATATATATATATATATATATATATATATATATATATATATATATATATATATATATATATATATATCTATATATATATATATATATATATATATATATATTATATATATATATATATATATATATATATATACTATATATATATATATATATATAATACATGCACTATATCAAGCACATTTGTTTTTTATCTATTTTATATATATATATTATATATAGAGGGTGTACGTTAATTAATGAAATCATCGTTCGCTCAACACTGAATAGAATGTGAAATATATCATGCGACGCAAAGCCGATCCGAATGATGCATCATAAAAAGAAACGCGTTATTTTGAAAAGCTCTTAGATTTTCGATAAACGGGATTAAAATGTATACATGTATACTGCAGTATATCAAGTTTACTCATTATATACTCAGCTGAACAACCTTACACATATTGTTTTGTAAGTAAATGTAGCTTTTCAACAATAATCTTCATTTGAATGTTAGAGTGATTACCTGCAAGATAAGACTGACAGGCTGGGGCGAGCGATTTATTGGGTACTGTATCTTAAGTTTTGATAGTACGACATATTTAAGCTGACTAGTACACTGGTATTTTACTTTGACATTCAAACGCGTATTTATACACCAAGAGTGCACACACATCGCAAGGTATTGATGCATGCATATATCTATGTTATCAGCTATAAATGTGCCTAAAGTAGAGATTATCTGAACATACTTGATTTAACGAAATCATCAACTTAATGAGATGCACCGCGTGCGTCCAAATAAGCGGGAACGCTTACACGGTGGTTTACAACTACACAAGCTCGAACAAGATTAATTTGGCAAGCATCACCGTAAGTTTTTTTTAAATTCTTTCCTTGCATGTATATTAACGCCTTGTGTCTAGCTTTATTATCGAGTGCTAAGATTCTACGAAGCAGCGCCCATAGGTGAGTTATTACTTTACACATATTTCTTTTGAACTATTTTTAATTATTTTAAAAATTTAAACAAATGATAAAGTATATATAAGAATAATAAAAGAACAACTCATTGACATTGATTATAAGGAGGTAATGTGGGAACATCAATGCCAATGAGGATGTTTTGGACACCCTTATTTTGTTGTAGATTTGAAATAAATGACTAAAATAATTAACTTTTTCTAAATAGGTCTACGCGCATTAAAACTATTGTAAATCATTTTATGTTATGATATACAATAAATAACCAGAATATACGTGGTTTGTCTTTATTTTTATGTTGAAACTAACCATACATTCAATTAATCAGTGTATGCCAAAGTTATCAAAAGCCTGGGATAGGTATTGGCGTAAAGGCCGCAGTATGTGGCGCAAAACCCTGTGAGCACTTGGTGTGTTTAAAAAATAATTTCCTAGATGTGATGGTTACTAATTTAGACTTTCACGGAGCGTAACCGCGCATTTATACCTGTGCCAGTGACCCACTATATTACCTTCTAGCAGCCACACTATATAACCCTCTGGCATACACCAACCTTTACCGGTAACCCATATATCTCACCAGTAATACCATTTGCCAGTAACCATGACACCACACGCCGGTAAACACAATTACACGCTGGCTCCTACTGCGGTGCCAGTAACCACCGAACTTTACCAACAGGGTGTAGTGCCGGGAAGATCTCATCAACCTGACCCCTGCAAGTCTGGGTAACCAACCAACCATGCAAGCAACCAACCAACCAAACCTCGCCCCGTGCAGTTAGCCTTTTGCTCTAATGTTTACGTAAAGAGATGGGTTGTGACCCACTGCGTCATTGCGGTGTTTTCCCGAAGGAGTCCATAGCAATGGCAGCGGAGAGCTCAAACCCCCTAGAATATACTTGTTTATTTATAAATTAATACTGATTAACCAAATTGAGTGGAACTGAGAAATTCAACAACCTGTACTCAAAGAATTTTACGCCACAAATTAGTTGAAACACATTCGTCTGACCATATCTCGAAACAATCGTGTCTTTGCATTCTTTCTGTTGCGCCACCAGGCGGCCGTCCGCTGAAACTGAAAGTGTTGCCCCTGACAGATGACAATGCAAATGGCATTGTTTCTTCATTTATTTTTGTTCGCATTTTATGTATTTGTTTGTTTTAAAAAATAGCAATAAGAAAACAATGAATTATTCATAAAACACATCACAAACATAGCATTCCTCATATATTTAGATGAGACGATGTGCAGCCGCAAACCACTGCAGAGGTGAAGAATTATTAGAGTTTCGTGAGAGGCATACATAAACTCGCACTGGTGAGAATCTGGGCGACTACAGGAAGGTCATCCCAAAGATGTTTGGGGTGAATTCTTTTCGTGACCAAATCGCCATGTACACGTCTTATTCCGCAAAGCGACCAGATAGATTCTCAAACGATGATGATCCATTTTACCTAGCGCCGCGAATCAAAGAGGGTTGCTCAAGTCAATTGTTTTTGAGACAACGCCTTGGGGAGGTGAAACTTGCAAAGATGCTAAACACCATGGCGGTGGCAGCAAATCGTCCAAAGGTCAAACGCTACACAAACCACTCAGCGTGAAAACATCTTGTCCAGAAGCTATAACTTATGGCTATTACTGGTCTTAAGAATGGTCAGTATATCTTGAACTATTCTTCAGTAACTGAAAAACTACTTCAACAATGTTAAACCCTATTGTCAACGTTCACAAAAGCACTGTCGAGGTCTGAACACACCATTAGAACAACAAACACAACATGTACAGCAAAACAAACATCACAAACAAATCCTGTGTCTGTCGCAATTCCTGAACATACTTTGAATTCAGATTTCATTTTCCCCATCCACCACACAAATTCCACTGTAAACACGGAATTTAATATTTCAACAGCAAGGTTTTAACATCACAGTTCTATGCAGCAGCATTTAACATCCAATACTTCAATGTAATAAACGCATCGAGTACAGGATCACTTACAGATCTAAATAAATAATTATTGAATTTGAAATCCTCTCACGGGCACATATTACTAGCCTTCTGAGTACGAAGAGCTCTGCGAGTGAACACGAGAGCCCCGAAACCAATATAGAACTCTCGTTATTGATTTACCGTTATTGATAAAAATAAGCGTTGTCTCGTTTTCAAAACAAAAGCATAAGACACCAATGTTAAAAAGGTTTTTTGTTCAATACAAAATGTGTTATCTCATGGACTACTTTGTTATAAATTTTACGCGGAATGACACACTCGGTTTTTTTTCCTTAATTACAGATGTCATCGTCCAACGGAGATCTTCAGTGCGAAGGGTGCGGTGTTGCTTTATCTTGCGCATACTCTTTAAAGCGTCACATGTCGCTTCATAGTGGGTGTAACTACGTGTGCGATTTTCAAGGGTGCGGAAAAACATTCAATTGTAAAAATGCGCGTCAGTGTCACACCCGTTCTCACACCGATAGTACAAACGTTTATAGTCAAGAGTGGGAAGATTATCATTACGACGTATTGGCTAAACAGGCATGAACATGAGCTTCACCTAGGCAAGGCATCAAATAAACGTGTAAACTGTGTGCGAAGCAATGTCAGTGAATATATGCTCTTCACCAATATTTAAGTACACATTCTGATGAAAAATATACAACTATGAAACATGTTTGAAGTCGTACAAAACCGTATCAATTCTTCGAATGAACAAATACAGCCTTTCGGACCATGGGCTAAGGAAAGCATGCCTGTGCAACATGCACCAAAACGTTTAAAGCGAGATGATACGATTTTGTCAAATATTTATGAATTTATATAAAATGTGTAAAAAACTTATTATACATTCAATATTAATTCTGAAATCGAAAATGTCTGTACAGTCGAATTCGCCAGCATGTATATCATGCATGTACGACGTGAGTCTAAATTTAGTTTATCGGTTCATTTTAGATTCCTGCAACTATATATATTCATACGACACACGAACACTAACTCTGATCCTAATAAAAAGACGAATGCATCGGTTATTGTAGGAAAATATGTACGAAATATCTTCGTCACAATCAGCTCGGGGCGCTAATTTGTCTTTGCTGCATTAAATGAAATTCGTCTTCAATGTATAATTTTTCTTGCCTTTTTGTGTTATTGTAACATATTTGTTTTAATATATTACAATTTAACACACATAAAAATCGTATAATCCCGCTTTAAGACATGAAGGCATTTAAAACAGCACATGAATAAACACGATGCTCCGAAAATTTCTTGCCACGTCTGTTGAATAATATTTTAATGACAGCAATGTATGAAAAAACATCTTAAGATATGTGATGTGCAAATAAATCAAGATTTATTCTAACATCCTATGCTGAAAAACTACAACTTTTACACTCTTACTATTTATTTCATAGCTTGAACTGTGTTTATTAAAGTTGAGTACTGTGTCAGTTTTTGTTTAATTTACGAAATTCTTATTTAACCAAAAATCACGAGGTTTCCTTTAACTATTTTTGTACATTTATCGTCGTTCTGGTGTCTGTTGACATGTCGTTATCATTTTCGTTCACGCCAATGTGTTTGACCGAATATCTTTTATTAGGAGCAAAGTATCTTGAACGTTTAATGGCACGAAGGTTTTATCATGAAATCTGAGTTTCAGCATGTCCATTAAATTATCGATACAATTACAACCTGTTTCACAGATGTAAAAATAAAAACATGTTTAAAAATCGAATAAATATTAATTTTGGTTATCATATAATTAACAAAGTCATTTTATTTTGAAGTTATTTTTCTTGAATTATCTAAAACATACCGGTTTGCATTGTAGTACATGTTTTAGGTCACAATTTAGACCGTATTACACATCCATGCAAATATAAAAAGGAAACATTGATTTAATAATTTAGTTATCAAAGTTGATTTATTTAAAGTTTTTTTGCCATCTTTTATTATGTTCTATACCAAGAGTCGACACTCTGGCTACGAGTGTTTGTTTTTGTATGCTTGTTATTGTTTGTTTAAATTTCCCAGTATGAATAAATCAATTATATGCGATATGGTTATTTTTGTGATTATAACAAAAGGACACATTGATAATCAAAAAGTATGTATGCATTGTGTTAAGATTTACGTATGTATACAGTGTGTTAGGATTTCGAGTTACATGTTAATTGTTAATAAATTTGAAAATATATTTTGTTGGAATTCATGCATCGTTTTATTTAGTATGGATTTTGGTTGATAAAGCATACTTTTACGCCACTTATAGTGTTAATTAAGTTACATATAAGTGACAAAAACTATTAGTTAATAACGTAATATAATTTGCAAGTAGTTTAAAGTTGGCATGGAGTCCGAGTGTGCTTTACATTTCATTATGATATATATACCCAAAACCGTTGCGATTCTCATTATAAATAGTAATGTCCTTTTATGTGTCATTATTGATTTACATTCTTAAATATTAAGTGTCATTATTGATTTACATTCTTAAATATTAACACTGTGTGTACATGCATACATGTTTCTGGTCAATTTACATTAATTTAATTTATTTTGAATCATCTTTACTTGATCATAAATGTAACAATAAATCAAATACATGATATTAAGTCTCATGAGTATGGAAGAGATAATATGTAGTATATTATACCGATTCACGAAGTCATGTAAAACACAAAGCCGCAAAACAGTTCAAGCAACTTTTACTGTGGGACTTTTACTTAGTTACTTTTAATCTCATATTGATCAATATTCTGACATCTTTGACATCTAGAGTGTATTCATAGATATAACAATGTAAGGAATAAATTTCTTACCAAATTAAACATAATTAAAAACCATGATTGTTAAATTTAATAAACACAATCAATCACAATGCTTTAGAAATAAATCCAAATCTGATGTCAGCATCATGGCTAAGGAACCATAAGACAAAGTCTAACACGACAATTGTCAAGTGTTTTACTTATAAACATTAATGAAAATCAAGGGTGGGTTATTCTGCATTAAATATAAGCGGATATTTTTTTGAGAAAAAAATTAAGGTTCATATTCAATAATGATGTAAAGTCATTTGTACTGGTTCAAATCTACAGTGTTCTATATTCACTTTCTTAATAAGCAAATACCAATATTTTTTAAAATACACCATCTGAACCGCGCAAAACGATTTTGATGTTGCCATTTGTACGCAATACGGATTACGTGAACCCCGATACCCATAAGATACACACTCAATCCGAACTTACATTTGTTATGTACATTGGGAAATTGGATATTTCAATTATTTAAATTTCATTATATACCATATCTGAATTGGGGCTTGTTATGTACGAGCCGAATTGTTAATCAAGGGCTGAGACAAATCAACATATGTTCCCGATAATTGAACTACATTGGAGAAATGAAACCATACTTCCATAATCAATTTTTCAAACTTCATTACATACCCCATCCGAAAACATCTGTTATGTTAATTCCTAAATACCCACAACATACAGCTACTTTACAAGATGAACTCTCAAATAGTTTGATCACTTTAAACTTTTAACTTCTGTTTACGTATAAGCTGGAAATATTGATGTAAATAACATTTCAACATTTTCTTACATATCAGTAATTATAACAGTTACTAATGAATTACTCAAACATAGTATTAAAATATGTCCCTATTATTAAATCTATCTGTACTTAAATTTCTATCTTAAGAATAAACAATATGGTTATGTCACACACTCTTGTTTAAACCGTGGGCATCTCAGCAACTTACACAAATATTATTTAACATTCATATTTATTATATAACATTTACCAGTACCTTAACAAATATATATATATGACTATTTTACGCGAAAATGATTTATAGATTTAGTATTGTTAATTATAAAGTTCATAATTCAGAAACGGGTAAAAATAATATTTCAAATAATTTCATTTTCGAATATTGCTATCATGAAATGGTCTCTGTTGCATAACTACTTATTTGCTTACATATATCATTTTTTCATGATTCAAAAAACATAACAAAAAACACTGTCAAAGTGAAAAAAATAAATTAATTACAAAGTCTTTTAAAATTAGTTATTATTTAAAGGGCATTGTTCGTTTTCTATCTAGAGTTCTTTTAAATCATTAGACACCCAATGAAAATCGATACCTTGTGAGCAGAGTAATACCATTGGAGCAGTGCTCGTTATTTTAGCATGAACTAACATAGGGAAAGTACATTGAAAAAATCAAAATGTGCAAAGCCCAATTCGAAACAACTGTGTATTTACATTGATAACAAAGTTATTGGCCTACATGTAGAAAAAATCCTGACACATTTTCTTAAAAAATGAGCGAAATGTGGCTCCCTGAAGTAGAAGATCGAGAAAAATGGGCCAACATGGTCATTAAAAACGCAAATTTCTCCACAATAAATAGTTTTCTGGAGAAACCCTGCTGAGAGGTTATGACAGACATGTGTAAGTTTGTCTTAATCCTTTAATTATTGTAGTGGCTTGCAAATTAAAGCAGTTTTTCTCTCCTAAATGCCTGAACATGGCCCATTTTGCCCGAGCTTCTACTTCAGGGAGCCACATTTCGCTCATTTTTTAAGAACATTTGTCAGGTTTTTTTCTACATGTGGGCCAATACCTATGTTATCAATGTTAATACACAGTTGTTTCAAATTAAACTTTGAAAAAAATCTATTTTACCAGTGTACTTACCCTATGTTAATTCATGCTAAAATAACGAGCACTGCTCCAATGGTATTACAATGCTCACAAGGTTTCGGGTTTTGTGGGGTGTTAGATGTAATGTCAAGTCTTAAAGAAGCATGTATTTTTGCTTCATTTACTTTGTAATGTTCCCGAATGTACTAAGCGCCTTTCGAATTCCGCCGAGGCTGCTTATAGTTGCCTGCTTTCTTTTGTGCAGAGTCTTTACGTCAAACTCATGCTTTATTAAACATTTGTGTTTGAAGCATAAAACGAAAAATCCAAAAAATGCAGTTAAATTTAAAAACTGTTTTATGATGCCCCCGAATGGTGGCATATAGTTTTTACACCGTCTGTCGGACTGTCTGTCTATCTGTGTGGCCGATCCATATCTTTGTGACTTTTGGGGGTTACTGTGCTCAACAGTTATGGAAAAGGGAATTTTTGATACATATATTGCGATTGTCTGTTGGAAGCAACTTGCTGCTCATGCAAGGTAAAATATGTTTTTTGAGACCACCTTTCCATGAAAGCTTCTAAGAAAACATTATATATGGCCTAAAAATTCACAGACCATGAACGGTGTCAATCATAAACAATAAGACACTTGCGTATTAAGTCTTCAATAACTTTGTTTCATATTGGTAATGCATCAACAGGATTTGTACTGATGATACATGGATCAGTAGATCATCCTGCGCTTAAGTATAATGTCGAAAAACTATTGTAAATGTACAAACCTTTCAAAACTTCCGACGAAAACATTTGTCCGTTAACCGCCATTTTGAAAAACAGTTACTATTTTTCACACTTACGCCACGTCAGTTACTGGCGTAAGATCGATCCCCAGCAAGCACTATATGCAAGTTTATCAGTAACAACGTGCGAGCATCGAAGAACATCTAACCTCGTTGTTACTTCAGCGTCTCGTTTACAAAAACTCGCTTGCACTGGCCTTTAGTTTTCGCTCATGATCTCACGTTACAGAGCTTTTGTCGGGCTCTGTAGGTCACACATTTAACTAAAATGTCCCTTGGTTTCAAGACAAAATGGTTTTGATGTCAAGCTATATATCTCGTCAATTAATAGGTCCACGCCTAGGTGGTGGTTTAACATAATTTAAATTAAATCGTCCGCATTCTCCTCTTTTTTGGACTGTATTGGTCCCCGATCAGCTTGTATTAATAGCTGAGTTATATGTTCTTTGAGCGCATGGTTTTCGTTCATAAGGGTTTCAATTTTACTGTTAAGCGACTCTTACCGCACAGTTACTATTTTTCACACTAACGCCACGTCAATTACTGGCGTAAGATCGATCCCCTGCAAGCACTATATGCAAGTTTATCAGTAACAAACGTGCGAGCATCGAAGAACATCTCCCCTCGTTGTTACTTCAGCGTCTCGTTTACAAAAACTCGCTTGCATTGGCCTATAGTTTTCGCTCATGATCTCACGTTACAGAGCTTTTGTCGGGCTCTGTAGGTCACACATTTAACAAAAATGTCCCTTGGTTTCGAGACAAAATGGTTTTGATGTCAAGCGATATATCTCGTCAATTGATAGGTCCGTGCCTAGGAGGTGGTTTAACAAAATTTAAATTAAATCGTCCGCATTCTCTTTTTTGGACTGTATTGGTCCCCGATCAGCTTGTATTAATAGCTGAGTTATCTGTTCTTTGAGCGCATGGTTTTCGTTCATAAGGGTTCAATTTTACTGTTAAGCGACTCTTACCGCACCATTGTGTTATTCTTATTATTTTGCGTGATGTTTTGTTGAATTTATAAAGACCTCGTTTATTAAAGGTTATTTTATTTAAAATTATTTTTTGCGCGCAAATTTGAAAGTGTTGTAAAACTGTGGTCAATAGGTATATTGATAAGTATGGAAATATCCGCATAATACAGGAGTGCGATAAATGAATTTTCGATACTTTGTACCCGAAATACCATGAAAGCATACGAAACTTAGCATGAATAAATGAGCATTTCGTTCGTGGAAAACAGAGTAAAATTGTAAAACACGTATATAAGTTCATTTGGTAGAATTGTAGTTCAAAGTAATTTGTATGTGAAATAAAAGAAGATATTTGTTGCATGTACACAATAACTCACCATTTATATTTATATGCCGCAATGTTTTTAAAAAGTAAATACACGCTTCCTTATTAAAAAATATGCTTAATTGTTGTACTTTGTGGTCTCACTTGGAACAACGCGTCTGCAGGCTATATAAATCGAAAACGTGAAATTTTACAAAAATAAGGAAACTGGTACGGAATAGGAGTACATAATTCAACTGAACATCAAAATATATCAGAATACTAAGCACATAACCATTCCGTTCGATAAAATATTGTGATTTTTGCCGTATGTGTAGGGAAAATTGGCATTTTTAGACAGATATGACTATACCATTCAGGTTACCCGGGACGCGATATGTTTAACTACCCTATTATCACGGTCACGGATTTTGTGAAAAGCAGAACCTAACCAGATTTATTCTATTGAAATTTCGAATATATTTTAGCGATTAAATAGCCCTCTAAGTTAATAGGAAATTTAGTCGGATATGGTGAAACATAAATATGCTATGACTTTTTTGTAAACGTGCAGTACCCATGCATAGAGAATGCGTTTGCAAAGGTATCCGAGATAGAGTGAACCCGGTTACAAAAGTAAATAAGAAAGCTTTTGCAAAAGTACCTCAAGTAAAGTGAGCATGTATATAAAAGTACGTCATGAAGAGTCGAATCGTTACAAAACGTACCATAAGTAGAGTGAACCGGTTAAAAATGTTATCTAAAAATTGAAAAGAATATTCAGAATATTGGCTTAACCCTTTCCCACTCAGGGGCAAATGGAAAATAGCTATGTGCAAACAGCATAAAATCAGAACAGCCTGCGAGTAACTTGCAGTATGTTAATGTTTTATGCTATTTGCTGCTCAACAATATGTACCGGTAAGTGTTGGAAATGAAGCCTTTAAAACTTGCAATCAGTAAGAAAGGTCTATAATAAAATTTGACTTTCTAAGGGACTACAAATGCGTAAAATGTATCTAAGTGGTAAAGGGTTAAGAATGTTTTTGATACAAGGCCCATGTCTAAGAGCTCTGCACATCCTCTTTGTCCTAAACAATGGTCTATTTTCTATTTTTGAATTTCAGTTCCAATCGAAGCATGCTTTGCAGTTATCAAATTTAAGTACAGAGCAAACTCAATATCTAATGATATATGAGCTGTGTTCCTTTAACTCGTATGTCAATCTATACATGTGCTTTAATTTGGTGTTGAATTCCTTCGACACTGACCAGGTGTCTAAATATTAGCATTTAGTGGAAAGACCAACATATGGATGATGCAAACTATTATATGCCATATAGACAACGAACAAAAGACAATATGGTGGAAATATGGTATTGCACAAAATAATACATTAAACCAAATAAATACAGGAGAGTAATATGCATACAAACTCTTTACCAAATGGAACTACATGACCAAGTTCTAAATATGTTTTAACCGTTTTTAAACAAAATCATTATTCACCAATATAACTCAGCACAGATTCTTAACAACAAGTTACAAATGACTATGATTATATCAATAAAAAAACCTCCAACGACACCAAATAAATTTTTGAATTTCCTGCCTAATAATTATGTTCAAGTCTTCATTTAAATGATCATTTTTAATTAAGCCTTTCAATATCAAAGTCCATATATCACAACATAATTAAACAGCCATTAAGCCTCTGACACTAGGGAGCAAATACAGCAAACAACAAGATGATGCATTCCATTAACGTATGAGCCCCCAGTTGATGCCTTATATGTATCGATTCATTTGCCCATTTGAATAGTTATATGCCAAAAAGAAGGTAAATGGCTAGGCGAAGATGAGGTTAAGGCATTAGGATGTGTTGAGCCTGTTAAAAACATCAATGCAAGTATCAAAGCTTTGAAGCAAGCAGTACTGATGTTTAGACGAAACATGACATTTTGGTGGACTATGCATTTGAACCATCTGAATTACTAATTATTTCCAAAGGTAGGGGATTGTCAACGTCAAATAAGGTAACATGATGTGGAAAGACAACATCATTTGAAGTATTAATGTTTTGTCTCAAGCATCATTAATGTTGTACCAAAGGTGCCATTTTGATTAAACCTCATATGGACACAAGAAGTAACTGAGAAGCCAATCCCTATATGCCTAAACACATCTGTAAATCCTGGGGGCCCAAAAATCACTATCGAAGTATAAACATAGTTTAATGCGGAAAAGATACCGGTATGGTGAGAATTGCAGTTCACCTTTCAGAGTATTACAATGTGCAAATGAAACATTGTTGAAACTGTACTTCTAAATGAAATAAACTTCCAAATTCAGATGGCACAATAAACCGCTTGTTTGAATGCCTGTCTTACCATATTAGACCCTGTTTATCACAAACACATTAGTCCTGTTTATTTATAACTAATTACAAACACAACCTTCATTAACTGACATATTTTCTGTGAAACAAAGATTGAATCCAACAATTTACAGCTGCAAGATATTCAACAACAAAAAACACAAACAATTTCCTTCATAGTTTGTATAGAAAAAAATGAACTCCAAACTGTGCAATTTTCATTTATCTTATGATATATTTATCTGTAAACTAAACTTATATTATAGATCAAGTATGAAGTAACATCATTCAGTTATCTTGAGCTTTAAAGCACCCTACAATTACAACAAATCTCTATGAAAAACTTCTTTAAAATACTTATAAAAAATATGCTGATCACCAAATATGTATATTAAATGTATTATAACATCAAGTTAACAAAAATATATGTTAATTAAATTCATAATTACAAGAATCATCCCTTCGTAAACCCACAACCAAATGTATGTTTATGTGATTATAAGGATCATGTTTAAGACCTGCAGTATTATGGACATGTTTTTGGAGGTATAAATAATATTAAATACATATAACATAATTAATGCAAATATAATGCATGGTTTATATCAGCTACACATGTACTTGCAATTAGTATTTTATGTACTGGGCTATTACTGTATTCAAGAAGATTCAGAATACCTCTAGTATATAATATAGTTGACTATCTAGATTTATTTTTATAATTCTTATTTGATTTTCAGACAGGAATATGTACATGGTGAATGTTTAATGACACATGTTTTAATAAAATCAATAGTCAAAAAGTTGTTTATTGACAAGAACATTACATGACAGAACTATACACGTTAGTGTTAATCTTAAAACATAAATGCAATTCTTCTTTTTGCACACATGGTTAACGGGGCATAATCATGGTATGTCCCTGAATTATAGATTCGTATTTAAGTCCCATGTTTAACACACATATATCTTTCCCTTCAAACGAGCTTAAACAAATAATTTATATAAAGAACCCATGAATGCTGAACAGGTAAATGAAACGGTAAAATACAAACATGTTTAGACAATACAGTGCACCATGTAGTATTGCATTGCAATAACAATTGCTGACTTCAACAATTAAGTTGTAAATGATCTGAAATTATCTTATTATGAATAACATTTCATAATTCGATCAACAAACTACTAACAAAAACAATTTAACAACAAACTTTTAGCATTTTTGATTAAAACCACTGTTGACTGATTTGTTCATCAGATCATCTCACATCATAAATCAAGGTTCACTATTTTGGTAAAATTTCATGGAAGGATAATTCACCCTCTACATTACAGGTTTTACTGATTCTTTATTAATATTTTATAGATCTAGTAAATTTAAGAACTATTTGTTGAAATTGGCATTGAAATGGAAAATATCATCTGACAAAAATTGTTGAAATTGGCATTGAAGTGGAGTATATTTTCTGACCAAAAAAATCACACTCCTGATCAATTAGGCTCCACCTTTTTGGAATGATATCTCATTTAACGGCGTTTATACTAAAATCAGGAAGCAATAGCCACAGCCACAATAGCCACAACAAATTTTAAAATCTCATGAAAAATCTTTCACAAACCCAATTACACAATTTAAACAGAGCAACTAAAAATACTTTTATGCGAAATAACTGGCGCAGGGTAAGCAGTGTTCACCTAGACAAACACACATGGCTGCATCAAGAGGCCCCATTGACACCATGTCCATTGATGACGTGAACACAGGCTTGCAGCTTCGAGCTCAGCTCCAGGCTGAGGGAGCTTGCTAGATTCTGGAAGGCTTCTGGATATTTGCTCGCTACGTCTTTCACAAAGTCCACTGTTAACTTCTCACACTCTGTTGAGAATCATAAAAAAGTCATATGGAAAACCTACTAAACAGCAAATTTCTGGTCAGACAGTAGTAGTATTTTGATATACTATACAAAAAGGATGCAAAACGAACATTAAGACGCCACTTCTTCCTGCTATTTATATGGAATATTACCATAAGATGCATGTTGATATACAACCTTGTAATATTCATGCATGCTTTAATTACTAATTTATTATGCATATATGCACACACAAATTTAGATTATTGGTGAAATGTGTTCTATACAAACCCTGAAATTGGAAAGGTTGCCACCATTTGAGTTCTTTTAACTTATTATTAGTAGCACAACTAAGTGATAAATATTTCTTAGAACAACAAATGTGGAGTTCAAAGGACTTAGTTGCTAACAGACCTGGTTTGAAGTTCTCTGTTCCTAAGCACCCAGCTATAGCCTTCAGAATGTCTGGGATACCAGCAACCACCTAAACAAAAAAGCAAATTTGATGAATTGATATACCCCGCCAATATACTTCTGGACACAAAAGTTTTCTGGACTGATGGACAAAGCCAACGTGCATCATCCTTTTATCCATATATATATACTCATACCAAGTTTCAATGAAATCCATCAAAGCACTTCCAAGATATGGTTCCGGACACACAAAAAGCATTTTTTTAAGATACAAAGGGCCATTTCTCTGTTATTATCCAATGGTGTACAATGCTATTTGACAAGCATCATCCTCTTATTCATATATATACTCATACCAAGTTTCAATGAAATCCACCAAAGCACTTCCAAGATATGGCTCCGGACACAAAAAAGCATCTTTTCAAGATACAAAGGGCCATAACTCCGTTATAAACTGATGGTGTACAATGCCATTTGACGTGCATCATCCTCTTATCCATATATATACTCATACCAAGTTTCAATGAAATCCGCTAAAGCACTTCTAAGATATGGCTCCGGACACAAAAGTGCCGGAAGGACGGAAAGACGGACGGACAACGCCAAAACAATATCCCTCCGCCTATGGCCGGGGATAATAAGGACACAAGTGTTCCAGACTTACAAACATATTCAAGTAAAAAATGGACCATTCCTCTATTATAAGCCAATACAAAGCAACGGCATATGACATGCAACATCCTCTTATCCATATATGCACTCATACCAAGTTTCAATGAAATTGGCCCAAGGAGTTCCAAGATATGGCTCCGGACACAACAATGCTTTGGATGGGTGGAAGGAATGACCAACTAACGGACAAGGCTAAAACAATATCCTTCCATCTAGTGAGGGAGTTGGAAGTTTTAATTGCTTTAAAATGAAGTATTTATATTAAGCCTTACTTAAACAAATAGTTTTGTCACAAAAGTGATTGATATAACCAAGTGATTAAGTACTTTATGTACAAGGCCAAATCAGTAAGTAATGTGTTGATCACTCCGAATAAAATAAAAGGTCAAGCACATCTACACTTCATGATGATGACAATTCTACAATTTAACTCCACAAACAAGTTAAACCAAACACTCAACAAATCAACTCCATGCATACCTCTTTGTTGCCTGCAGCATAAAGCTGAGTGATGCAGCGGTAGATTGTTATGTTTTCTTCCTGGTCCTCTTTCAATGGCAGGCACTTCACAATCACAGGCACCACCTACAAGATAAGGCACATAAAGGGCTAGCACCCTAACAACTACAAGACAAGGTACACAATCACACATAACAACTACAAGACAAGACACCCTACATTATCACATGTACCATCTACAAAGATAACAAGTACTGGTTCAACCCATGAAAGGGACTCAAGAGTTTGTTTTAATAAAACAAAGGCTTCCAAAACCAATTTATATTAAAGGAATAGTGGAAACTCGGTTTTCTATCTTGGAAAAGCTGATGATCTCTTCACTTACCACATCCAAGGGCACATTACTCTGGCTGGTCAGGATCATTCTGCTGACCGCAGCACACACGTTGTCAATCACACGGCCATTCTTCTCATTGTTCAAGACCCCAAAAAGGATCTTTAGTACTTCAGCGTAGTGTCTGCAATGATAATGAAAATACCATTTACATGAAGACATTATTTGGAATGTATTACCTACCACCCACACTTTTGCTGATGTGAATACCTTTGAAAGTGCATGAAAAAAAGGTGACTCAAACATATGAGTCTGTGCTTCATCAATGGCCTTGAATGATGATCCGGAAGACATGTGTTAAGTTTCGAATAAAAAACTGTAGAAGGTACAGAGACATATTTATGTTCCAGGCAAACTTTTACCAAATTCCATCCTGCATAGATTCGACACAAACCTTTATCTTACTTTTCTTAAAAGAAACCTAAATGTTACAGGTCTTGGTCAGTCACTGTTTAAAAATTGTGAGCAAATACAAGTATTTAAAGTTTTATTTCAGTATCTGTAGTAAACAAATGAATAGGGCTTGGTTCATGCAAACCTACACCTGAATTTCGAGTACAGAAAGGGGCATAATTTTTCTCCATGCCAACAAATAGTCGTGCTTAAAATTATTCTTCAAAATACTAAGCTTAGTTTACTTCAAAGCTACACCAAAACAAGAGATGTGTTTGTCAGAAACACAATGCCCCCTACTGCGTCGCTCTGATTTATTTATTTTTGTTTTTTAGATCCCTTTAAAAAAATTACTTCCCTTGTAAAAATGATCTGTACCTGCCAAATAATAGATAGCAATTATCTCCCTTTAAAGCTTGCTACTTCCTTTTGATCTTTTTTTTACCTTTGACCTTGAAGGATGACCTTGACCTTTCACCACTCAAAATGTGCAGCTCCATGAGATACACATGCATGCCAAATATCAAGTTGCTATCTTCAATAAGTCCAATGTTAAAAATTTGCGGACGGACACACAGACAGACAGTTCAAATGCTATATGCCACCCTACCGGCATAAAAAACAAGAGATGTGTTTGACAGAAACACAATCCCCCCTACTGCACCGCTTTGATTGATTTATTTTTGTTTTTGATTATATTCCTTTAAAAAATATTACTTTCCTTCTAAAAATTATCTGTACCTACCAAATGATAAATAGAAATTATCTCCCTTTAAAGCTTGTTTCTTCCCTTGGATTTTATTTTTTTACCTTTCACCGCTCAAAATGTGCAGCTACATGAGATACACGTGCATGCCAAATATCAAGTTGCTATCATCAATATTGCAATAGTTATGACCAAGGTTAAAGTTTTGGGACACATATAATGACAGGCAGACAGACAGAAACATACAATGACATACAGACAGACAGGCCCAACACAATATACCCCCGATCATTCGATCCGGTGGCATAAAAAAGTTGTTTGATCAAGAGGTTGTCAAAAGTTTGACAATTACCAGCACATACTGTGTTTTCAGCAATGTTCAAGGGCAAATAACTTCCCAATGTTCAGATCATTTGGTATAAAAGTCATTGCAATTGAGCTAAAATAAAAAGATTATAACTTTAACCTGTGCATCTTCTGTCCACATTTTGACATGAGGACGCCCATGGAGTACACAGAGTTGCTGCGAACTTCGTCATCTTCGTCTCGTATCATCTTCACAAACACGGGGTACAGCGTCTCCGCGTACATACTGATTGACGGGCCAACCGCCTCGATTGTCTCCCCTAGCGTCCCTACCGCAAAGGACTTCTCTGCAGTAGAACTCGTCTGCCTCTGTGTGAGGAATGGTAAATTGGAGATATATGGTGAGGGGAGATAAGTAGTGAAGGGTGATAAAAGGTGAGGGACTTAAATGGTGTGGGAGATAAATGGTGAGGGAGTTAAATGGTGAGGGAGATAAATTGTGAGGGAGTTAAATGGTGAGGAAGATAAATGGTGAGGGAGTTAAATGGTGAGGGAGATAAATGGTGAGGGAGATAAATGGTGAGGGAGAAGAATGGCATAGGGAGATAAATGGTGAGGGGATATAAATGGTGAATGTAGATAAATGTTGAAGGGATATGAAGGTAGATGAATGGTGAATGGCTATGAATGTAGATGAATGGTGAAGGGATATCAATGTAGATGCATGGTGAATGGATATGAATGGTGAAGGGATATACAGGTACATGAATGGTGAATGGATATGAATGTAGATGAATGGTGTATGGATATGAAGGCACATCAATGGTGAAGGATATAATGAATGTATGATATGAAGGATGAATGGTGTATGGATATGAAGGCACTCAATGGTGAAGGAATATGAATGTAGATGAATGGTGAATGGATATGAAGGTACATGGAATTTTGAAGGGATATGAATGTAGATGAATGGTGAAGGGATATGAAGGTACATAAATGGGGAAGGGATACAAAGAAAGATTAATAGTGAAGTGATATGAATGTAGATGAATGGTTGAGGATATAAATGTTGATTAATGTTGATGGGTAATGAAGGTAGATGAATGTTGAAGGGAAATGAAGGTAGATACAGGGGTGTGAAGGGTGAATGGAGTTCCATGGTGAAAGGAGAGAACTTGTCTGCCTCTTTGTGATAAATGGGGAACGAAAGTCAATGCATTGGGCGTCTGAAGCAAGAAGTCACTATGACTTTCACATGTCTGTTTCATCGTTTGCGTTTTCAAAAACTGTCACTATCAAACATGTAGATCTTGATTGTGTTGTTTGAAGAGTGAAATATTTGTTTTACTCATGATTAAATAAAGAGCAAAGATGCTTCAAGGGTGTTGAGAGGTTGGAAGTGGAAATATCATAAAGTATGGATTAAGAGCAACATTCACATTACCATAGGACATTATAATTATGATTTAAAAGGGTTTGAGAACAATTTTTCTTACATCTTATAATTACACATTTTGCTTCCAATGTATTTTTCAAAATGCATTTCAAACAAGCTCACACTGAGATGAAAACACCAGCTCCCCGTGATCCATTAACTTAAAATCATAAACATCTCATATCATATTTAACAACAAATGCTTGAGATTGAAGTCACTAATTATTTAGAATGATTTATTAACAACCTCAGGCACATTAAAAACCAGACAATTTTCCAACCACAATCAAATGTACCATTCTTTTCAGCAGATCCGGCAGAAATCCCGCAAAGAACGCTGAGAAGTTTTCCCCGCCAACAAGTTTGGCCATTACAGGAATCACGTCACCAGCAGACTCTATGAGCATGCCATCAAACTCTGCTTGTTCTTCCTCCTCCTCCTCCTGCTCATCATCCTCACACTGACAGGCCACCTAAGGAAAGACAACTGAAAAGGTGATATGTGTTCCCTTATTTAAAAAGGTAGGCTAAAAGGTATGGTTTCCAAGCAACAAATATGATTCCTTTCTCATTAATGGAATGAAAACATCTCCAAAATAGAGATGCAAAAATCCTTAATGCAAAGGAAATCTTTTTTAAAGTTGAAAATCATTAATTTTTTGGTATACAAAATAATGCCATAATAGTTGCACATTTAATACTTGTTAAACGAGTATAAGCAATTTAGTAATTCAATCTCCCTATATATTTTTGCACACAAAAATTCTCATTTGATAGATGCCATCCCTCATTCCCGTAAACTAGCATATGGAAGAATATTTGAGACGCGTTCTGAGAAAACTGGGCTTATTGCATGTGCTTAAAGTGTCGTCCCAGATTATCCTCTTCAGTCCGCACAGGCTTATCAGGGACGACACTTTCCGCCTTAACTGGATTTTCGTGTAGAAGAGACTTCCTTTAAACAACAAGATGCGTTTGTGAAACACAATGTCCCCCTATATGACGTTTGACTTTGAAGGATGACCTTGACCTTGTGAAGGATGACATTGACCTTGACCTTTCACCACTCAAAATGTGCAGCTCCATGAGATACACATGCATGCTAAATATCAAGTTGCTATATTCAATATTGCAAAAGTATTCATAAAATAAGCGATTTGGGCCAAATATATTTGACCTCTGACCTTGAAGGATGACCTTGACCTTGACCTTTCACCACTCAAAATGTGCAGCTCCATGAGATGCACATGCATGCCAAATATCAAGTTGCTATCTTCAATATTGCAAAAGTATTTATAAATAAGCGATTTGGGCCACATATATTTGACCTCTGACCTTGAAGGATGACCTTGACCTTGACCTTTCACCACTCAAAATGTGCAGCTCCATGAGATACACATGCATGCCAAATATCAAGTTGCTATCTTCAATATTGCAAAAGTATTCATAAAATGAGCGATTTTGGCCATATATATTTGACCTCTGACCTTGAAGGATGACCTTGACCTTTCACCACTCAAAATGTGCAGCTTCATGAGCTACACATGCATGCCAAATATGAAGTTGCTATCTTCAATATAGCAAAAGTTATTGCAAAATGTTAAAGTTGGCGCAAACAGACAGACCAACAGACCAACAGACAGACCAACAGACAGGGCAAAAACAATATGTCCCCCACTACTATAGTGGGGGACATAAAAATACCATAAAAGCGGAAAGTGTCGTCCCTGATTAGCCTGTGTGGACTGCACATGCTAATCTGGGACGACACTTTACGCACATGCATTATGCCCAGTTTTCTCAGAATGCGACACATTTATGCAAAAGCAGCCCTGAAGTCATGGTGGCTTAGTGGATATGGTGTATGCCTAGCAATCAGACTGCAGACAATCCCCACTCTGGGAGTGTTATCAAGTCTCCAAGGACACTAAGTACAGGTTTTATTAAGTCTCTAAGGACACGAAGTACAGCTTTTAACCAGAAAACTAAGTCCACTATTCTCAATATGCCTATGGCTTTGAAGGACATCAAGCTAGAAAGAATAACTTTAAAGGGAGATTATACGATTTTGTCAAATATTTATGAATTTATATAAAATGTGTAAAAAACTTATTATACATATATTTCAATATAAATTATAATAAAAGTTAAGAAGATCATGTGTCGAAACATATGAAATAAGCTAGATATTCAATTCTGAAATCAAAAATGTCTGTACAGTCAAATGTATATCATGCATGTACGATGTAAATTAAATTTAGTTTTACGGATCATTTTAATTTCCTGCAGCTATATCTATTCATACAACACACGAACACTAACTCCGATCCCAATAAAAAGACGAATGCTTCAGTTATTGTAAGAAAATATGTACGAAATATCTTCCGTCACAATCGGCTCGGGGCGCTTATTTGTTTTTGCTGCTTTTTATGGAATTCGTCTTCAATGTATAATTTTTCTTGCCTATTTTGTGTTATTGTAACATATTTTTATCAATATATTACAATTGAACACATATAAAAATCGTATAATCTCCCTGTAACCTCTTTTTTCATCATAAAGCAATACTGCAGTTGTCTAACCTTGTGAATGAAGATAAGTTTCATGCGTGTCAGAATCTGGTCCGTCGCGTTGGGCACCTGCAGCACAGGCTGGCCTATCTTTTCCAGGAGGTCGTGAACCACGTCCACAGTAGCCATGACGACCTCACGGTCTGTGTCCTCAGAGATCACATGCAGGAACTTGGGCACCAGGTTGTTAAGCATCTCCATCATGGCTGCAATGTAAAAAAATACACATTAACATAGTGATTACATAGCAGTTATTGGAATTGGTTTTTGAATCTTAGTTTAGTTAAACTCGGTGTATCCAAAACAACTCCAGTTATAATGACATTTTTCAAGTCTGTTTCATGAGAAAAACGGGTGCATCCTTGGAAGCACCATTGCATCTTGTGAAGAAACGATGCATTAAAAGATCTCAGTATTTAGGCCAAGTGGAAATCAAAAGTTGGACCTCTCGGCTTAAAGGAGGCCAATATCGCATCACTGCCTCCAGTAGATAATTCACATCTTCTTTGAACTGAGTCTTCTATTGACACTTTTTTGTCTAGAATTCATCTCACCATACTTTATACTTAACAAAAGTGTAGGGAGCAGGGGTAGGGGTTCAATTTGAAAATCTTTAACCTGCTTTACTTTTATTATTAAACATGTAAAATGAATAACAGACTAAACTACAAAATACTACTACCCAGGTTAACCCTTTCCCACTCAGATCGAATTTAGACACATTTGTAGTCACTTAGAAAGTTCCATTCAATTAAAGATCTTGTTTACTAGATTCAAGTTTTAAAGGCTTCTTTTCCGATACTAATGAGCAGCAAAGAGCATACAACCTGAAAGACTGCGAGTTACTCGCAGGCTGTTCTGGTTTTATGCTGTTTGCAAAAGCCGTTTTCAGGTTTAACATCTCAACCCTCACCTGTCCTGGATGTTGCAACCTCATGACCCGTCTTCATGACCTCATGCAGACACACACACAGCTGTCCCAACGCCATTACGGCCCCTTTCTTGACTCTCGAGGCCGGGTACTCCAACAGGATCTGCAGCTCACTGTAGCTCTCCTCCAGAAAAGGCAGGAATGACACCCTGGATCATTAGAACATGGGAGATAAGTCATTAGTCAATTGATATATAAGTAAGTAATATTACACAGCATTAACTGCAATCTCTCTCACAGCTATGACGAAGTCCCTTGCTATATAATGTATAAATATTACCCAGCATTCACTGCAATCTCTCCAATGGCTACGGCTGTGTCTTCTTTCTCCTCCATATACGCGTTCTCTACAGATATGCCAGCGATGTCCGACATGTCTCCCTCCGCCTCATCTTCCTCTGCCTCTATATCACACTCTGTGTCAAACTCTGCATCATCAAACAGGAAGCTGCTGCTTTCTTCCTTCACGTGAGCCTGAAACGGCCGTGAGATCAGAGCACATATCAGAAAAACAAAACGATAAAACCTGTTAAGCATAAGTGAGTAAAGATATTGGCATTGTTTTCTTTATCAACTCTGGCAATGATAAAAATACAAACAGATTCTGCCGCTTTAAAACTTTTAATGGATATCATAATATGGCTATAATAGTTTCAAAACTAATTAAATGGACAAAACTGATAAAACTGACAATGATTTTATTATATGTGTTAACTTGATTTTTCGAAATATTGCACGAAATATTCGTTGATTTTGAGTGTAAATGGGCCTTTAAGTATTGAAGTTGAACGATCAGATATTTCTGAGGCCTAGTACGCAAAAAATGCCTTTGTCAAACACTTTGCATTTTTTTATAATAGTTTCAAAAATAATTAAATGGACAAAACTGATAAATCTGACAATGATTTTATTATATGTGTTAACTTTATTTTTCGAAATATTGCACGAAATATTCGTTGATTTTGAGTGTTAATGGGCTTTTAAGTATTGAAGTTGGACAATCAGATATTTCTGAGGCCTAGTACACAAAAAATGCCTTTGTCAAACACTTGGCATTTTTTTACAATATATCATATTCTATTTCAAGGTCACCTTGACATGTAGTGTCCCACTACTACATACAAGCCAGCTATGCTGGACATTCAATAAATTCTTCACTAACCTTGACCCCTTCATTTGAACGTAAAGAGAGCAGCATGAAGTGCATCATAGTCTCCAGATAGGGACCCATGTTGACCTTCAGGAGTGTTGACAGGGCCGCAAATAGGCCATAGCTGAAAGTTTAAGGGGTCTTTATGTAAGAGTGTAAATATAAAGGAATTTTTGAGAAGTGAGCAATGTTGATCCAGAAATATATTTTATCAAACATTTTGTCAATAAATAAGGCATTAAATGGCATTTTCCATCTGAAATTCGGCCTTATACGTGTATTAAGATTCCATTATTATGGAAATTCCCCTAGGGTAATTACAATCATATCAACATTCACCAAATAACAATTATATCTACATTAAATTTGACCAAAGTCAGATTTAATTTGGCAAGACAGAATAATTTTTCATGAAAATCTTTAGCTTGAAACTTGGCAGAATGAATAGAACAAGAGGCCCATGAGGGCCTGAATCGCTCTACTGGCTGGAATCAATAGGGCTCAACCCTTGATAGTATGAACAATATGAGTAAGGTTTAAATAAACAGACCCAAAATGGGAAATATATTGCATAAACAAGAAGAAATGTAAAATTTTAACTTCAAATGGCTCCTTTTCAACAATAAGTTGGACGAATTTACTTCACTCTCAATGGGGTTCTGGCCCTTGATGATATAAAACATCCGTTGAAGTTTCAAAAAGATAGAACTTTATATGTAAACAAACAAAAAATGTTTTTGTCGGAAACACTATGTCCCCTTCTGCTTCGCTTTGATTTTTTTTTACCTTTGACCTTGAAGGATGACCTTGACCTTTCACCACTCAAAATGTGCAGTTCCATGAGATACACTTGCCTGCCAAATATGAAGTTGCTATCTTCAACATTGCAAAAAATATGGCAAAATGTTAAAGATTTTCATTTTTCCTCAAATTCAAGGAGAGATAATTCTGGACTTATAACTCCGATATTGCTCATTTTCAATAGGGTTTGACTCATCATTCAGATAAAGACACTGTGCACGTTGGGAAATGATTGGATGAAAACTGTGGACTTCATTGCGTAAACAAGCCTTATTTCACAATTTTCTCAAATTCAAGGGGAGATAATTCTGGACTTTTTACTCTGATGTAACCCATTTTCAATAGGGTTCGAGTCCTCATTAATATAAAGACACTGAAGAGTTTGAAAAGAATCAGATGAAAACTGTGGACTTTATTGCGTAAACAAGCCTTATTTCACAATTTTCTCAAATTCAAGGGGAGATCATTCTGAACTTTTTACTCTGATGTAACCCATTTTCAATAGGGTTCGAGTCCTCATTTATATAAAGACACTGAACAAGTTTGAAAAGAATCGGATGAAAACTGTGGACTTTATCGCATAAACAAGAAAAAGTTTAACGCACACACACACGGACAACGGAAACCACGCCATGACATAAGCTCTTCAGGCCTTCGGCCAGTAGAGCTAAAAATTAGGAACTGTACTAACAAAGACTGGCAATAGGTCAATACATGATAATTAATTCAGCATTATCCTGAAAGTTTGTCAATACATTATAAATGCTCCAGAAAGTTACACACATGCATCTTCTCTGGTCTGGATCCTCTGCAGTGTTCAGCAAATTCAAGCCAAACTCAATGCTCTCCTTAGTGAGTGGCTGGAACATCTCAGTGCCCACACAGCGTGCAAGGACACCCAGGGTATCTGGAAATAGAACAGCATGGTTTACGTGGGAACTTAGAACACACATCGTGCAAGGACACCCAGGGTATCTGGAAATAGAGCGGCATGGTATTACAGGGCAATCAAACACACATCATGCAAGGACACCAAGGGTATATAGCTGGAAATAGAACAGCATGGTATTACAGGGCAATCAGAACACACATCATGCAAGGACACCCAGGGTATCTGGAAATAGAACAGCATGGTTTACGTTGGAACTTAGAACACACATCTTGCAAGGACACCTAGGGCATCTGGAAATAGAACAGCATGGTTTACATGGGAACTTTGAACACACATCATGCAAGGACACCCAGGGTATCTGGAAACAGAATAGCATGGTTTACATGGGAACTTAAAACACACATCGTGCACGGACAACCAAGGTATCTCGAAACAGAACAGCATGGTTTACATGGGAACTTAGAACACACATCGTCAAGGACATCCAGGGTATCTGAAAATAGAACAGCATGGTTAACATGAGAACTTAGAACACACATCGTGAAAGGACACCCAGGTAATCTGAAAATAGACAGCATAGTTTACATGGGAACTTAGAACACACATCTTGCAAGGACACCCAGGGTATCTGGAAATAGAACTGCATGGTATACATGGGAACTTAGAACACGCATCTTGCAAGGACACCCAGGGTATCTGGAAATAGAACAGCATGGTATACGTGGGAACTTATAACACACTTCATGCAAGGACACCCAGGGTATCTGAAAATAGAATGGCATGGTTTATGTGGGAACTTAGATCACACTTCTTCACCAACACATCACTGTCAATGCATAGCTTTAGAATTCCTTAAGAATTCCAAAATGAACAGTATTAAAATCACACATGCATCTTTAAGAACACCTAGAGTGCCTGAAACTAGAAAGCTGTAGGATTTCAATGGCAATGGGATTAATGCATATTCTAAAAGTATCGTCCCAGATTAGCTCCTGCTGTTCCCTGATCAAGTAAAAAAATGTATTGTCCCAGACTAACTCCTGCAGTCCAAGATTAACTCCAGCAGTCCCCTGATCAAGTATTGTCCCAGAATAACTCCTGCAGTCCCAGATTAACTCCTGCATTCCCCTGATCAAGAATTGTCCCATATTAACTCCTGAAATCATCCCAGATTAGCTCCTGCAGTCCCCTGATTAAGTATAATCCCAGATTAACTCCTGCATTCCCTTGATCAAGTATAATCTCATATTAACTCCTGCAACAGTCCCAGATTAACTCCTGCAGTCCCTTGATCAAGTATCATCTCATATTAACTCCTGCAACAGTCCCAGATTAACTCCTGCAGTCCCTTGATCAAGTATCATCTCATATTAACTCCTGCAGACCCCTGATCAAGTATCATTCCAGATTAACACCTGCAATCGTTCCAGATTAGATCTTGCAGTCCCCTCATCAAGAATCATCCCATATTAACTCCTGCAATCGTCCCAGATTAACTCCTGCAGTCCCCTCATCAAGTATTTCCCTGATTAACTCGACTGTAGTCCCAGACTAACTCCTGCAGTCCCCTCATCAAGTATTTCCCAAATTAACTCCTGCAGTCCCCTCATCAAGTATTTCCCTGATTAACTCCTGTAGTCCCAGACTTACTCCTGCAGTCCCCACATCAAGTATTTCCATTATTATACTCCTGTAGTCCCAGACTAACTCCTGCAGTCCCCTCATCAAGTATTTCCCTGATTGATTAACTCCTGTAGTCCCAGACTAACTCCTGCAGTCCCCTCATCAAGTATTTCCCTGATTTACTCCTGTAGTCCCAGACTAACTCCTGCAGTCCCCTCATCAAGTATTTCCCTGATTAACTTCTGTAGTCCCAGACTAACTCCTGCAGTCCCCTCATCTAGTATTTCCCTGATTAACTCCTGTAGTCCCAGACTAACACGTGCAGTCCCATATTAGCCTGTGCAGTCACCTGATCACATATGACAATTTAAGATTTTCATGGAATTTGCAAACAAAAATTCCGGTCTAGGTGGAAAGTGTCCTCATAGATTTGCCTGTGTGGACTGCATAGGCTCAGCAATTTTTTTTAGCCCAATTGGGAAAAGTACCGGTACCAGCCCAATTGGGAAAAATTTACGCCAAAAACCCTGAAACAGGGAAAAATCTGGCAGAGAAGTCTTCATATTGGGATATTAGTGTACGTGATATTTTGCTCACAAATTCTTTAAAATGTATAACTAAGTGTTGGCAAGTTATCAATAATATATTTACTTAGGTTCAAGCCATAAAGCTGCATAGGGAAACAAACTAAACGTTACTTTTTTTTCTCTTTTTTGAAAACCTTCCATTGGGAATTTTTGGGACAGAAATTGGAAAATTTGTAGTTTTTTCTTTCAATTGGAAAAGTGCTGTTTTCTGGTACTTTATAAAGAAAGGAAAAAAACGCCGGGGCTATTATGGGACTATACTTGAAGCACATGCATTAAGCCTGGATTTCCCAGAGACCTGCTCAAAGTTATATGCATCCGCATTGCAGTAAGGATACAAAGTGTACATAAAATGAATATTACTATGGCAGCATAGATCAATCTGCAGTAATGATATGAACAGGATGTTGGTCAAGAAATACCATGATTCACAAGTGAACACAATTCTATCTGCAAAAACAAACTTTGCAAGTTGCATGTATACCAAGGGTGCAAGTTGCATGTACACCAAGGGCATCAGGCCATGCCACTACACATAAAAATACTTTTGAGGGTCTAATTTTCAAAAGATCATTCAATTGTACATACACTAACCCTATCCCATTCAGAAGCAAAGTGAAAATGGCTATGTGCAAACAGCATAAAACCAGAACAACCTGCGAGTATCTAACACTCTGTTCAGGTTTTATGCTGTTTGCTGCTCATCAGTATCTAAGTGTTGGAAATGAAGCCTTTAAAACTTTAAAAGTAAGAAATGTCTTCCATTAAATATAACTTTCTAAGCGACTACAAATGCGTTAAAATATCTATCTAAGTGGTTAAGGGTTAAACCAAAATAAAGTTGAATGAACTGTCTAAAAGTAAACAGGTTTGTTAAAGACCTGTGAAATGCGTTATAATAAATTAAGATAAAATAAATTCAATAGTTGTCCCACAAAAACTGGTACAAGAAGGACTAACTGCCTCGGAGCAGTATTACAATAGACCACAGCTTAAAGGAACTAACAAGCTGTCATTTAAGAATCCACAATGAATACAGACACAACATGGGGTCAACTTGAACCAGGCTGCTCACTTGGTAGGGTGTGATTTCAATGACTATAATCCTCCATTGAGCGGATTAGAGACTGGAAGTGCTAGTATTCAGGCTAGATTAGCCCCACTGTTATGCATCGCAATCACACAGTAGTATTCTACATAATTGCCCACATATCATAAGAGCTAAATCATATTTGTTGAGGTTTTAAAATACCAGGGGGCCTCTTTTCTTTCTTAAAATAGTGATCACTGCAATTTTGTTTTTGTCTAGTTTACACTACTTATCTGTGAATATGGGAATGAATGGCTTGGTTTAAAAAGGTTTCCAACAGTTATATTCTATCACGTGGACTGAAATGTCCTACTGCATGAACTTAAAATCTTTTATTTTGAACACTTCTCATGAAACATTATTTTGGTATGTGATACAATTTTGTGTTTTTGTCTTATATGAGAAATAAACAACAATTTTGAAGAGAAAGCATTCATAACTGGACTATTACAATGCACTTTTCATTCAACAAAAACAACCATGATGGTAAACACTGTTGATAGTCGTGAAATCGGATATACCTGTAATTACAGTTGGTTTTTAAATCACATGGCTAAAATGACAGATTGAAATAAATGTTGAAACTTTCTGTTCTGTACACTCCGGAACCATTTACTTGCTATGGAAAACCAATTTGATGTTATAACTTCTACTGAGTAGAGACGGTGTGGTAATTAAGTTATTGCAAATTCGGGAATATTTAAACCAAGCCCTTTCACCAGCAACAAAGATAGAAAGAGACGTGGACAATGAATGCTACAAGCTCAGGACTGACCCTGGAGGAGCTGAACGCAGAAGAAAGACGATACTACATGGGAGGAATAATCCTAGTATCGATATTATCTGCTGTGGGAATTGTGGGTAATGTTCATGTTCTGGTAATCTACATCTTCAGGACAAAGCCATCCAATCACAGGATTTTCATCATCTGCCTTGGTGTATTGGACCTTATTGCATGCGCTGTTGCTATGCCATTTGTCATCAGTAACTTTGTTCACCCGTTCACGTTCTACGACAGCACAATGTGCAAGATTTTAACATTTTACAACTACTTTATTTGCTTCTCTTCTGTGCTTATTTTAATAGTGATTGTTGTTGATCGTTATCGCAAGATTTGTGTTCCTCATGGTAACCAAATGTCACACAGGGTTGCCAAGGTGATGTGCGCAGTTGCTACGGTGATAGCTCTGCTCTTCTCGTGGCCTGGATTCGTTATGTACGGCAGCACATCGATTCAGACTCGAGACCCGGGTATTCGTGGATACGAGTGCAACATTAGAAGCGAGTTGATGGACACATGGTACCCTATTATATTCAATGGCATTCTACTGGTTGTTGCTATCAGCTGTTTTATTGTCTTGGCCACCCTTTATGGAATCATTGGCAAAGTCATATGGAATCATCGTCACTTTGGCAGCCAGACCGAATATGCAATAGAAATCACAAATGAGAAAACCGACGAAGACTTCCAAGCTGCCACTGTTAATTCTGGAACCACATCCTTGTCGGAAACAAATCAAAACGATGGGCAAAGAACCAAAGAGACGAACATTGACACAGTTGCTGAAAAAGTGGACAAAAATGCGGAAAAAGTTAGTGAAAGAAGATCAAGTGTACGAACAAGTCAGACGGTGCAAACTTTGGTCCAAAGATCTGTAAGCAAATTCAACAGGACAAAACGAACAACCTTCATGCTTTTTCTGATCACACTTTTCTTTCTTTTGAGTTACATACCATACCTGATTCTTCGACTGGTATACTACACAAATGAACATTGGTATCCAAACATGACATTTTCTGGGAAAGTAGCCTACAACACATTTTTATGGTGCGTGTATATAAACAACATGGCTAACCCGTTAATTTATGGGTTCTGTGACCAACGTTTTAGACAAGAAATAGAGCATTTTTACAATTCAAAATGCTGTAGGAATAAATAACTGCATAAAACAGGGCATTACCTGGCTAAAAATTCTCTGCTGCCAAATTTGACTTGCTTTCGCAAAATTCTACTTATCTTGATTAATTTAGGGTTTTTATGAAGGAAAAGTTGAAGCCAAATAAAATTTTCAACAGCCCTATTAGTAAATTTCTAGGTTATGGCTTATTTGGCGAATGGCAGAGTAAACCCTGTGAAAATTAAGTGGAACAGAAAGTTTAAATAAATTGATTTGGACAGAGAGGCATGTGTAAAAGCAAATAAAAGAAACTTTGTCCTTATAAAACATCTTGAGGTCAAATGAACCATATTTACATGTATAATGTGTATACATTTTATAACATTTGTTATTATACAATAATTATAATAATATTCTGCATTCTCCTGGTTAAAACTTAATACATTAAATATGTACATTATATCTCTCATTTTCCATAGAGCATATATCTCATATTTCTCATGCTCTAACAGATATACTTTGACCAAGGTTACTGTTACTTTTATGATATATGAAACAAAATACAAATGTTTGCACTTTTATGTACACCCTTTAACATAGTTGGTTAATACATATATGTGATTTTTCACAGTTAGAAAACTTCATATGCAAATAATCTAATATTTTAACTTTTAAACTATAATTACCATACTACCTGTTCACTTAAACTAATAATTTTTTAATTTAAACTTTAATTACCATATACTACCTGTTCACTTAAATGTGGCTAAATGAACTTTTTATGAGAATCTTACACATCTAACAAATGTTGCATGTTAACCCTATTAACAGGTTTTTGCAAGAAGGCCTTATTTTCCAAAGTAGGGGCATATTTTGCCTTTTGCCACATTTTTACAGTTTTGTAAGGATATGGTGTGTTTTTTATAAAGACAAACACACAATTGTTTTTGAAATATATCTTGATAAACATTTTCATTGTTATAATCTTTTAACAAATTACAATTCTTATGCAGACGGTATATTCATGTAAATCATTATCTTTGTATTAGAATTAAAAGTTTAAAAAATAAAATAAAAATTAAGTTATTCCAATTTTTACATAATGCCATTTTTCTTTAAACTGTGTTATGATTTGTTATGATGGACATATTTTAGTTAACACTAGTAATGATTCATATTCGAGTGTATGCCATTTGATTTTTACAAGCCAAACAAGCATAGCATTAGCTTTCATTCATCATGAAATTTTGATAAAATTAGCTACATAACACAAATTTATGTACAAGTTTGTCTATCATCAACAAATTTGTAACGGAATCGTTCTCAGTTGCCTAACATGCAAAAATACCCCAAAATCCTGATTTCAAACCCAATAGTTTGAGAAACACTTGGCTAATCCTTCCAGATTTGTTAACATTTTGAAAAACAGTCATGCTCGACAATATTCTAATCACAAATTTTTCAACATGTTAAAAAAAGGTCCAACTAAAAAAAATACGAATTAGAATTAGAAATTTAGAATTTCGCTCAAGAGCTTTTAAACAGTATTTGCCGGTTGATGCCACAGGTACTTGAAAAAAGAGTTTTCGGTCCTTATTTAAAAGTGTATTGAATAACACTATGCAAATGCATAAAAGATCAACCAATGCACAAATATGTCGTTGTGGTTGCCAGCAGGAAGCGCCTATCTATGATTATACACCGTTTATTTGATGAAAATCTTCCAGGTATGTCCAAAACAGCCAATATCACCAATAATTCCCCAAAATCGAAGTTTGTATTCTTGACTAAATGTCAGTTATGATTGAAGGTAATTATTAGTCAATTATATTATCATGTCCGGTGACACAATAAATATTTGAGAAAACAAAATTATGACCATATTTTCCAACATCCTTTCCCACGCCTTTTTTGTTTAAATCAAAGTACTGACAGTACTGGTGTGACGATGCTTTTGAAGAGGATTGATATAAAAGCATCTATTTAGTTTATCTACATCACCACAATTGTGTATGTGGGTACGAAAATTTTGGGTAGGAAAAAAATGGGTACGAAAATTTTGGGTACAAAAATTATGCCAAAAAAAATTAAGTACGTAAAAAGATTTGGTTACGAAAAAAAATTTGGTAGGAAACAAATTGGGTACGATAAAAAATTTGGTTACGAGCACAAATTTGGGTACGAAAAAAAATTGGGTACTAAAAAAATCGGGTACAAAAAATGTAGGGTACGAAAAAAAAATTGGGGGTACGGAGAAGTAGTACCCGTGGGGAACTTGATCCTTTCAGCGAAACTGGGAGGCGGGTTACATTCTCGATCAAATATAACAAGAAATATCTTTAAAAAGGTATTCGACGTGTATTTTCTGTACCACTTATCTTAAAAAACTGTCTGTTACAGTAAAACGTTTGTGGGTTATAACATTACGTTTCAGCATATAAATTCAAAACTTGACATGCTCTTTACTTACACCATGCTCTTTAATTTCACATGTATATCAAACCAAACTTTATATTTTGTTGTTTTCTTTCCTAAGTTAATGATGCTATGTGTACGGACGTGATTTCACAATCCCTTGTGCATGAACATGTACTTTTTCTCTTTTGATTATTGTTCTTTTTCTCTAATTCAATAAGCTTAGGCATGTTTGTTCGTTAAGTATATATACGGCAATAATTTCATGATCGAAAGTGGGTATGAGCACATAGTCGTAAGACCACTTGAATACGTGAGTTCGCCCATGAACACATGGTAAGGTTAACTAAATCTACGCGATATGACCTAATATGTTTTTAAAACAGCAAACAATATCCAACAAACGAATGAATTGTCAAACATAGTATGTGCACTGATGTGGCTCTGTAATTTATGTTTGAAAAGTTTATTAAATATGCAAAATGAGAAAGCATGCAGAAGAGCGAGTATCACAGATATGATACGGCTATTATGCTGTTTATATACCATAGTCGCTACAATGTTTACAAATGGCAGGTTCGAAATAATTCCTTTTCTTTACACTCATGATCGCGTTGAAAGTTAATTATACACGTTTTGATTCGCAATTTATTTACTGAATCACGACAAATGTCAAACACAATACAGAAAATGCATAGTTATTTCATTGATCGATAAACATATAATGGATTGAATATAACTGATTTAAAATTAACGTTTTCAAACTATTATTAAATCTTTTCCCAGAATATGCTGCCCTATTTATAGCTGAGCTTCCTATACCTTTATCAATGATAATCAGCGAGGTATGCCGATTAGAAAAATCGAGCTATCTCAATCGGATTGGCTCGGTCTTTTACATAGGTTGCCATTGTGAAGCATTTTTTCATGATATGATAACTTAGACGATGCTTTGCAGCATCGTCAAAAATGATGCTTGCCTAACAAGCCCCACTCTGTCCAAACTGTATAAGCGATAACCTGAGTTAAGCTGTCACTTGGCATAAACGATCAATATATATCACCTTAATGTTTTTCACCTGTTTGAAGTGTTCAGGAGGCAGTCACTTTGAAGTGCAAAAGGTAAAATAAATTAGCAAAATGTTTGCACACTTCATCTCATAATGTAAGTTATTTAGAATCAAGAGGGCCAAGATGGCCCTAGTTCGCTAACCTGAGAGGAGTTGGTTCATTCAATCTTTACCAAACGTCAAACTTGACCTAGATATTGTCCAGACAAACATTGTGGTCAAGTTTCATCATTATTGAACCAAAACTCTGGCATACGGAGTGATTTTGTTTTTGTAAGATTTGACCTGGTTACCCTTATTTTGAGGTGACCCCCCTTACCAAACATTATGACCAAGATTCATAAAATCTGAAACAAAATTGTAACCTCTAGAGTGTTTACAAGGATTTTGTATACTATAATGAAAATTTGGACAATCTAAGGGCAGTAATTATGGCATTAATTATGTGATATATATAATAAAAGCTGCGCCATGAGCGCATGATACGCCCGTCGTTCGCCAATGAAGTAGTAAGGTAATAAATAACCCTTTGAATCATTTTTTACTTCAGTTTATTTGTATTTGAATACATGGTTTATTTTATAAGTACATGAGCATGGAAATCACGAAATTTTGACGAACAAAGTCCCATAACTCTGGAACGACAATTCAGAATTCCGTCAAAAACGAAAGGGGATCAGGGTTTATCAATATTAAGATTGTGTTGAAATTTGAAAAAAATCCATCGAAGGATATTTGAGCTACAGTAGGACATTCAATGAAATCACGAAATTTTGACGAACAAAGTCCCATAACTCTGGAACGACAATTCAGAATTCCGTCAAAAACGAAAGGGGATCAGGGTTTATCAATATTAAGATTGTGTTAAAATTTGAAGAAAATCTGTCAAAGGATATTTGACGTAGCGTACGACATTAACAGACGGACGGACGGACGGACGGACGGACGCACGGACAGACGGACGCGGGGTATACCATAATACGTCCCGTCATAGACGGGCGTATAAAAACCAATCTTTTCACCAAGTTTCATGATGATTGGGCAAAAAATGTTATTCAACTGACCAGACCCATTTTCAAACTCAGCTCTCATATCAAGGAAACAAATGTTCTGACCAAATTTCATGAAAATTGGGCCAAAAATGTGACTTCTAGAGTGTTCACATGTTTTCACTAATATACATATAAAAAAAATGCCCCACCCACTGGCAGCCATGTTTTTTCACCAATCTAAACCATTTTTGTACTCGTCAGAGATATCAATAAAACCAATGTTTTGACCAACTTTCATGATGATTGGGCAAAAATTGTGACTTCTAGAGTGTTTACAAGGTTTCTCTATAGCCAAATAAGGAAAACTGCCCCGCCCACTGGCGGCCATGTTTTTCAACGGACCGGAACCACTTTTGAACACAACCAACATATCATTAAGACAAACATTTTGACAAAGTTAAATGAAGATTGGGCATGAAATGTGACTTCTACAGTGTTTACAAGTTTCTTCTTTTTTTTGACCTAGTGACCTAGTTTTTGGCCTGGCACAACCCAGTTTCGAACTGGACCAAGATTTCATTGGGACAAAGCTTCTGACCAAGTTTCATGAAGATCCGACAATAAATGTGGCCTCTAGAGTGTTTACAAACCAAATGTGGACGATGGACGGACGGGAGACAGACAAAGACCGGTCACAAAAGCTCACCTGAGCAATCAGGTGAGCTAAATACTATGATAATGACAAAGTTACTGCCCAGACAAGCTGATTTATGGCAAAATTTGAACTTTGACCTGTAAGTATGATCTTGACCTTTGAGGCAAGGTGACAGATGCTACACTAAACACTTCTTATGATGATTTTCATTTGCACCAAGTAACTTCAAAATCCATCTATATATGGCATGCATTAATGAGAAAGGAATTTTCATACGGTCGTTGGGACACACAGAACTAAGGGAACATTAAACAAGAGTTCCGCGGTCGGAGATGACCGCATTGAAGACGGATTTTTGATTTAAATGACAGGAAAGTACCTTTCGTGTTTTTGTCAATGCAATACTTAAATTACTGAAATATTGTTCAAAGGTCAAAATGAAATGTAAGTACTTTTCAAGGCATGAGCAAACCTTGTGTTATGTTTTGAATGCATATAACAATTTTAACATTTTAACATTGAAGGTCACAGTGACCTTGACCTTCAAATGAATGACATTGAAATGAGCAGTGGTGATCTTCTAGTACTGGCCAACCTTTATGTCAAGTTTGAAGACTCTAGGTACAAGCATACCAAAGTTATAACATGGAATAAGAACTTTAACATTTTTACCTACCAAAGTTATAAGAACTTTAACATTTTTACATTCAAGGTCACAGTGACCTTGACCTTAGAATGAATGACCTTGAAATGACCAGTGGTCATCTAAGTGTGCTTGCAAACCTTCATGTCAAGTTTGAAGACTCTATGTCCAAGCATACCAAAGTTATAACAATTTTAACATTTTAACATTTAAGGTCACAGTGACCTTGACCTTCAAATGAATGACATTGAAATGACCAGTGGTCATCTTCTAGTACTGGCCAATCTTTATTTCAAGTTTGAAGACTCTAGGTACAAGCATACCAAAGTTATAACATGAAATAAGAACTTTAACATTTTTACATTCAAGGTCACAGTGACCTTGACCTTCAAATGAATGACCTTGAAATGTCCAGTGGTTACTTACTAGTTCTGGCCAACCTTCATGTCAAGTTTCAAGACTCTAGGTCCAAGCATACCAAAGTTATAACAACTTTAACATTTTTACATTCAAGGTCACAGTGACCTTGACCTTCAAATGAATGACCTTGAAATGTCCAGTGGTTACTTACTAGTTCTGGCCAACCTTCATGTCAAGTTTCAAGACTCTAGGTCCAAGCATACCAAAGTTATAACAACTTTAACATTTTTATATTGAATGTCACAGTGACCTTCACCTTCAAATGAATGACCTTGAAATGACCAGTGGTCATCTGTTAATCCTGGCCAACCTTCATGTCAAGTTTGAAGACTCTAGGTCCAAGCATACCAAAGTTATACCATGAAATAAGAACTTTAACATTTTTACATTCAAGGTCACAGTGACCTTGACCTTCAAATGAATGACCTTGAAATGACCAGTGGTTACTAACTAGTTATGGCCAACCTTCATGTCAAGTTTCAAGACTCTAGGTCCAAGCATACCAAAGTTATAACAACTTTAACATTTTTTATATTGAAGGTCACAGTGACCTTGACCTTCAAATGAATGACCTTGAAATGACCAGTGGTCATTTGTTAATCCTGGCCAACCTTCATGTCAAGTTTGAAGACTCTAGGTCCAAGCATACCAAAGTTATACCATGAAATAAGAACTTTAACATTTTCGAGCACGCCGCCACCCCGCCCGCCCGCCCGCCCCCCCCGCCCGCCCGACAACATCAATCTATAAGCCGAGATTTTTTCTAAAAAAATCCGGCTAAAAAATGAAGTTTAGTATAGTACACAAATAACTTCCATACAAATACATAAAAGGGACAAAATTGTCACAAAACCAGGTTTTTATTGTGAAAAAAAAAATCTGATAAAGGTAGACAACTCAAACTGATCTTTTGAAATGAACAAACAAAATTAACCCCCTTTGTAAGTTTGTTTCAAAATAAATCTATTTTTAGTCGTGGCGACCTTGACATTGGAGATATTGATGTGATTCTTTCGTGCGACACACCGTCCCATGATGGTGAACAAATGTGCCAAATGATTTTAAAATCTCACAATGAATGACATAGTTATGGCCCGGACAAGCTCATTTATGGCCATTTTTTACCTTTGAACTCAAAGTGTGACCTTGGAGATATCGACGTTATTCTTTTGCGCAACACACCGTCTAATGATGGTGAACAAATGAAAAAAAAATCTGATAAAGGGAGACAACTCAAACTGAACTTTTGAAATGAACAAACAAAATTAACCCCCTTTGTAAGTTTGTTTCAAAATAAATCTATTTTTAGTCGTGGCGACCTTGACATTGGAGATATTGACATGATTCTTAAGTGGGACACACCGTCCCATAATGGTGAACAAATGTGCCAAATGATTTTAAAATCTCACAATGAATGACATAGTTATGGCCCGGACAAGCTCACTTATGGCCATTTTTTACCTTTGAACTCAAAGTGTGACCTTGACCTTGGAGATATCGACGTAATTCTTTCGCGCGACACACCGTCTAATGATGGTGAACAAATGTGCCAAATGATTTTAAAATCTTACAATGAACTACAAAGTTATGGCCCAGACAAGCTTGTTCTGCCCACCAGCCCGACCGCCGACATTCGCCAATCTAATAACCAGTTATTTCCTTCGGAAAACCTGGTTAAAAAGCTAATAAAGTACAACTGAATATGGTTAAAAAACTATCAATGAACTATATTGGTAGGTTTCTGGAATGATAATTCTTTCACAACTTGAACTAAGGACTCACCAATGGCCTGTATCTGTAGCTTAAACATGTCTTCATCTCCATCTGTTGTTGCTAGGTAACAGCGGAACTGGTTGATAATTTCTTCAAAATATGGGCAGATCAACTTCTCTGCAGCACTTGCTATAAAAAATCATATTTAAAAAACTTTAAGCATGATTAAATGCTTTACTTAATTTTTTTCTTTGTTATGAAACCAAACAACAAATGAAAGCTTGAAAAGATTAATCTAAACCTTTTGTTCAATAGACAATGGCTGGATTTATATAAGGGCATGTAACTCACAAATAAGTGGGTCACGGAGCTTGAGGATTGTGTCCTACAAAAAAAGGTTGCCATATTTAGATTTTAAATTCAAGAACTTAAGAAATGTGGATTAGTTAGCAACTGAAACTAATAACATTTAGCCAGTCCCAAAAAAAGACTGATAGAAAGTAAATATGACTACAATATACCCCCACTAAACTATTGATATTACACATATGGATCGTTAACCCTTTTAATGCAGGAACCGAATTTTGAAGGCCTTTGCAGACAGTTTGGATCTTTATGATACGCCACAGAACGTGGCGTCTCATCAGGATCCAAACTGTTTGCTATTCTGATAGTATTCTTTGAAAAAAAAAATCAAAGAAAAGGCTTATTTTAGAAATTCAGCAGATAACATTTTAGCAGATGACAAATTTCCCAGCATGCAAAGGGTTAACAATACACTGTCATACAACAATTAATCCTAATGAAGTTCTCTGAAAAAAAGCAAGAAGCATTTATTGTGTGTTGATGGTGACACATTAATAAGGTGAAACCATTTCGAGACCTGTCAATCATCAACTTGTCACATTCACCAAACTCACCCCTATTTTCTCATTGGTTTCTTTTGAAATGCCGCTCAACCAACCAAATGACATATGCGTTTTAGTAATGAAGTAGGCAGAGATAGCAGAGATAGAGCTCAACCAACCAAATGACATATGCGTTCTAGTAATGAAGTAGGCAGAGATAGCATGGCATTATTTAAATATTACAAAAATACCCACTGCAACAGTCACATGCCAACTGTGGTAAATTGATTTTACTCCACATTTTCGGTACTTGACACAAACCAATGTTTTATTGCGTCATAAGCTCTCCATTGGTTTGCCATAAAAGTCCTTTGTAAAAATTAAAGCGAAGAAATACGCTTTATTCTCTATTTCAGAGACCCCTACGCATATACTAGTCAATCAAGGATAGAAGAGTAGATCCATTAAGGGCAAGCATTTCAGGTGATTAAGATTTGCATGCATCTTCAAATCAATTTATGGCAAACAAATTTAAAACAACCAAAAAGCTTTGTGATTGATATCTGTCTCTAGGTTAATTGGCCTGATTTCTGGCCGTTAATCCTGGAATGCCAAAAAACTGGATAAAAAGATATTAGAAAATCGGTCGAGTATTCAAATCCAAATTTATATTGGAAATGCATTTTTGTGCAAAGTCTCATTTAATTTTTCCAGTGCAGACGACTGTAACAGTTATTGTTTTGATAATAGCTGCCATAAATTAATGAAATGATAACTGGAACACGGGTGAAAATCAGCAGAGGGGTGATGTCTTTCTTGGATTAATCTGGCAGTTTTCAAAGGTGTTAAATATCTTATATATTTTGAAAATTAACGAATTAAGTGAAACTCGAAGAATATAATAATCAACTATCATTTTCAAAAATGCTTACTCTATCCCCTAAATAAAAGCTGCATTTAAGGTTATAGTGGTTTTGTGCCAAATAGGAGCAATGCTTTACATCTGACGTTCGTAAGTTCAGGCATTTAAATCTAATGTTCAACAAGAGATGTGTTTGACAGAAACACAATGCCCCCTATTGGGCCGCTTTGAAATAAAATTTCATTATATAATTTGGCAGGTTTAGAAATTATCTCCCTTTTCTATCTTCAATATTGCAAAATGCATAGCCAATGTTAAAGTTTTTGGACGGACAGACAGACCGACTGACTGAGAGTTCAACTGCTTTATGCTACCCTACCGCATAAAAATCGAATATTCAAATATAATTGAAAAATGAAGAATGAATATTCAAATATAATTTTTAGTATTTGTTCCCATCCAGCTGTTATTACAACTTGTGATTATGTGATTTTGAAAGATTTCAAATGCGTCCACCTATTTTGCAACCCCAGACTAGTGGATTTTTCCAAAATCTAGCAAATTCTAAGATACATCTATTAAGAGCCAATCAACAGGGCAGACAATCACGTGTGGCTCCAATCGCCAGCTCCTTGGGTTGTAGCAGATATTGTGTACGCCAAGATTATAGCGTTTTCCCAAAATATACAGAATTCTGTGATACCTCTATTTTTGGCTAATTAACAAGGTGGACAATCACCTGTGGCTCCAATAGCACTGATGGCAAGCTCCTTGGGTCGAAGCCCCACAGACGTCTTGAGAACCGTGAGCAGGTGTTCCATGAGTTTTGGAAGGTAGGGCTCAATGTCCTTGCCCAGGTTCTGACAGAACATCTCCAGCGCGTAGTAGCTGCGCGTCAGCCCGCGCGGGTTGCGGTCGGCGTCTTGGCTCACCTGCAGCAGGTACTGGAACAGCAGCGGGAGCACCTCGGACGCATACTTGCTGATGTCAGGCTGCAGAGAGATCATGCATTAGCTCTTCCAAACCGAATTTTGAAGGCCTTTACAAACACTTTGGATCCAAACTGTTTGCTATTCTTATAGTAAAACAAGAGCACCGCCTTGCAGGTGCAGACCGCTCATCTATTTTCTTTTTAAAGGTGAAGGGACTCTCATTTTCAATTACAAAGGAGGGAGGGGTGGAGTGAAGAGCGGTGCATTGTGTGGGGGTGTGGACATTTATTACATTTTCTTCCAAAAATGCGAAAAAAAGGAAAAAAAAATTGGGGGGGGGGGGGATTCTTGGGTGCGATGGTTGGACGGTATTTCAAACATAAAATAATAAAAATAAATATTTGTGTTTTTTAACCGTTTCATAAAAAAAATTGGGGGGGGGGGGTGAGGTGGGGGGGTATAGTGTGAGGGTGTGGGGGTAATTTGTGAGATGATCTTAAAAAAAAAATAAAAAAAAATAGGGGGGGGGGGATTCGGGTGGGGGGGATGGGGGGTGGGGGGGGGGGATTCTTGGGTGCGATGGTTGGACGGTATTTCAAACATAAAATAATCAAAATAAATAGTTTTGTTTTTTAACCGTTTACAAAAAAAATTGAGGAGGGGGTGGGGTGGGGGGGGGGGGTATAGTGTGAGGGTGTGGTGGTCATTTGTGAGATGATCTTAAAAAAAAAAAAAAAAAAAAAAAAAATTGGTGGGGGGGGGGGGTTGGGGGGGGGGGCACGGGCGATTGTTTGGGTGGAGTCTATTGTGGTATGTCAGGTAAGAGTAGTTTTGTCAAAGTATCAATCAAATCTAATCATAAATAAAGAAGTTATGGCAATTTTAGAGAAATTTAATAATTTGACCTTGAGAGTCAAGGTCAATCAAAGGTCAAGGTAAAATTCAACTTGCCAGGTACAGTAACCTCATGATAGCATGAAAGTATTTGAAGTTTGAAAGCAATAGCCTTGATACTTAAGAAGTAAAGTGGATAGAAACACAAAATTTAACCATATATTCAAAGTTACTAAGTCAAAAAAGGGCCATAATTCCGTAAAAATGACATCCAGAGTTATGCAACTTGTCCTTTTACTGTACCCTTTTGATAGTTTGCGAGTGTTCCAAGTATGAAAGCAATATCTATGATACTTTAGGGGTAAAGTGGACCAAAACACAAAACTTAACCAAACTTTCAATTTTCTAAGTATAAAGGGCCCTTAATTCCGTCCAAATGCCAGTCAGAGTTACATAACTTTGCCTGCACAGTCCCCTTACGGTAGTTAGTAAGTGTTGCAAGTATGAAAGCAATAGCTTTGATACTTAAGGAATAAAATGGACCTTAACACAAAACTTAACCAAAATTTTCAATTTTCTAAGTATAAAAAGGGCACATAATTCTGTCAAAATGCACGCCAGAGTTATCTAACTTTGCCTGCTCAGTCCCCTCATGATAGTAAGTAAGTGTACCAAGTTTGAATGCAATAGCATTGATACTTTCTGAAAAAAGTGGACCTAAACGCAAAACTTAACCAAAATTTTCAATTTTCTAAGTATAAAAAGGGCACATAATTCAGTCAAAATGCATGCCAGAGTTATCTAACTTTGCCTGCCCAGTCCCCTCATGATAGTAAGTAAGTGTACCAAGTTTGAATGCAATAGCATTGATACTTTCTGAGAAAAGTGGACCTAAACGCAAAACTTAACCGGACGCCAACGCCGACGCAGACGCCGACGCCAAGGTGATGACAATAGCTCATAATTTTTTTTCAAAAAATAGATGAGCTAAAAATCAAAGAAAATGCTAATTTTAGAAAATCAGCAGACAACATTTTAGCAGACGACAAATTTCCCAGCATGCAATGGGTTAAAGTGTTTTCCTCCTCAGAACAAGTTTTATGAATGTATGGCCCCTCCATTACATATTCTAGGAAAAGTAAAGAGCCATCATAAAATATGAGCCTCAATCTGGAAAATGGGATTTAATGCATGTGCGTAGTGTTGCAGTCTGCACAGGCTAATCAGGGACGACACTGTCCACCTAGACTTAAAAACAAAAAATCCATAACAGAGAGAAGTGTCTTTCTTGATTAGCCAGGGCAGAATACAGGGGCTTATCAGGGACCACACTTTACACACATTCATTTAGCCACCTTTTCCCACAATGGGACTCCTTTGTATTTAACCCTTTACCTCTCACACTTTGACACATTAGCAGCTATTTAGAGAATCAAATTCAATTTAAGACCTTTCTTACTAGATTTGATTTTTGAAGGCTTCATATCCAACTCTTCGATTCTGATCAGAAGCACACAGCTGAAACCTACACGGACTGCGAGTGACTCACAGGATATTCTGGTTTTATACTGGTTGCATGTAGCTTTTTTACATCGCTTCCGATCGGGAAAGGCTTTTGGGCATTTTCCACATCAAAACTAGTTAAATGAATGTCTGGCACCTCCATGGGGTATTTAACCAAGAGCATAGAGCCATCATAAAATATCTTCATCTACACTACAATCTTTTCTGTAGGCTGACAAATCAGTGTGCATCAAAGTGTTGATCACCACATTAAAGGGTCACTGCACTGTCACCACAAACTGGTATCAGGGGTACAATGCAAATCAGCAAGTAAAGAAAGTTTATATTGGGAAGAAATATATTGTGGATGAAAGGCATAGCCCTCATTGAATGTCATAAGTGCATATTCTTCTCGGTGGCTAAAATCCTTTACCCATTTTACAGCATTTACCCTAACTTTTTTTTTTAAATACATGTTACTATTTTTTAAAACAATTTTATCATGTTGACCTTTTCCGACATAGAAGCTAAGTGAAAAAGGCCACCCGTTATGAGCAAACAGCAAAAAACCAGAACAGCCTGCGTGTAACTCACAGTTTGTTCAGGTTTTATGCTGTGTGCTGCTCATCAATATCTAAGGATTGGAGATAAAGCCTTCAATCAAGTAAAAAAGGTCTTAAATTAAATGAAACTTTTTAAGGGACTACAAATGGGTGAAAATGAATATCTATGTGGTAAAGAGTTAAAAGGAAGACAAGGGACAAAATTGTTACAAAACCTTGGAAATATCAACATAATTCTTTTGCCGGACACACCGTCCAACGATGGTGAACAAATGTGCCAAATGATTTTAAAATCTCACCATGAACGCCCTAGTTATGGCCAGGACAAGCTCATTTAATGCCATTTTCTACCTTTGAACTCAAAGTGTGACCTTGACCTTAAAAACATCGACATAATTCTTTCGCGCTACACACCGTCCAATGATGGTGAACAAATGTGCCAAATGATTTTAAAATCTCACAATGAACGACATAGTTATGGCCAGGACAAGCTTGTTCCGCCCGCCTGCCCGCCCGCCCGTCTGCCCGCCCGCCCACCCGACATTCGCCAATCTAATAACCAACTTTTTCCTTCGGAAAACCTGGTTAAAAATCAGCTGGAAGGTGGACAGACCTCCTTGTAAATGTCTTAAGTCTTAACACAACCAATACCAGTAATTTACTAGAAGACAAATATAGATTACACCACATTTCTGTATTTTGAATGACATTAAAAACATGATTATAGAAACACCTGCCTTTATATTGTAACATTAAAATATATATCCATAATGTGTCAACTAAAATCTTTACTCAAAACCATCAGCTGGTAAATTCCTTACTCAAAACTATCAGCTGTTACATAACAACATATTTAGGTAACTATGGATACCTGAAGATGCTCTGAGAACTGGCCCATGGCAAAGAGTGCGCTGTTGCGTACCAGAGGTTCTGGATCACTCAACCCTTTACACACGCACTGCAGCACTGCATGTAGGTACCTGCAGCCAATCAAAAACACGTACCATATCACAAAAGCACGCTCCCTAATTGGTTTACCATTTACAATCCTCAGACATTTTCCACAACATTTTAAAGGCTGATATTTATCAAATTGCATTCTATTGATAAACAAATTAAGGCAAAATGATTTGTGCTAAATTTTATTATACTTTTTTTTTTCAACCCTTAAAACAATTCAAATATGTCCTGAGTTTACTATCAGGTTTTTTTCAGCACTGTCTGCATTCCCAATGCAAACGGACCTGATCCCAAAACCAAAATTATAACAAAAATTCCCAATTTCCACAATGTCCAAAAAAATAAAAAATAAAAAAAAATAAAAAAAAATTTGAAAGAAGTGTCTTATGACTTATGATCAGGGATCATATTTTCCCGCAACATCAATCGGTCTGGATTTAAGGGAAAAAGTGTCCGAAAATGTTCATCCGAAATCATGACAAATTACGTTAAATATATACTATTGATTTTGCCATTCGTGAAGGTGGTATAATAAATGTACAAATTTAATTGCCTTAGGCACTTTTTTATAAAACGCAACATACAAATTTTCCCAATTGGTTTTATCACTTTCTATTTCATTGTTGTTTCATCTGCTATTTTTTCTGACTTTTTTCATCGTTGTCAATATTATAAATCTGTGTAAGTCTATACCAATGTTTTAAATCGTTTTCGACTCGATAATAGCTTACAAACACGCACTGAACCGAATAAATGTCTGTGCGTAGGTTGGTGTACGTTATAGTTTATTGTCGATTAACCCACGGCCGATAGTTAAGATGCGTAGGGATTAAATCAGGAGTGCAAAGCACGAGTGATTTGAAACCACGCATCTTAACTTCCGGTCGTGGATTATTCAACAACAAACAATAAAGTACACAAATTGTTTCAATTCTTACATGATTTTTACTAAAAATTGATACAATGTATATTATTTTTCTTGTATACTATTTTATGTAACGTTCCGCCCATAAAAATAACTTTCGGCTGTTCTGTCGATCAGATCCGCGACTTTCATTCATTTATTGCCGTATTATTACGCTGGTGGAAAATGTATCATATGTTTTGTTTAGTTACAGCGCGTGCTTTCAGTGTATAAGGTCCGCCCACAATTATTGCAGAATATCCGATTTTCTTCTTTGTTTATATGAAAGTTTACTGTATCATGCATGAAATGCACAATATCCACGAGGATAACATTGAGGTTTTCATCTCCGAAGTAACTGTCAACGATTTTATCGTGGACGAGTACACATTACGGTCCGATTAGTGTGCAAGGTATAAGCTAGTGAAATTATCGATTGATATTGACACGGGGTTATTCACGCATGACTAATACACAACCGCGCGAATCTTCGCTGCTTGGGCATACTCTGATACTAGTCGGCCGACGTGCAATAAACTGGTCCGGACCGGTTTAGAGACTGCAGCGAATGGTTTATCACACCTAATCGAGATAATAATGTAATTAGGGTGTGTTAGCATGTTCACTGTGATCGATTTCATGAAATGGGAATTTTAGCAAACAGAATTGGACCGACTGTTTGGGATTTTCAATCGGTCTTTCATGACCCCAATTGGTCTAGGACCGACAAAACCAAAAAAAATATGATCCCTGCTTATGATTATGAGATTATAAATGTTCCAACTCGTCCAGCTGATGTGTATCATACCAACAACCACTGCTGTGGTTGAGCAAGGATTCAGCACCATGAACCTGCTGTGCTCCCCATTTCACAGCACATTCACACAAACCAAACTGACTCATCTGATGCTAACCTGCATTAAATGTCAAAATAACAAATAAAAACAAATTATTTGTTAAACCTCTGACTTATTTAAGCATGATAAATTCACGTTTTTCCAAAATGAGCTTTTTCATCGAACAAAAATACCCAAAATGGACAATTTTGTTGATAAAAAATTCCCAATAAAGACTCCTTTTCCCAAAATAGGCAGAAAAAACCCCTGACTATTTCACAGAATATGATTATTAAATTCTATACTGAAAGTTGTAAAACTGACACAAAAACAAAATCCAAAAGGCTCTGGGTCTCTTAACCTTAGACATGATGGAACTAAACTGTTGTGTGCAGACTTAGTTATGTTTGCGTACAAATTGTACTCTTTATGTATGTGTTTTACTCTGTGTCTACCAAATGAGCTATCCCTTCCATTTTCTATGAACCGTGAGATATCGTGAGGTAAAACAATACAAGACCAAGTTGTGAGATTACTTGTTGGCGATGTAGTCTGCACAGCCCTCCACTATGACCGCCAGGGCTATGTACGCAGCCTTCCGTCTCTCTGGCTGACCATCTACCAACGCTGGCTCAACCATGGCCATCTGTATGAAGACAAGAGTCAAAGCATTCACAAATAACAGTGGTGACCTGGGTAAACCAGGCTTATTGCATGTGGGTGAAGTACGGCCCAAATCAGCCTATTGAATGCACAGAAGCAAATCTGGGACGACACTTTACACACCTGCATTCATCATAACTTTCAAAACATAATTTTAAATATACTTTTTATTTATGTTACGTATCATATCTTACAGAGTGTGGTGTTCATATTGATATATTCAGTACTTGTTCCAACAAATACAAAAGTGCCCCATGATACTATTTACATCTCTATCATACTTTTATGTGCATACTTAGGGTGTATTTACTAAATTTGTTTTATTGTACACATATATACCAAAATGAGTTGTATATTTGTGAGTATTTCCATTGGTTAAATAAAGTCTGAAACCACTTTTTCAGGGAATTAAAAAAAACAACCTCAATTTTCCAAAAATAACTTCAAGGCATTAAGCTGTTTTCCAAAGTTCATCCAAATTCAATGAGAAACAACAGACTTATTCCAACAAGCCTCGCCCACACTCCAAAGTTCATCCAAATTCAATGAGAAACAACAGACTTATTCCAACAAGCCTCACCCACACTACCCTGCATATTTTTTTTTTAAGGCAAAATTATAGTATTACAGGTATATTAATGTTGACTTACCACTTTTGGTATGATTTTTTCTGGTGGCAAATGCATTGACATTGTATCCAAAACCTGAAAAGTAAAATAATCACATTGTTGTCACAAAAGGAAATTTGAAACATCAATTTGCATCTTTTCTTAGTTTTGTTTAACTGAGAGAGTTTATTTTCTTAAACTATTACTTGTATTAGTGTATATAAATGCTTCAAAATGTTACTGCCATAAAATCAACCATATAAGCTATGAGAACTCACACTTGAACCAATATTTCACATCAAATACAATAATGGATTAAGCATATTTCGACTACCATTCATAATGCAGGCCTTTTTTTTACCATTTTGGGAATACAATTACCAAAATTAGGGATATTTTGTTTCGCTCAATCATATGTTTAAGGATAAAATCTCGAGCTGGATTCAACTTATTGTCAATTGAACAGCAAATGCACATAAATAAAGACTGTTTGTTTGGGATACGCGACTAATGGAGGTCAAATGCTAATTTTATCACTGAAAAAACTACCTGTGATGCAAGCTGGGAAGGTTTCTGACTCTCCACATCATCTTCCTCTTCTTCCTCCTCCTCTTCCTCCCCAGATGGCTCACACATCACTGGCAACATCACATCCAGGATTGGCTGCACCAGCTGGTTCTTCAGGATTTGCTGAAATGACACTTGTGTGTAGTTGACAAACAACATATTTAATTCAAAATAACCCTTTACCACTTAGAGACGTTTTAAGACGCATTTGCAGTTCCTTACAAAGTTACATTTAATTTAAGACCTTTCTTAATACATTCAAGTTTTAAAGTTTTAAAGGCTTCATTGCCAACTCTAAGATACTGGTGAGCAGCAAACAGTATAAAACCAGAACAGACTGCGAGTTACTCACAGGCTGTTCTGGTTTTATGCTGTTTGCACAGAGACATTTTCACTTTACTTCTGAGTGGGAAAGGGTTAAACTCCTTTTTATTTTATCAAAAGCTTAAGGCGTTTGACACTCGTAACCATTTAGAATAAGTACTTGGTGTCCCAAGAATAGAGATGGAACCTAGCAGAAAATAATACCATTAAAAATGTCACAGGGCCATTACTTTCACAATTATTGAACAAGTCCAAAACTTCTTTCAGATCTGTAGTTAATAGTTCATGATCTTTAATTTAAAGTATGACATGTGTATTCTTTTGAGAAAAAAACCCACAAGAAATATGTAGTAAAACAACAACAATAGATCTTATCATTCTTTCATAGTAAGTAAATATGAGCCATGCTATTTGAAAAAAGGGTTTAATGCATGAGCGTAAAGTGCCGTCCCAGATGAGTGCAGTCCACACAGGATAATCAGGAAAGACACTTTTCGTTGTTATGGTATTTTTCGTTTATGGAAAGTCTCTTTTTAGCAAAAATCCAGTTAAGGCAGAAAATGTCGCCCCTGATTAGCCTGTGCAGACTACACAGGCTAATCTGGGATGGCACTTTACGCACATGCATTAAACCCCTTTTTCACAGAGCACAGCCCATATAAAATAATAAGCTTAAAAGGTGTCTACCTTCTTTCGGAGTCGTGTCAAGGAGCAGATGAATGACATTGCCTTCACTCGAATACTATCATCCAGGCTCTTGTTTGCTGCAATCTAAATACAGGTGGATCATTAAAGCAAGAGCTGTGTTTGTGAAACACAATCTAAATACAGGTGGATCATTAAAGCAAGAGCTGTGTTTGTGAAACACAATCTAAATACAGGTGGATCATTAAAGCAAGAGCTGTGTTTGTGAAACAAAATGCCACCTACTGCACAGCAGCTATTTTAGAACAAATTGTTAAGCCAATTTGTTAAGTAAAAAATCAATAGATCAGAACAAAACTAAAACTTGATCTGTATGTCATTTTGGTAGACTCAACTTCGAAAATAAGGTATCTGAAAGCGTTTCTGAACAAATTCAGAAACGCTTTCAGATAATTTATTTTTGGTGTTTGATTCTACCAAAATGCCACCCTCATGATTTACTTAAAATCATGTGTAATAAATGATAAATCATGCCCTTATTCATTTTGCAACTTTATGAGGATTCCCCTTTTTCTCTGACCAACTTTTAACCCCACTTTTCAATATGACACCTACACATCCAAACACCCTTTAATTCTATCAGCCTTTCGACAAAGTACAGTGGTAGGTCTGAAATGGGAAGATATAAACACAATCACACCACTTTTCAAAGTGCCAACCCCAAGCCTTGTCTGTATGTAAACTTACTATGTAAACTAACCTTTTACCACTTAGATGCGTATTTTGACACATTTGTAGTCCCTTTCATTTAAATTTAATAAAAGACATTTCTAACTAAATTCAAGTTTTGAAGGCTTCATTTTCAACCCTATGATACTGATGAGCAGCAAACAGCATAAACCCTGAACAGACTGCGAGTTACTCGCAAGCTGTTCTGGTTTTATGCTGTTTGATAAAAGCGATTTTCACTTTGCTTCTGAGTGGGAAAGGGCTAACTATGAACTGTAACTCACCTCTAGACAGAACATGATGGCGGACTTGAGATGGGGAGCTATCATGACCACTTCACATTCCAACATTTCATCAAACACCTCGAATGCCTCACAGGCCTTCTCCTAGAAAAAAAAGTTTATCGGAACATACAATTATGAATAACCACAGCCTCGGTTAATGAGACCATTTTAACAAGAGCACCGCCTTGCGGGTGCAGACCGCTCATCTATTTTCTTTTTAAAGGTGAAGGGACTCTCATTTTCAATCACAAAGGAGGGAGGAGTGGAGTGAAGAGGGGTGTATAGTGTGGGGTTGTGGACATTTATTACATTATCTTCCAAAAAAGCGAAAAAAAAAAAAATAAAAATAAAAAAATCGGGGGGGGGGGGGGGGGGGGGGGGGTATAGTGTGAGGGTGTGGTGATAATTTGTGAGATGATCTTAAAAAAAAAAAAAAAAAAAAAAAAATCAAAAAAAAAATTGGGGGCGGGGTGGGGGGGGTGGGGTGGGGGTATAGTGTGAGGGTGTGGTGGTCATTTGTGAGATGATCTTATAAAAAAAAAAAAAAAAAAAAAAAAAAATTAGGGGGGGGGGGAGGGGGGGGAGGGGGGGGGGAGGGCACGGGGGATGGTTTGGGTGAAGTCTATTGTGGTATGTCAGGTAAGAGTAGTTTCATCAAAGTATCAATCAAATCTAATCATAAATAAAGAAGTTATGGCAATTTTAGCAAAATTTAATAATTTGACCTTGAGAGTCAAGGTCATTCAAAGGTCAAAGTAAAATTCAAGTTGCCAGGTACAGTAACCTCATGATAGCATGTAAGTATTTGAAGTTTGAAAGCAATAGCCTTGATACTTCGAGTGGATCGAAACACAAAATTTAACCATATATTAAAAGTTACTAAGTCAAAAAAGGGCCATAATTCCGTAACAATGACAACCAGAGTTATGCAACTTGTCCTTTTACTGTACCCTTATGATAGTTTGTGAGTGTTCCAAGTATGAAAGCAATATCTATGATACTTTAGGGGTAAAGTGACCAAAACATAAATCTTAACCAAATTTTCAATTTTCTAAGTATAAAGGGCCCATAATTCCGTCCAAATGCCAGTCAGAGTTACATAACTTTGCCTGCACCGTCCCCTTATGATAGTTCATAAATCTTGCAAGTATGAAAGCAATAGCTTTGATACTGTAGGAATAAAGTGGACCTAAACACAAAACTTAATCAAATTTTCAATTTTCTAAGTATAAAAAGGGCACATAATTCTGTCAAAATGCCAGTCAGAGTTACATTACTTTGCCTGCACAGTCCCCTTATGATAGTTAGTAAGTGTTGCAAGTATGAAAGCAATAGCTTTGATGCTTAAGGAATAAAATGGACCTAAACACAAAACTTAACCAAAATTGTCAATTTTCTAAGTATAAAAAGGGCACATAATTCTGTCAAAATGCATGCCAGAGTTATCTAACTTTGCCTGCCCAGTCCCCTCATGATAGTAAGTAAGTGTACCAAGTTTGAATGCAATAGCATTGATACTTACTGAGAAAAGTGGAACTAAACGCAAAACTTAACCAAAATTTGCAATTTTTTAAGTATAAAAAGGGCACATAATTCTGTCAAAATGCACGCCAGAGTTATCTAACTTTGCCTGCCTAGTCCCCTCATGATAGTAAGTAAGTGTACCAAGTTTGAATGCAATAGCATTGATACTTTCTGAGAAAAGTGGACCTAAACGCAAAACTTAACCGGACGCCGACGCCAACGCCAACGCCAACGCCGACGCCGACGCCAAGGTGATGACAATAGCTCATAATTTTTTTTCAAAAAATAGATGAGCTAAAAAGGGGCCATAAACTATCCAAATATTAAATCGCAGTCTTGACCGCCCGATGGCTAGGCAGACACAATATCAATGCATCGCAACCTTGACCACCAGGTGGCTAGGCAGAGCCCATATCAATTACAACCTTGAACAACCAGTGGCTAGGCAGACACAAAGGCAATCACAACCTTGAAAGCCCGGTGGCTAGGCAGACACCATATCAATCGCAACCCTGACCGCCAGGTGGCTAGGCAGACACCATAGCAATCGCAACCCTGACTGCAAGGTGGCTAGGCAGACACCATAGCAATCGCAACCCTGACCGCCAGGTGGCTAGGCAGACACCATAGCAATCGCAACCCTGACCGCCAGGTGGCTAGGCAGACATTATAGCAATCGCAACCCTGACCGCCCGGTGGTAAGGCAGACACCATAGCAATCGCAACCCTGACCGCCCGGTGGCTAGGCAGACACCATAACAATCGCAACCCTGACCGCCAGGTGGCTAGGCAGACACCATAGCAATCGCAACCCTGACCGCCAGGTGGCTAGGCAGACACCATAGCAATCGCAACCCTGACTGCCCGGTGGCTAGGCAGACACCATAGCAATCGCAACCCTGACCGCCAGGTGGCTAGGCAGACACCATAGCAATCACAACCCTGACCGCCAGGTGGCTAGGCAGACACCATAGCAATCGCAACCCTGACCGCCCGGTGGCTAGGCAGACACAATAGCAATCGCAACCCTGACCGCCCGGTGGCTAGGCAGACACCATAGCAATCGCAACCCTGACCGCCAGGTTGCTAGGCAGACACCATAGCAATCACAACGCTGACCGCCAGGTGGCTAGGCAGACACCATAGCAATCGCAACCCTGACTGCCAGGTGGCTAGGCAGACACCATAGCAATCACAACCCTGACTGCCCGGTGGCTAGGCAGACACCATATCAATCGCAACCTTATGACCTGCTCACCTGATAGTCTGGTAATTCTTCGGGATTTTCTGAACTGCACAGGCTTATATAGGGCAACACTTAACGCTCATGCATTAAGCCCAGTTTTCCCAGAATGAGGCTAATATTCTTAAAGCTGCTGGTAACACTGAGTAGAAGAAAAAGAGTACCCCACCTGATCCAATCTGATGAGGTTCTTAATGACCTCCAGGATCTGCGGAACCACCTGCTGGACAGGCTTCAAGGCATCGTCCCCCACGAAGAACACGACCTCAGAAAGCGTCTTGACGGCGTAGAATGGCGCCAGGTTGGTCTGATCCCCGGCCAGCACCATGGAGATCAGGGCAGCAATGTCCGCCAGGTGGGGCTTCAGCTGCTCGGCGGCCGACGAGGCAACAGAGTACAGCAGGTACATGCCAAGCTGGAACAAGAGTGCTGACTTGTGACAAGATAATTCTGTTTAAGGTCTGGGTTACCTTTAAGTCTGAAGGATGTAATAATTTGTTGTACGAATGATGGCACAAACAATTAATTATACAACAAGAAACAGGAGGTGCATTTCAAGCTTGAACAAAAGTGCCGACAGTGTCACAAAACACGCCCGTTTAACCCTTGACTGCTTAGAAATGCATTATGGCCAATTTGTAGTGCCCTAAAAAAATCCATTTATATCAAAGACTTTTCTTTAGAGATTCAAGTGAGAATAGCTTCATTTCCAACCATAAGATACTGATAAGCATCAAACAGCATGAAGCCTGAACAGACTGCGAGTTGGTCACAGGCTGTTCTGGTTTTAAGCAGGTTGTATATAGACATTTTCACTTAAGACTCCTCGTGTCCGACAAAACAATCAACAACTTTGTTTTGGTTAAAAAATAAACACCCAACAAGGAATATTTCAACAAAATGCAAACGTTAGGTTACTCCACTTTAAATAAATGATGATCTGCAGTTCTGAGAGTATTAGTGTTTTATATTTTTATATTGCTGTTTAAAATAACTTGTAATGTCTAAAAAAAAATCACACAGCTTTTTTCACTTTTAATTAAAAGTTTAGCCATATGTTTTCAAAGTACAGGTTTTAATTAAGTTGTTATTTTATTGTGTTTAGACTTGTCAAACATTGTGAATGTCATAAAACTAAACTATATGGTTTTTCTATTGTTTGGTTAAAGAAGAACAACTTCTGGTAAAAATCACGTGAGGTCTCGTAAATTTTAAAAGTCATCGGACCTCATGTCCGGCGCATTTTTTTTCTTTCGCATGGGTTGCATGCTGTGTTGAAAATATTCATATGCTAATAGTAGCCATCACCCGATGTTGCATATTGTTATGTTGCCGAAACCCTAGTACTTCAACAGTAGTTTCCTTGTGAACTTATGTTATTTGATAATAATAAATTCATAAGGAGCTATTTATCGCATAAACACTTACAATATATTGCTAAAAGAATATACAAATATAACTGCACATTTCGGCCAATATTGCCTACATTTGCATCTATATGGTTATGCGTGTTGTATCCAGATATCCCATATGGATATCGGCATATGAATTCTGGCATCCGTAGACATCCCTAGTTTAAGTATTTGTGGCTGTAAGCCGAATATCAGGGATTCATTCCTGGTAATTCAAAGCAACTCCATTATTGCCATGCTGTAAGGTTTATCTTAGTAATAACACAGGAATGTGGAACTTTAAAAGGCTATATGAAGAAACTGGTGTTAAACATTCAACATAACTGCCTACCTCTCTCTGTGCTCCCACATCACTCTTGACATTTTCAGAGATGAAAACAAACAGCTGAGGCCAGGCATTTGTGGGCAGATCATGCTTGGCTGCTATGGCAATCACCTGGGCTATACCCACTCGCACTATTTTTCTGCAATCAAGAAAAGGGGGTTTATTGCAACAGCATCAAGTTTGTCCAAGATTAGCCCGTGCAGTCTGCACTGGCTAATCATGGATTTTAATTTCTGCATAAACCTTATTTTTGCTAAGAAGAGACTTCCTTTAAATTAAAAATTCCATAAAAGCGGAAAGTGTCATCCCTGATTAGCTTATGCAACTGCAAAAAACTAATCTTGGATAACACTTTACGCATTAGCATTAACCCTTTGAATGCTGGGAAATTTGTCTTCTGCTAAAATGTCGTATGCTGAATTTCTAAAATAAGCATTTTCTTCGATTTTTTTCAAAGAATACTATCAGAATAGCAAACAGTTTGGATCCTGATGAGACGCCACGTTCTGTGGCGTCTCATCTGGATCCAAACTGTTTGCAAAGGCCGTCAAAATTCGGTTCCCGCACTGAAAGGATTAAACCCCCTTTTCTCAGAGCGCAACTCATAAGTAAATAATACAGCTATCTCAATATTTCTAAAACATTAGTAACAAATACAGCTGCAACAATATTTTTGTCTTAGGAAACTGAAAATCATACTGGTCAGCGAGTATTTGTCGGACGAATTTTAGGGGTTTTATTTAATAACTTTCTAAATATTACGAAATATTTTATAAATAATTTTACTGATACATCCTGGGTTTGTCATCTACAAGCGATGTAAACAAAATATTTTTGTATAGGCGCATGCGTATGTACGAGGGCCGTATATGGGGTCATTAAAGGGAGGTAATTTTCCACTGTACAGAAGTATATACAGGACATTTATATTAAATGAGTATTTGGAAAGAAATAAGAGTTTAAATGAAATTTTTCTTAACATTAACGTTAAAATGACGTTTAAACATTAATTTGATGGTGCAATATGTATTATGGTAAAATAAACATGTTTATTTATAGATCTTAGATCATACAAAACTATCCTTTTCAAGGGAGAAAATCCAAACAGTGGATTTATAGAGTTAAATATGACCTTTTCTATTTCTTTGGAATGTTTACAAGGTACATTTTGCAAGCAATTCAGATATATGTAAACATAAAATTGTATCGAGTTTTAATGTTAAAACACTACAAATTAAATTATGTGTGCGTGTTAAACAAATGAGATTCTGGTAAAATAAGTGATTGTTAGACAACTAATTGAGACCTGCTCTATTGCAGTAGACAAACAAAAATACCAAGCACACAGATTGGTTTTCAGTAAGGGATTTCTTCTGAGCATGCGCGTGCTAAAAATATCCCCCACGAGGAGGTCACATTACATTGCAACAAAATTTGTAAACATCGCAATTGTTTATGCAAAACACTAGCATTTTAACGAATTGCTACTGTTAACTTTAAGAAAACAAGCATGTGTAAATATGTGACAAAGAAAATCGTGATAAAGCATTCCAATACACAAAATAAATAGAACATCTGGTAAATACTGCTGTCAGAAAAATACTCGCTTACCAGTGGCATTATAAATTAGAACACATATTCTGAATTTCATGCCAGTACTTCAACTACTTGCCTTGGCTATCACAGTTACACGAAATTATCTTTTTAACATAAACAATTTGTCTACAGCTTAATTTAATATCAGTTCTTGAATAAATAATAGTCATACATTTAATAACCACATATATTTCTAACATAGCCTAGACATCAAAAACCTCATTTTTGGTGTTTAAATATTTCTAATCTGAAAATAAAGACTAATTGCAGGTAACATCACTTACTCTGGTTCATGTAAAAACAGCTGCAGAATGTTCTCACGTATCCTTCAAAGAGAGAAAACATTTTTGTCAGGTTTTGTCCCAGAAATACAACATGATGTAATATATTGCTTACTATGTGAAGAAATATATGTTCTGGTATACTGCTGAACAGTCAAGAGGGAACCCAGTTAAGGTCACACAACAGGAAACCAGGGTTTTCAACCTTACTTTTCAAGGTCCAATAGCCAAAGGAAAAAACGACTTAAAACAATATGATACTGTCAATTGAAGTGTTTTTTCCAGGCCATTTTAGCGTGGCGAATCGCCATGCCCCTTTTTTGAAGCGCCACGCTGCCCCTTTCAAAGCCATTTAGCGCCACGCTCCCCTTTCCAAAGGCAGCCGCCCTGCCCTTTCATGAGCACCCGCTGTTTTCTACCCTTATTGATAACTATCTTAACTGCCCCTTGACCAAATTTCTAAGCCGACTAGTATCAGATTATGGCCTCCGAGGCAGCGCGTTGGTGAATTAGTCATGCGTGAATAACCCCATGTCAGTATCAATCTATATGTTTTACCACTAACTGGTCGGAAATGTGTACTCCTCCACAATAAAATCGTGGACTGTTACTTCGGAGACTTTTAATGAAAAACTCTATGTTATCCTTGTGGCAATTGTGCATTTCATACATAATTCAGTTAAATCACAAACAAACAAATTAATTATCGATATCGTCTTTAAGATAACAAGGGCTGTTTGTAAAACATGCATGCCCCCCATATGGGCTCTCAGTTGTAGTGACAGCCATTTTGTAAATATGTTGTTTTGTCACTGTGACCTTGACCTTTGACCTAGTGGCCTGAAAATCAATAGGGGTCATCTGCCAGTCATGATCAATGTACCTATGAAGTTTCATGATCCTATGCATAAGCATTCTTGAGTTATCATCCGGAAACCATTTTACTATTTCGGGTCACCGTGACCTTGACCTTTGACCTAGTGTCCTGAAAATCAATAGGGGTCATCTGCCAGTCATGATCAAACTACCTATCAAGTTTCATGATCCTAGGCATAAGGGTTCTTGAGTTATCATCTGGAAACCATTTTACTATTTCAGGTCACCGTGACCTTGACCTTTGACCTTGTGACCTGAAAATCAATAGGGGTCATCTGTGAGTCATGATCAATCTACCTATCAAGTTTCATGATCCTAGGCATAAGCGTTCTTGAGCTATCATCCGGAAACCATTTTACTATTTCGGGTCACCGTGACCTTGACCTTTGACCAAGTGACCTCAAAATCAATAGGGGTCATCTGCGAGTCATGGTCAACCTACCTATCAAGTTTCATGATCCTAGGCATAAACGTTCTTGAGTTATCATCCGGAAACCATTTTACTATTTCTGGTCACTGTGACCTTGACCTAGTGACCTGAAAATCAATAGGGGTCATCTGCGAGTCATGATCAATCTACCTATCAAGCATTCATGATCCTAGGCATAAGCGTTCTTGAATTATCATCCGGAAACCATTTTACTATTTCGGGTCACAGTGACCTTGACCTTTGACATAGTGACCTCAAAATCAATAGGGGTCATCTGCGAGTCATGATCAATGTACCTATGAAGTTTCATGATCCTAGGCCTAAGCGTTTTTGAGTTATCATCCGGAAACCACCTGGTGGATGGACCGACCGACCGACAGACGGACATGTGCAAAGCAATACACCCCCTCTTCTTCGAAGGGGGGAATAATTAATTATTGAATTAATTACTGAGACGTATACTACTTAAACAAAATGCAAATCGCGTATTAGGCGGACATATTAGACGATTTTACGTAGCTATGCACACCTGTCGCGTTCATCATTTGACATTTTTACAACATGGCGGACATACAGTATTAATTTGTGACTCGGCAAACATGGCAAATAACGTTGTAAACGATCGAATTAACGATGCAGATTATACATTCAGAAGGAATTAATGAAATGTCTGTGATAATCAACGATGCATAAAAATGTTTTAGATAGCAACAACATACTTATTTGTAATCTACTCAGTGGGTGTATCACGATATTTCATGGAAACGAGTGCTTGCATATTGTTAGCGATCAGTTTACTCGCAATATTAAACATCGGACAAGATTATCGTAAGAAATGGGATAAGACAAACATGGTTACATTTATATGTTAGTGGATCTGTGTATAATCAGATTCATATGCATATATTGCTTTATTATGTTTGTCGTGCTGTACAGCGTATTGAAACAGCATGGAACTTAAATGTACATTGCAAGGTAAATATATCAATATACAGTCCAACCCCTACTTCCGGTCACCCCTCATCGCTGGTCGCCCCGTGTAGGCGGCCGGTCTGTGCTGCGACCGTCGATAAACACTATATAATGCACACCTCTTAAGCGGTAACCCCGTTTCTCTGGCCAGCGGCCAGCTATTTTGCATCCCAAATGTTAAATATCCCCGATATGAGTGGGCGCGCACGAGTAAGTCAGTCATGGTCATTGGAAAAAATTACACCGACGCAACGGTGATAAAATGGATACTTACTTCCAGTCTGCGGTTTAGGCTCTGTAGTACTGAAGCGTGTTGTGTGATAAACATTTTGACAGTCAGTTTGCAAATTGCAATAAATTAGTGGTGGATTATCGGGTTATCAGGTTAAAAGTAATATGCGACCTTTTGATCTTTTTGTTTCCGCATGTGCGAATATCACCTATTATTACTGGAAAAGAGATTATTAATTTATAATTTATTATTTGTAGTTGTTGAATCATACTATTTCAAGCACACATAATGACAATTATTGGCCAATTAAAAGTTAAAATGAAACTTTTAGCCGAAATCAACTGATCTACATGTTCTCTGTGCTACAGAGTTTTTATAAAAAAATCAATACACGCACGCTTTTCACGTGACATTGTACATTGGTGCATAATTTTCGGACGCTTTTGTCGGGACAAAGGAAATACATGAGGACTTTTTTTGATGCTAGAATTTGTAAACGTCTCGTTAACATAAAACAATCGGGTGTTTTGGATTACAAATTATTACGGTATTCTCATTTGGGAATTAAACAAAGCATAAATATTTGTTGTATATTTACAATTATTTCAGTATATTCATTTTGATAAAACCCTTTACGCGGCTAAAAATGTTTTTATAATTTATGCATGAAAAGCACGATTGCCAGGAGAATTACACCTTAAGTGCATTGGGGCCATACAACGCGCATTGTGAATCATGAGAATGATTCGTTTTCATTGACTTGATTCTGATGATGATGATATTGATGATGATTAGAAAGATGAATATTATTTTTTTTGAATGAAAATTTTGTTTTATAGCTGATTTTAGAAAAGAAGAAATAAAATTATTTTAAGTCTATACTTTGTTTAGTATATGTACACATATTTACCATTTTGTTTGTACAAAAATTGAACAGTTGGCCATGCACTCATCAACTCCAGACTCCCTATGACCCAACCCCTCTTAAGAGGCCACCCGCTTAAGCAGCCAATTTGGCCGTTTCCCTTGACTGGCTGCTTAAGAGGGGTTGGACTGTAAATCAAAGTAAGTTAAATACATCAATTACTATATACCATTAAATGTGCTTGTTTATATAATATGCTTTTCCCTCTGATGCGATTACATGGTTCTCCCTCGCTCAGGTATTCACGGAACGTTTTTGCCCTTTTTTGCCTAAACTGCGCGCTAAAATGCCCCTTTTTTAAGTAATGCGCCATGCCCCTTTGCCCTCCTGGGAAAAACACTAAATACGAATTTTCATTTCATTAAATGCAACTGAATCAAGGTTAGTGTTTTTTCTTACAATGCAGGGCTTACTCTGCCGTTCGCCAAATTAGCCAATGGCTACAAATTGACCGATTTGGCTACAAAAAATTCTATTCGGCTACAACTTTTTCTTCATTAAAATTTATAAAATAGACAAAAATAGAAGAATTTGTCCATAGCAAGGCGACTTTGGCTAAAGAAATGTTTGAGCCAGGGGAAGCCATGCAATTTCATTAAATTCCCAGATGTTTTACCCTGACTCTACATTTTAATGATGTCCAACATTAAGGCACTAGAATACGCCATTATTGTCAGAATCAGGACCAATAACCAAAGAAATTTTTCTCGTGTAATTCTAGCGTCAAATAATAAGTGCTTTATCCTTTGTCTCAAAAAAAGTGCGTGGAAATTATGCAGACATGTAGAACGTCGCATGAAAAGTATGGGTGTATTTTGTGTTGTATAAAACCGGGAACATCACGTCAGATAATAAGTAGTAGTGTCAAGAATTTAATCAGAACTCTGTAAGATTTACAGAAAAATATTTAACAAATTAGTTGTGAATTGCTGCATTAAATCTTAATTTACAGGGTTTTTTTTTAGAGAAAGGGGAAGACGCTGGACGCTGGGTGAAAGGGGAAAAAAGAGTGCGAAAGAGAGATATTAGGGGAAAAAATAAAAACTGTTCATTTCAATGTCTATAACTCATCAAAAGAGACTTGTCTCTGTCCTTTTTGTTCTTAAACACATTTAACAGGTATTAAAGTCAAAGTCCTTAATAAAGTTGCAGGTGTAGATCTAATAATGGGAAATGTTTTCAACTATATTTTTGTACTGGGGCCGGGGGACGATGTCAATTTTGTGATTTCAATTTCATGATGAATGGGTTGACGATCTTGATTTGCTACAGTATTGGAAGGGAAAGGAGCGGCAGCTGCCGATTGTCTACTTTCACTTTCACAATGTTCGATGTTGATTACCTCGGAATCCTGCTGGGTTATAACGGTTTTCGATGATTCTTTCTTAAAAAATGCCTCGATGCATTCAGTATCTTCCGAGTTCTAATGTTTTATTTTGTTTGTGTAAGAACGCTAATTGTGAGACATTTTTTCTGTTTTCACGTTTATACCTCGGCTTGCACATAGCCCGGATGAAAATTCGACTGGTTTCCGGTAATTAATTGACGAAACACCCTTCTCGCGCAAGACCGGTATCCAGTAAAATAGTCACATGATTATTACGATTAGTTGCCCAGTTTACATGACGTTATTTAAGAGCTATATTTAGAATAACTGGGATTCCCAGATGTTGTGTGTTCGTCTGGAGAGAGAGAGCGCGAATTCGTTGTTCATGGTGCAAATTGGATAATTGTCAAATGCCCCAAGAAAAAAATAAACATTTCTTTGAGAGAAAATATTATATTTTGGTGAAAAATGATATTTTTGGTGGGGAAATTGTATCTTAAGGGGAAAAATTCTGGTAGGGGAAGACGCCGAATATCGGCGTCACTTTCTTAGTAAAAAAAACCCCTGATTTAACTTCTCTTATTGACTGGGAGCTTTACATAATCTACACATTTTGAATGTAAATTCCCAAGGCCCATATTGCAATATGTGCATGTACTTCCGTAAAATGGTGAACGTTCGTTTGGACATATTTTAATAGATATCATGGTAAAAGTATATTTTTGGGGTGATTCAAGACTCTTTTAATGTATGTATCAATTAATCAAAATAGTTGGATACATATATCTTTATCTACATGTAGGTATGTATTGGAGAATCTATGTTGGAGTTATATATCTTTTGACAATTAGGATGTCTTTAAGTGGAATGGTGAAATGAAATACTAGCAGCTTATTAATTAAATCATGACAAGGTTAATTGACAATAACTTTAAAAATCTAATCTGTTCCGTTTTTCAATGCATTTAAAAAATGCAACTTATAAGTTCAACATCCACAGTTAATAACTGAAATGTAAGTTGGACTTTTTCCCCAAAAAATCAAAGTTACTCACTAAAATGTTAGGCCAAAGATCCCATTCCCCTCTAGTAAAGATAACTGTAAACAATGATGGCCCTGAATCGCTCACCTGACTAACCAAGTACAATCCCAACCCAGATTTCATCAAGATAAACATTCTGACCAAATTTCATAAAGATTTGATGAAAACTGTGACCTCTATTGTCTACACAAGGTTTTTCTATTATTTGACCTAGTGACCTAGTTTTTGACCCCAAGTGACTCGAATACAATCCCAACCCAGATTTCATCAAGATAAACATTCTGATCAAATTTGATAAAGATTGGATGAAAACTGTGACCTCTATTGTCTACAAAAGGTTTTTCTATTATTTGACCTAGTGACCTAGTTTTTGACCCCAGATGACCCAAATACAATCCCAACCCAGATTTCATCAAGATAAACATTCTGACCAAATTTCATAAAGATTTGATGAAAACTGTGACCTCTTTTGTATATACAAGGTTTTTCTATTATTTGACCTAGTGACCTAGTTTTTGACCTAGTGACCTAGTTTTTGACCCCAGATGACCCAAATACAATCCCAACCCAGATTTAATCAAGATAAACATTCTGACCAAATTTCATAAAGATTGGATGAAAACTGTGACCTCTTACGTCTACACACAAACAAATTGTTGACGGTTTTTCTATTATTTGACCTAGTGACCTAGTTTTTGACCCCAGATGACCCAAATACAATCCCAACCCAGATTTCATCAAGATAAACATTCTACCCAAATTTCATAAAGATTGGATGAAAACTGCGACCTCTTTTGTCTACACAAGGTTTTTCTATTATTTGACCTAGTTTTTGACCTAGTGACCTAGTTTTTGACCCCAGATGACCCAAATACAATCCCAACCCAGATTTCATCAATAAAAACATTCTGACCAAATTTCATAAAGATTGGATGAAAACTGTGACCTCTACTGTCTACACAAACAAATTGTTGACAGACACACGCACGCACGCACATACGGACGCCGGACATCACACGGTCACATATTCTCACCACGTCACTTTGTGACAGGTGAGCTAAAAAGGACCTAGCCTTACATGCATTTAAATTGGCAACTTGTACATCACTTATTATCTCAAACACTGAGGAACTTACGTCGGTGCGTATGTGGTCTGCAATGCTGCCCACTGTTTTCCCTTTAGAATCTTTTTTCTTAACAAGATGGCAGCATATTGTCGAACCTACAAATTACCATGCATATCATTCCATCATCAAACCACAAATACAGCAACATTTTGAAAGATTAAACATTAAACAAAACAATTAAAGCCACATAAACACTCAAAATCAACGAATATTTTGTAAAATATTTCATAAAATAGAGTTAACCCATGAATAATCAGTGTTCCTTTTAGCAATAGTCAAATTTTCAAAGCAAGATGTGATCTGGTAACATAAATTTAACGAGATACAACATGATTGTTTTTATTTTTGTGAACGCGAACGCAAGATTGGCTTCTGGCATTTCGGAAGCAAAACATAGTTCTCATGAGCTTCCCAAAGCCAATCTCGCGTTCGCTTGTTAGTATTCTGGAAATTCACATGGAATATATTGTGACACAAAATATATTAATGAGCATTTTGTATGTATCTCGTTAAATTTATGTTACCATACCACATCTAGTGTTGAAATTTCGGCTATTGCTATAAGGAACAATGATTTTGCATGGGTTAACTTTATTTTAAAAAATATTTTACCAAAATATTCGTTGATTTTGAGTATTTATGTGGCTTGAAGTCAGACAATGTCATCAAAATGCAGTATTGAGTAAGACTCCTTATGGCACACTGACCCAGGGTGCAGGATAAAGTGACTTTGACTTTTTAACTGTAATGGATGTAAACACGACAGTAAGTGTTGCTTTATTTCAAATAACTTATTAAAACAATTTTTCAACTAGTGCAAAGAAGACAGATTTATATGCTGCCTATTGCAATGTGAAATACATTAGAATTACTTCATTTAACAAGGGCTGTTTGTAAAACATGCATGCCCCCCATATGGGCTGTCCGTTGTAGTGGCAGCCATTGTGTGAATACGTTTTTTGTCACTGTGACCTTGACCTTTGACCTAGCGACCTGAAAATCAATAGGGGTCATCTGCGAGTCACGATCAATGTACCTATGAAGTGTCATGATCCTAGGCCAAAGCGTTCTTAAGTTATCATCCGAAAATCATTTTACTATTTCGGGTCACCGTGACCTTGACCTTTGACCTTGTGATATCAAAATCAATAGGGGTCATCTGCGAGTCATGATCAATCTACCTGTGAAGTTTCATGATCCTAGGTATATGCGTTCTTGAGTTATCATCCGAAAACCATTTTAATATTTCGGGTCACTGTGACCTTGACCTTTGACCTAGTGACCTCAAAATCAATAGGGGTCATCTGCAAGTCATGATCAATCTACCCATGAAGTTTCATGATCCTAGGCATATGCATTCATGAGTTATTATCCGGAAACCATTTTACTATTTCGGGTCACCGTGACCTTGACCTTTGACCTAGTGACCTCAAAATCAATAGGGGTCATCTGCAAGTCATGATCAATCTACCCATGAAGTTTCATGATCCTAGGCGTATGGGTTCTTGAGTTATCATTCAAAAACCATTTTACTATTTTGGGTCACCATGACCTTGACCTTTGACCTAATGACCTCAAAATCAATAAGGGTCATCTAAGAGTCATGATCAATGTACCTATGAAGTTTCATGATCCTAGGCCCAAGCGTTCTTGAGTAATCGTCTGACAACCACCTGGTGGACGGACCGACCGACCGACATGAGCAAAGCAATATACCCCCTCCTCTTCGAAGGGGGGCATAATAATAATTAATACTTCAATTAATTAATACTTCAATGTTCTTGTTCAAAATTCAATTTGTACTACACGGTTATGCTTCACGCAACGTGAAAGTTTGTCACCGGTTTCAGACATATTCAAGGATTTATTCTTATACCTTAAGACATCGGCACAAACTTCAAGAACAAGAACTCCGCAAGTTGGATGTGTCGCCTGATGCTAGCATACCTGTGTTAATTGTTTACTATTATTTTGGTGAAGGGACATTAATTCTAAATGTTGTTACAATCAAACTTTTACTAAGGTCAATGTCAAAATGAGGTTGGGTGATGCTGGTGTGTGCAAGGTGATGAGAGACAACATCCATGCAAGTATCAAAGCTATGTAGCAAGCCATATTTATGTCAGATGAAACGGTCAAAATGGTTTAATCAAGATTTTCATATCGACAGACTGGACAAATGCTATATATAAATCAAAGTACTGGCAGTACTGGTGTGACGATGCTTTTGAAGAGGATGGATATAAAACATCAATTTAAGTTTATCTATATCACCACAATTGCGTATGTTAATACGAACATTTGGGTGCGATAAAAAATTTGGGTACGAAAAAAATTTGCGTACGAAACATTTTTGGTACGAAAAAAAGTTTAGGGGTACGGGGAAGTAGTACCCGTGGGTAACTTGACCCATTGAGCGAAACTGGGAGGCGGGTCACATTCTTGTTCATTAAGTATGGCAATACCTTCATGATGATTCTCGAAAGTAGGTATGAGCACATATGAGCACATAGCCGGACCATGTGAGCTCAATCGTATGAGCACTTGACTATCCGAGTTCGCCCAAGAACATATGGATAAGTTAACTAATAGCGAAATGACCTTATACATGTATATGCTGAAATCTAACAATCGAACGAAATATAAAACATGGTATGTACACTTAGGTGGTTGTGTAATTTCTGTTAGAATATCGTATTCAATATGTAAATTTTAAATGATTGTGCCCGCACTTGAGTTTGTTGCCTTGTTTGAGTCTATACGCACCTAGGCTGCACCCAGTGTGTGTATTTGTGTTTTTCCAAGGTAATGAGTTACCTCCGCGCTGAGGCTGCATAATGACACGGAGTGTGTCCAGCACTCCTACCTAATAAGATTAGATTGACGACAGTTGGACCGAATTTAGAATGATAGCTGCAATTTCCAGCTATTTTTTTTTTTTACTGAAATACTTTTTAATTTTTTATATGGTCAAATGCTGCCGGGGGGGGGGGGGATGAGATTATCCGGAAAAAAACACCTGTCCGGAATGGTGACCACAAAACATACAAAATACAAGGGACAAAATTGTCACAAAACCAGGTTTTCATTGTGAAAAAAAAATCTGATAAAGGGAGAAAACTCAAACTGAACTTTTGAAATGACCAAAAAAAATTAACCCCCTTTGTAATTTTTTATTTTTTTTTAAATCTATTTTTAGTCGTGGCGACCTTGACATTGGAGATATTGACGTGATTCTTTCGTGGGACACACCGTCCCATGATGGTGAACAAATGTGCCAAATGATTTTAAAATCTCACAATGAATGACATAGTTATGGCCAGGACAAGCTCATTTATGGCCATTTTTGACCTTTGAACTCAAAGTGTGACCTTGACCTTGGAGATATCGACGTAATTATTTCGCGCGACACACCGTCCAATGATGGTGAACAAATGTGCCAAATGATTTTAAAATCTGACGATGAACGACATAGTTATGGCTCGGACAAGCTCATTTATGGCCATTTTTGACCTTTGAACTCAAAGTGTGACCTTGACCTTGGAGATATCGACGTAATTATTTCGCGCGACACACCGTCCAATGATGGTGAACAAATGTGCCAAATGATTTTAAAATCTGACAATGAACGACATAGTTATGGCCCGGACAAGCTTATTCCGCCAGCCCGCCAGCCAGCCAGCCCGCCCGCATTCGCCAATCTAATAACCAGTTTTTTCCTTCGGAAAACCTGGTTAATAACATTGCGCCGGGAGCGGTAATCGAACCGGTGTCGTAAAGGTGAAGAAGCGAACGTCCTTACCACTGCGCTAGCGGGATGGACAATTACGCAAAGCAATGTTGTTTTATCTATATATATCATAGCAGTGCAGCGTTTACAATTTGCAGGTTCGAAATCGTTCGCATTCTTTAGTTTTGTGATCACGTAAAAAGTTAATTTTACATGTTTTTATTCGCAATTTATTTACTAAATCGAGAACAAATATCAAACAAAATAGAGAAAATATATAGTTGTTTCATTGGTCCATAAAAATAAAATGGATGTAAAATTACTAATTTGAAATTAACGTTCTGATACACTTATTGAATCTGTTTCCCCAGGATATGCTGTTCTATTAATATTTACCTTTATCAACACGAACGACAACTCTGCTAGGAGAATGTTATCAATGAAAATCAACGAGCAATCTCCTACGCAGTGGCGAATGCCAAGGGAAGTAACTGAAAAATCGAGTTATCTCAATCGGACTGGCTCGGTCTTTTACATAGGTCGCCATTGTGAAGAATTTTTTTACTGGTTATCAAACCTTGGACGCTGCTGTTCCAGCATTGTCAAAAATCTATCAAAAAAAATTAATGTTTAAAGTAAAGCTCAAGACATAGAAGTTATGAACCTTTTTTGGGTCGCAGTCGCAGATTTCGAAACTAAACGCTGACCCTTATTTCAATAGCAAAATCTGAAGGGACACTGACATTATGAGTTTTATTTGAATCGCTGTCGCAGATTACGAAACCTGAACGTGGACCCCAGGTTAAACAAGAATATCAGTGAAACTGATGGATGCTCCCCGATGATGCGCTTTGTCAATCTATGTGTTAATAGCCACCTAAAAAAATCTTTTATTAGCCTCGGTGACCTTGACATTGACCCCAGTGACCTCATCAAAAGGTAGAACCCATGAAAGGTACTTACATGCCAAATATGAAAGAGATCAGTAAAGTATTGACGCCGCAGAAGCAAGAAACACCTATATGTCCCCTGACCATAGTCAGGCGACACAAAAACTGACTTTTATGCACTAGTTTCGCAAATGTATTTCAATAACTTGAGATATTTGCAAAAATAAAGTTCTTAATGGTGTGATTACATTCTATCAAGCCAGTGTCTAAACCCCTGAAAACCCCGTTGATTCTGCGCCCTGGACTCACAGAGTCTGACTCATACTATAGCAAGGACATAAATTAGCAGGGGCCGAAAAGCTATTGCCCCCCTTAAATTTGTGGTGGAACCTTCAATTTCCTGAATACAGTTTCATCACTCTTAGTAATGATAAACATGTGAGAGAAATGTCGTTAAAATTAAAGTTCATATCCCCCTGCATAGCTGAAATACTATTTTCAATGAAGGTATTTAGTTTTGCTAAGGTACATGTAAGTTACTTTGATAATAGAACTAACAATATTTGACCTCTGCAAACATGATCCTATGCATGTGTGTACCTGTGCATTGTTAGAAGAGCCAAGGATCTGACACAGACTCGGAATGAAATTGGGATCATTGAAGCAAGACTTCAACTCCTGGGTGGACTGAAAATGAAAATAAACAATTCTTTGATAGTATTGCAAGCAATATAGGAGTCTAGATTTTCTCATTTTCACAACTTAACTGGTACCCAGATCATACCCTAAGTGTTGAAGAAAAAAGCTGCATTAAATCAAGTATGCAATTTTATTTTATTGAAATAATTTACAATATTTTATTATCACTAGAGGATGAGGATGATTGGAAAATGATAAAATAACGCCTCAGTGTGTGCTCAAATAATAAAACCACATCAATGATGGAGTTTTGAATAGAAATCCCTACACCTTTTAAAAAAAATGTATTTACACATTAGAAACTTTTTTCCGAGAAATTGCAACAAGCATAAAATAATAAAGACTATGGAACATTTAATACATTGCAACAGATTTGTTGAAAAAATAACATCAGAAGAATTTGAAATAACAAAGTAAATTAAACAAAACTGATTTCAGAATATTAAAAGTAACAAGAAATATCTTACTTTCCACAAATCCTATAAAATAGTTAACATATTTACATTTATAACAATTACAAACGTATTTTACACTCCTTTCTGTTAAATTTTTGTGTGTAAACTGTTAATACAATCAAGATTACCCATTTGGCAGAGTAGGCAACTGTCACGGGCCTTGCAACTTTTACAGCCCCATGAGACCTTGACTAAAGAATTTTTGTTTCGTACTTACTTAAACTAATCAAATGTTTTGACGAAGCCTACTTACTTAAACAAATCAAATGCCTTGAAGAAGCCAATTGTTTTATAACAATGTTATGTTCAAATTTAAGGTACACAATTTTTTTAACAAATGACAATCATTTATTATTTTCTTACCGTATTGTTTTCTTAAATTCTTCATCTACATGTAATAATTATAATATTGCATTGTCATTATTGTATAGGAGGTTTTGGTGTGACGTCACAAGAGGGGTTTTCCGTTACTAAAAATAGATTGGCCGTCAACTTCTCGATCGCGGCCAATTACATTGTATCAGAGTAAAGGTCGTCGAAGACTTAATACTTACAATTTCACAAAACAAAACTATAAATACTCATAATCTTTTTTAAAACGGGTATATACGATCTTGTCAAATATTTATTAATTATCCCCACGCTTTTTGAAAAAAAGGTGGGGATATTGTGGTGATCTCCGCCGTCCGTCCGTCCGTCTGTCCGTCCGTCCTGGCCACTATCTCCTCCTACACTAAAAGCACTAGAACCTTGAAATTTACACACATGGTAGCTATGAGCATATGTGCGACGGTGCACTATTTGGAATTTTGATCTGACCCCTGGGTCAAAAGTTATAGGGGTTGGGGTGGGGCCGCGTCAGAAATTATCACTCATTTTTTTAGGTTATTTTACATTTACTTCTTTATTTCTACACCGATTCACTTCAAATTGATACTGGACCTCACCTATGACAATACGGTCAATCTCAACCATGCATGGCCCCATTCCCAACCCTGGGGCGCCCCGCCCACATAGGCCACACCCACCAAAAATTTCCATTTACTATAATTTTTTCATTTCTACACGGATTCACTTCAAATTGATACTGAACTTTTGTTATGACATTAGGGTCAATCTCAACTATGCATGGCCCCAATCCCAACCCTGGGGCGCCCGCCCACATAGGCCACACCCACCAAAAAAATCCATTTACTATAAAAAAAATTTAGGTTATTTTACATTAACTTCTTCATTTCTACACTGATTCACTTCAAATTGATACTGAACCTCTCTTATGACAAAACGGTCAAACTCAACTATGCATGGCCCCGTTGCCAACCCTGGGGCGCCACGCCCACATAGACCACACCCGCCCAAAATTGCCTTTTACTATAATTTCTTCATTAATACACTGATTCACTTCAAATTGATACTGAACCTCTCTTATGACAATACGGTCAATCTCAACTATGCATGGCCCCATTACCAACCCTGGGGCACCCCGCCCACATAGGCCACACCCTCCCAAAATTGCCTTTTACTATAACTTCTTTATTTTTACACCCATTCACTTCTAATTGATACTGAACTTCTCTTATGACAATACAGTCAATCTCAACTATGCATGGCCCCATGATCAACCCTGGGGCGCCCTTGGGTCAAACATGCGGCGTGGGGATACGCGTCGGCCTCTGCCGCGCCATTTCTAGTTAATATAAAATGTGTAAAAAACTTATTATACATATATTTCAATATAAACTAAAATAAAAGTTAAGAAGAACATGTGTCGAAAAATGCTAAATAAGCCAGATATTTAATTCTGAAATCGAAAAAAAGGCTGTACAGGCGAATTCGCCAGCATGTTTATCATGCATGTACGATGTGAATCTAAATTTAGTTTATAAACGGTTCATTTGAAATTCCTGCAGGGATATCGATTCATACGACACACGAACACTTACTAAAAAGACGAATGCATTGGTTATTGTAGGAAAATAATTACGAATTATCTTCGTCACAATCGGCTCGGGCGCTTATTTGTATTTGCTGTATTTTATGAAATTCGTCTTAAATGTATCATTTTTCTTGCATATTGTGTAGTATAACATATTTGTATCAATATTTTACAATTCAGCATATATAAAAATCGTATATACCCGCTTTCAGTAAGACTTGAATAAATGATATTTCAAAAATTATAAAATATACAATAATTTGAATATTATTATATGTGGTGTGGATGCGATAATGTTATTTTTAATCAAAGATTGAAATTAAGTGTAAGGGGTGTATTGAATCAGTTATAAAACAAAGCCCTTAAATAGCTCAATACATTTCAATCTTGAAAAGTAGTTTTAATTTTCTTTTACATTGAATGAATTTTCGTTTCGTTTACATTGAATGAAAATATTAATAAATTTAAGCTTTCCAATTGAAAAAAAACCTGAATATGGTGCAAATTGAACTGTCTTTGCATGTACATGTATATTGAAAACTCTTCTCTAGTGATAATGAGCGATACAAATCTAGCATTTTATGATACAAAAAAATCTACACATTTTATTTATTTTACGAAAGTATTTTATATCCGTATAATGACCAAACGCGATTGCTTGTTTTCATGATGATGTTTTGAACACTGCAGTAACGCACGATCTTTACACATTATAGCAGAGTTTACATTAGCAGGTACCCGTTAAATATGTTAATTGTGTAGCAGAAAATTTGTAAAATATTTTTAATGTATAGTTATTAAACACTTTATTGTTATGTTTAAACTGGCTAATATATATACTTAATAGTTCCTAGCTGTTAATCCATTTCGGACAAATGTCTATTTTCAAATATTTTATTAAAGCAACTGTTAAGTTTTTGACTTAATATGCAAAGAGATGCCATGGAGGTATCATAAATTGTGTTTAATGACCAGACACATGTGGTTTATGCAGAGACCCCATACAGAGTCATACAAGTATAGGTCTCTGGGTTTATTACACACTGTTTTCATAGTAATTGTCTGGACAGTATCCGATCATATCGAGATAATCTGTTTGTGATAAACAAAGGGGCAATTAAACACTGGCTTAAAAATGCTGAAACAAAGAGTGTCAAAACTGGTGTGAACAATTAAATAAAAGCATTTAGAGCGGGTGTACCTATTTCCGAACAGCGTCTAATTCCGAACGAAAATTTAAACGTTTACAAACAATATAATTCAAGCATGAACTCTGACATATGACATCATATTTATGACATCATCACTTAACTCTTTCCGTTTCGTCCATGTTTGAGCGGCAACGAAGTTAAAATTTTGAAGAATCTCGGAAAGTCGTTTCACCAACCAGTCAAGTGAGTGGAATTACGCAAATCTCAATTTCACCTTCACTAATTCCTAAGGTTACATGACGTAATTTAAAGTATTTCCCCGATCAGGTTTTGCTATTCTATTGTTAGTTAGGCATTTCCCAACTAGTGTGTATGATCTATTTATAGCGTCCACAAACAAAAAAGGCAAAAATCAAGTGTTCGGAATTACAACCGATATATTAAACAATGTTCATTATTCCGAACGATTTTTTTAAAAGTGTTTATCATTGAAGTTTACTGCAATAAAGCAAAAACTTACAAGAATATTGTTTTATAAATTACCAAAGCATAAAATAAAAGGCTCATGTCTTGACACATGAATTCGTTTTATTTTAGATATTATGAGTCGTCAATTACAAGCAAAACGTAGAAAGTACGACCCAAAAGTGGTTGGTCGTGCAGTCGAAATAATAAAATCGGGTACAATGACGCTTGGCCAGGCTTCCAAAACGTATAAAATACCCAAAACAACACTCCATGATCGTGTCCGTGGGAAGTACGCAACTGACCATATCGGTGCGAAGACCGTCCTCAGTGCTGACGAAAAGCAACGAATTGCCAACTGGGTGGTCCATATGAGTAGGGTTGGCTACGGTCGAACAAGACATGAGCTGTGTACGGTTGTCCAGAAGATTATCAATGACGCTGGCAGAGAAACCCCTTTTCTCGAAAACAAACCGGGACGGCAATGGTTGCGTGGGTTTTTTAAGCGTCATCCGTATTTGTCCGTCCGCACAACTATCCAATTAGGGAAGGAGCGGGCCGTCATCACTACAGAGAAAATTCAGCGTTGGTTTGCCGAATTTGAACGCTACGTTAAGGATGAGCTCAAAGATGAAACTCTGCTGCTTGATCCTAGTAGAATCTACAACGCAGACGAGACGGGGTTCTCTTTGTGTGCACACAAGAATAGTAAGGTTGTTGCAAACAAAGGAGATCCCGTCGTATATCATTTTGGCAACTCGGACAAGACTCAGCTGACGGTGATGGCAGCAGCAAGTGCTTCTGGTCACTTCGTAACGCCAATGATAATCTACCCTGGCCAACGCTTCGCATACGACCCCTTAGATGGCTTTGAGGAAGCTGCGTTTGGTCGTTCTGAAAACGGTTGGATGGACTGCGAGGTTTTCGTTTGTTGGCTAAAAAACGTTTTCATACCTGATATTAACGCCCGCCAAGTTAAGAAACCTGTGTTGTTATTGATAGATGGGCATTCTACGCACATCACAATGAAAGCATCAGACACGTGCCTTGAAAATGGAATCGAGCTTTACTGCCTACTTGAACACTCATCACACTTGATTCAGCCTCTAGACCTCAGATTTTTTGGCACACTTAAGGCAGCATGGCGGCAGTCAGTGCGCGACTGGCAAACCCATAACGTTGGTCAGTTCGTTACGAAACAGAATTTTGCGAGAGTGTTCAAGCAAGCTTGGACTGCAAGTACAAGGGTTGACGCTGCAGTGAAAGGTTTCCGCGAATCTGGCCTATTCCCTCTTGACCCGACCAAAGTGATGCACTCGATGAAACTCCAGCCAAGTGCAATATTTTCAGGAGAGCAGCTTCTCACGTCGTCACCAGCCAATGATGTTTCGGTGAGCCATCATAATCAGCCTGGCGCCTCACCCGCCCGTGTAGAAACGTTGCCTATCCAACCAGTCGCCCCGTCTGTCACCACACTCGACCAATCTGTGGACATACCGGTATTAGTAACAAATAATTCGGTCGCCCCGTTGGAGAGACAGCCCAACCAGTACGTCACTGCGACTGCCATCGCACCGTCGGAGAGTCAGCCCAACAAGTCCGTGATTCCGACTGTAATGCTACCCAACCAGTCAGGCGCCCCGTCAGATATTCAGCCGAGCCAGTCCGTCACTCCGACTGTCATACTACCCCTACAGTCAGTCACCCCGTTGGACAGTCAGCCCAACCAGACAGACGCCCCAAATATCATGTTAGACAGGCAATCGGTCACTTTGTCTGTCATACAACCCAACAGCCCCCAGACTGTCACGCTACCCAATCAACTGATCGGAATGTCCGACAGCCAACCCAACCAGTCCGTCGCCCAAACTGTAATGGTAACCAACCAGTCAGAAGTTCCGTCTGTTTCACCATCCAACCAGTTGGTCACCTCGACGGTCCTTCTCACCAAGAAGTCGGCGACTAATGAGGTATCGCCAGTAAATAAGACAAACTCACCTGGCTACTCTCCCTTTTCAAAGCATTTGAAATTACCGACATTATCGTCACTCACCGAAAAGCAAAAGCCAAATGTCCAACGGGTTCTCATGCCTAAGGCCATCACAGGGTCTACCTATCGCTCTCTGTTGCAGGAAAAGATACAGAAGAAAGAGAAAGAACTGCAACAGAAAAGTGAACGAAAAAGAATAAGAGAAGAAAATAAGAAAAGGAAAGAGGAAGAGAAAAAACGAAAAAATGCTGAACAGGAAAAAAAGAGGGAGGCAAGAAAGGCTGAAAAACAACGCAGACTTACCATAAAAAGAAGAAAACAAGAGAACGAGGAGGCAATTCTTCGGGAAATCAATGATTCGTTATCAGACAGCGACGTCCAAGTTGAGGCCGGCAAATGTTTTACGCGTGAGAAGACGTATGACAACTTTATTGAATGCACTAACTGTGGCCGGAGATTTCATTTTGCATGTGTTGACATAGAAAATCAGTTGATTTGCGATGAACTTCCTTTTGAATGCAAATATTGTTGAAATTTGAAAGTGCATAACTGTTCAAATTGTTGAAAACATGTTCTTGTTTTGATTGTTCGTGGAATAAATTAGTCTGACTGTTTCTTTTCTTTGAATATTTTACATTTTTGGAATGCACTTTGAGTGTTCGGAATTAAAACCACCAATGTTCGGAATCAAAACCAGTGTTCGGATTTAGCATACATCACTGCCTTTCCTATAACCCAAAAATAATAGTGTACGATGACCCATACACGCAATCGATGTTTTTAAAAGGTCCCGTATGCGTTGTTGTTTCTAAAAATATCATCGATTTGCGGAAGTGTGGTTATGTTTCCGAACTGTAGACTTTTTTGCTTAGATGTTCGGAAATAGGTGCACCCGCTCTACATTTATCAAGAGGATTTAGTTAATCTGTAACAAGGCAAGTTTTTACAGACAAATAGGTTCAAAACAGTTTCTATATGTTGATTACATAAATTCAATCAACTTGTTGTTTGTTTTCGTCCTTATTTGTGTTTGTTCATTGGATTCACTTTAATCTGAAAGAATTTCAAGTTCTGAGTATTTTTTATTCTTCATAAGGGTCGCGAATATGATTGTAACCTTATCACGATGCGGTTCATCACATGCAAACAATAGCAGAATGGCCGCAGTTTTGACGGCCAAAATTTGAGTATGCGCAAACGTGACGTCATTATTGGAATCCCCAAAATCTCTTGCCAGCCTTAACACTGGTAGGCTAATTTAAACAAGTGAAATCGACTGGGCAGTGGTGTTCTAGTAGGCAATTGGCCTACTAGGGGCCAGGGGCGTTGGCACCAAAAGTGTCACTGCCTACGGGCCTCCACGGTGCTAATCCAATCATACAATCATTTTATAAGTTGTTCATAGCTTGTAAAAATTTAGCATATTAAACGCTTTTGTTAGAGCACGTCCGGACGTAAATTGCGCCCTAAATCGGAAATCGCATGTCCATTTTACAACTGTTGAAAGTCCCTTTCTGGTGACTGGTGATCGACGGATAGCATGGTATGTTTTCTTTCAATTTCCCGCAATTTTTGTATAGGAATTGGTTGCAATGTTCACGTGCGCATTAAGAAAACTAAAATACTCAAGACCTTAAAAAATTTAATACAGAGTTTTCATTAGAGATACATTCAGCGATATATTTATAAAGGTAAGTTCAATTGATATTTCATTTACCCTTTGAATCACTTCATTGTCGGCGACTAAAAGCTGGCCGATTATGTTTTCCAAATGGGCTGCCATTTTAGAAAGTTTGTAACCTCCAAAAGAAGAGCTTTTAAAATATGGGCTTTGTCAATAGATTTTGGATAAAGACGTGTGTGTGTAAGAAGACAGAAAACAATATTCAACAAATGTGCTGGATTGTGTAATAATGATTTAATATGATGATTTATTTAATGTATAGCTCTCACAAAGCCCTACTCTACCCAACGACAACACGCCAAAACGACAAACATACCAGTCGATATGACAATAATGGTATTTGTCGTTCTTTCATGTTGCCATGTTGTCGCAGGGACCTGTTTCAGGAGTGTCTATTGGATTCTATTCCGCTTCTGATCCGTTAAGGTCTTCATTACCCAGTCTATGGCCAACAGGAACAGAAAAGTTTAGATTAGGCAGCCTTGTCTCACTCTGGTTTGCACTTCGAAGGCATTCGTGAGCTGTCTGCCATGAACGACCCCTTTGTGAGACTTCCTGATAATGTTGGGGCTATTTCCTGGCACTCCGTAGTGTCTCAGAAGTCTCCAGAGGGACTGTCTGAATCTGAATCTGAATCGATACGTTGCAGGGCCTTGTAGGGCGTAGGTCGCAACGGGAGAGAGACTAGTCCAATTGTGGATTCAGCAGCGCAGTCCTGAAACTATTGACGGAAGCCGCGCACACAACACTGTCACTAAGTTTGTTCCAGTCTAATACAGTTCTGGGAAAGAAGGAGTTTTTAAATTGTTCGGTTTTGCACACAAAAGTTTTAATGTTCTTTGTATTATTTGTTACTTGGTTTTCTAGAATATTTGTAGCTTGATAGTCATTAAATAATTTAGGTTTAACGTTTCTTTTATTTCTTGCTGGTGTTAGTATGTCATGACAAGGTAAGGCTGGCACCTTCCCCCCGACAACTTTGTACAGGAAGGTGAGTCGATTGGTCTTTCGTCTGTCCTGTAGGCTTTGGAGTTCCAGTGTTTTCAACATTGAAGATACACAGCCTTCGTCCTGCGAGCAGTAATTCCCTGTGATGAATCTAGCCGCTTGTCTTTGGATGCGCTCGATCTTGTCAATATGCTTTGCTAGATGTGGGTCCCATACCACAGAGCTGTACTCAAGTGTTGATCTGACTAACGCTAAGTAAGCTGTTTTTCTACAGGTGATCGGACAGTGTTTGAGGTTTCTACGTATGAATCCTAGGGTACAGTTAGCTTTCTTGATTATTTTATTGATGTGGGTGTCCCAGTTTAAGTTGGAGGATATTGTGACGCCTAGGTATGGATTTTCTTCGACCTGTTGGAGGATGTGTTTATTTAATTCATAGAAGTGAGATGATCTGTTGTTAATGCTCAGGATGTAACATTTTTTGGCATTGAAATGCATTCCCCATGAAGATGCCCAGATTTCCAACGCTTTCAGATCGTCTTGGAGGGCTATGTGGTCTTGTATGGATCGTATGGGCCTGTACAAGAGGCAATCGTCTGCGAACAGTCGTACTTGTGACTTAACTGTGTCAGGGAGGTCATTTATGTGGACTTCCAGTTTACGCCGTCGAACGCTATTTAATAGTATATGAAGTTGACACACAGGGGCGAATTCCATTCCAGGGATTAATCCAGAATGATGCGGTTCAGCAGGATGTGATTAAACACCCTTCCTGGATGGACAATAGCGTGATTTCTCCATAGTAAGAACCGGAACTAAGATCGCCTTTCTTGGGGAGCTTAATGAGGTATCCCTCTTTCAATTATGTTGGAATTTCTTCATCTCATATGTTTCTGAAGAGCGGGTATAGTAGCTCCACACTGGTCTCAACGTCAGCCATAAGCGCTTCTGCGGGTTTGTTGTCAGGTCCTGCAGATATGCCGTTCTTTAAATGATTGATGGTGCTGCTGATCTCTTCTTTCGTGGGAGTGCAGCACTTGATTAAAAGATCGCTTGTAGCTGGCGGAAACTTCGGTGGGTTCGCAGGAACTGGCTTGTTGAAAAGCTCTTGGAAGTGCTCAATCCATATGTTCTGCCCTTCGCCATCTGTTATTACTCCTGCATTTTTGTCCCTTACTTACCTCTCTGACTCGTCAAACTTTCATGCTTATCTATTGATGATGGAATACAGATCCGTAGTTATGTTCTGAGAGGCTGCCCCTACCGCCTCTGTTGCAAGCGTGTCTAGGTAGTTCAGCTTTACTGCTCTTATATTTTGCTTGACGCTTCTATTTGCTTCGATGTACTCTTCTTGTGCTTTCACTTTTGCGGCTCGTGTTCTGCTGTTTTTTAAACATGTTTATTTAAGCTCGAATGCATAGAAAGCCTAAGGCTTATTTGAAACGCTCTCAAGTCCGTTTCCTGGGACTAGAACCAGTAGTTGGTGTCTATGGGGGGTCTAAAGAACGCTCCCACAGTGGGGATCGAACCCGTGACCTCCCGATCGCTAGGCGGACACCATATCCACTACACCACGGCGACCTCTCTCTGCTGTTCTGCTGTTGTTGACACTGGCCTTCTTGTATCGTCTTTTTACAACTTTCTGACGCGTCTCTGCTGATATCCACGCCTTGTGGGTGTAAGACTTGGAGCCCAGTACTTCCCGGCATGTTGAGGCCACTGCTACTTTCACTTTCTGTCACTTATGCTCTATCGTCTTCTTAAAGCAGCTCTCTAGGACCTGGAACTTGTTGGAGAGAGTGACCTTGAACTCTTCTTGCTTCCAGGTGTCTTTCAGCGTAGCAGTGTTGTAAAGTTGGCGTTTACTGCCCCCCCCCCCCCTCTGTCTAACTCTTCATCAGCTTCAGTTTCAATTGGGCGACAAGGAGGTGATGGTCCGAAGCCACGTCTGCTCATCGCTTGACATGTAGTATATCCTACAGCGAGCGACGAAACTTCCTTGCGTTGCATAGGTGGTCGATCTGGTTCTCCGTTGACAGGTCTGGTGACACTCAACACCTCTTTAGATTTCTAATTTATGTGACGATAATCGAAATCGTGTTAGTGATGTATTGTATTTCTTATTTCTACTTTGTTATAAAGTCAAGTAGTTATCTCAATATACCAGCTTTGCTTGAAGTTATTTAATAAACGTTGTTTAATTGTAATGTAGATGAATGTTTGTTTTTGTGATACTGTTATCTGTCAGTCATTCAGAGCTGATGAGGATACTGATTATGGAGGGGTAGATAAGGCTTTACTGATAGTCGTTGCCTAGAGATAAGGCTGTAGTATGGATTATTTAAATAAATACTTTAATTGTTTATGCTGTACAATTTAATATTTAATTAATTAATGTAGAACCGTAACTCATGTTCAAATTTTAAGAATGTTTGATAACTTTATTAAAGTATTAACTAAATGCACATTTCATTATTGTAAAATTATATTATGATTAATTATTATTGTAAAATTAACCATTGTTTTCGTACAACCATGTTTAAATACATGCAGGTATGATAATCATATATACGCGGTTTATATTATACTAAGCTATACGTATTTGTACTCACGTTGACATTATTGTCATACGTTTTTTTCCTATCATTTAAAATAAAAGTATATAGATGTATTTCTACTTGTATACCTATTGTAAAGCTTTGATAATGTGCGTAAATATTGAAATATATATTAAAATAAAAGTATATAGATGTATGTATACTTGTGTACATATTGTAAAGCTTTGATAATGTGTGTAAATATGGAAATAAATATTAAAATAATAGTTAAAAAATAATATATTGAAAAGTACTTTTACCGTCTGTTATAATGTGCCTATAACGTAACTGTGGTGTAAAAAATATTTTGTGAAAAAAAGTTTTATTTTGTGAAAATATTGCAAGTATTGAACTAAACTCTGAAAGTGTTTCTCATTTGTGTTTATGCATAAATTACTCATTTAGAACACATAAGTACATAAATAGTTTGGATAAGGTACGAGTTGACTTAGGTACGAGTTGACTTCCGTGCGAGTTGACCAAACAATGTGCGAGTTGACTACCATGCGAGTTGACTGTAAACCTTGACAGGGTGCCGGTCAACTCGTACCTAAGTCAACTCGCACGATAGTTAACTCGCACGTTTTTTGGTCAACTCGCACGTTTTTTGGTCAACTCGCACGGCATTTCTGGTCAACTCGCACTTTTTGAAGTCAACTCGCACCCCCAACCCCCATAAAAATATATAGAAATAGATGTAGGATATAATATGATCAGTAGTTTATAAGTAGTTTATAAGTATTTATATAAGACATTATGTCCTTTTTAATAATCTGAATATACGGTTGTCACATTTAATGGCTCTTTTACACTTGTGGTCGGTAATGTTCACGGGTTATATGAATGTGTGTAAGAGGTGTGAAAGTTCATATATTCAACAAACAATAATTGAAATGGCAAAACATTAATCAATTAAACTTAATTGGTATGATAATTGATAAGTGATACTTTAATGTTTGTCACAACACTTTCTATTTTCGCGTATTATGTTATTATAACGACCTCTTTAGATTTCTAATTTATGTGACGATAATCGAAATCGTGTTAGTGATGTATTGTATTTCTTATTTCTACTTTGTTATAAAGTCAAGTAGTTATCTCAATATACCAGCTTTGCTTGAAGTTATTTAATAAACGTTGTTTAATTGTAATGTAGATGAATGTTTGTTTTTGTGATACAGTTATCTGTCAGTCATTCAGAGCTGATGAGGATACTGATTATGGAGGGGTAGATTAGGCTATTACTGATAGTCGTTGCCTAGAGATAAGGCTGTAGTATGTATTATTTAAATAAATACTTTAATTGTTTATGCTATACAATTTAATATTTAATTAATTAATGTAGAACCGTAACTCATGTTCAAATTTTCAGAATGTTTGATAACTTTATTAAAGTATTAACTAAATGCACATTTCATTATTGTAAAATTATATTATGATTAATTATTATTGTAAAATTAACCATTTTTTTCGTACAACCATGTTTAAATACATGTAGGTATGATAATCATATATACGCGGTTTATATTATACTAAGCTATACGCATTTGTACTCACGTTGACATTATTGTCATACGTTTTTTTCCTATCATTTAAAATAAAAGTATATAGATGTATTTCTACTTGTATACCTATTGTAAAGCTTTGATAATGTGTGTAAATATTGAAATATATATTAAAATAAAAGTATATAGATGTATGTATACTTGTGTACATATTGTAAAGCTTTGATAATGTGTGTAATGTTTCCCTTGTTACATCCCAAGTTCGCCTCTTTGCTGATGACACTGCCATCTATCTAACAGTGACATCCGAGGCGGACTGTCAAAGTTTACAAGACGATCTCGGTAAACTAGAGAAATGGGAAGAGCTATGGGACATGGAGTTTAACCCTGGCGAGTGTCAGGTTCTCCATGTCACACGGAATCGTAAGCCCATTGCGCACCAATACAAGCTTCATGGTCAAATCCTATCCCCAGTTAAGGATGCAAAATACCTTGGTGTTGACATTTGCCATGATTTAAGTTGGAACACACATATCTCCAGGATCACAACAAATGCAAACAAAACATTAGGTCTCCTCAAACGTAACATCAAGACAAAACATGAAAAGGTCAAATCACTATCCTATCAAACACTAGTACGTCCCCAACTTGAATATGCTTCCCCCATATGGTCACCACACACTCAGGTTAACAAACACAACATAGAAATGATTCAGAGGCGAGCAGTCAGATGGGTAAAAAATGACTACTCCCATTACACCAGTGTCACACAACTTCAAAATACACTCAACTGGCGCACCCTTGAGAACAGACGCATAGATGCCAATCTTGTGGCCATATCCCTCCCATCTTATCTTGAAGCCCCAACCAGGTTTAACAGACACATGCATCCCCTCAGTCTTCGTCAAGTCCATACAGGTTACGATTACTTTAAGTACTCTTTCTTCCCCCACACCACAGTATTGTGGAACAGGTTACCCCACCCCGTCGCAATGCTGCCTGACCTTGAGAGCTTCAAGCAGGCAGTAGCCCAACTTAGCCACTAAACCCATGGGAATTGCTTTTATCCATTTTTACCCCTTGTATACTATATGACTTTTAAATCTCTTAACAACCTAACAACACTATCCTTATTATTGCACAAATTCTTAACTTGCTGAAAGATACCTTTCTCAGCTTTTACTCTTTTACTTTACTAACAGCCAACGCGCACCCTGCCCATAATACTCGCGAGAGGCGTGAGGCAGTACTATGAGATAGATAGATAGAAGTGTTTCTCATTTGTGTTTATGCATAAATTACTCATTTAGAACACATAAGTACATAAATAGTTTGGATAAGGTACGAGTTGACTTAGGTACGAGTTGACTTCCGTGCGAGTTGACCAAACAATGTGCGAGTTGACTACCGTGCGAGTTGACTGTAAACCCATTGACAGGGCACTTCTTTTTTTTATTTTTACAAAACATATATTTTTTAGAGTAAAAATGGCGACCTCCATGAAAAAATTCGGCGTTTATTGAAAATAACTCCACAATGTATGTTATGATGATAATATTTGCAAATGTTATGGTTATGAAATGAATTAATACTTATTGTGTCCATGCATCTTTCATTTGTATCGCAATGGCATTAGCCTTATCATCGGTTCATTGTACGCGGGTGAAACACGATGTGAAACAAGACTTTTACAAGTAGCCCCTTTCCTCATATATCAGGGGGTTTTTTAAGCAAAGGGGTAGTCCATATAAACGGACTCCCAGAACCTTTGATAATTTTTGCTATGGCGGCTCTGGGAGTCCATATACACCCCTATATAAACATGGGTGCAGTTCAGTGCAGAGAATCTTCGCGCTTCACTAAACAGACGTCGTTCGAGACATATTGATAAAAATAATGAATAAACTTAATAAACATGTTAGATTTACCTGAACGGCAACGTACCGACGTTATCTTTTGCATGCACCCTAATAAATACAACTATGGTTCAACACACTATTCTCGTTGACATTTTAATGTTGAAATTTGAAACAGTTTTTCTGTGTCGAATATTCGATATCGCTGTCGACTTTAATAGGCTCCATCACATAACCAGACATGCAAAATATTGGTGTACTGCGACCTAACCAATATTTGGTCAATTTTCCAATATGGCGGATACAGCGTACGAAAGAAAAACTAAGTCAATAAAAAGCAATTATTTATTGCTTTAATGGTACCATTTGGATGAGTTTGTGGTTTAGACACGTAAACTTGAATAAGTTTTGCAGTTTCAGTGTTCCTTAACCCTTGCATTGTTGATAACATTTTGCACCCATGGACAAGAGAGAGCGCATTGCAACTCTCAGCAGCCCATTGGGTTATAAAGCTGAGAGTTCAATTATTGCAACTAAACAAAGGGAAAGACGCTGGGTGAAAGGGGAAAATAGAGGGCGAAAGAGACATATTTGGGGGAAAAAAACCTATTTTAATCAATGTCTATAACTCATCTACTCTAATTTCAGGGGTTTTTCACCACTGTCTGCGTCTCCAGAAAATGGAGGCATTCCCAAAGCAAAAAAAACGGCCCCATTCCCAATCAAATCTAGATAAAAAAAAATTCAAATTACAATACTAGTTTTCTGTCAAAATTATTTAAAAAACGTTAACAAACACAAATGACATTTAGAGTAACTTCCCTTTATCCATTACGTTATATAGCATGCCCTTAACGACTCAGATGTAAGCACGCTTAGTTTGAGGATTCTTCTACCAACATTGACAGCGATAAAGTGCAGGGCTTTTTACAGGCCATTTAACAATCCCTCGCCCAGGCGCTTGAATTTCGAAATCAGAGTCCCCGGGGCGCTTGAAATTTTTCAATCAGTGTATTTTTCAGTAAAAGAAAGTGGAGATTGTCAAAAAAAATCAAGGTTTCTCTATCAATGTATCAATAATCCCTGTTTTAAAAGAGCACTCGGTACCTACTTTCACAAGTAATCGCCATAAACACCACATGGGGTAATGGATAATCCACTGATAAGAGAATAGCATGACGTGTGTATCGATTATTCTAGCCATATTTCACAGTCATTTAACTGCTGACAAGGATGTATAAGGTAACTTTCCAGTCGTCAAACTGTGATGTTCATCGTCCAATCAGTTACGCGAATGCTTATGAGGGCGGGGTTAACTATCAACCATTATTTTTCAGGGCCCTAACACTACTTTGGGGGAAGGGGTCCGCAGCCCTTAGGAGGGGGAATTTTCGCGGCGTTTCCCTTTTTGGGGGATTTTTTTACTAACTCTCTCATTATTTCATTTGTACATGTTTGCAATATATTCATTGCATTGTTCATAATTTAGTATGTTCGAAAAGAGATGATAATCATGAGACACATCTTTCTATTAAAAAAAAATAAATAAATAATTTATTTTTTTTTTTTTTCTTTTTTAGGGGGAATTTTTCCCCCCAAAAGGGGAAAAAAGTATACTTTTCAGGTGGGGGACTGCCGCCGAAATTCGGTGGCAGATTTGATAGATTGAGGGCCCTGTTTTTTATTGACGTCGGGCACGAAGTAAGAGTTTATCGCAGCTTGATTAGCAAGAAGTTGTACCATTAACGTAATATAAAACCGGTAACTAGTACAGTACATTAAAGACGGTTTCGGGCATCATCATCACACCTTTTTACTGTAAACAAGTGTTACCTATTACTCATAATTAATACGAGAAATTAATTGAAAGTGGTAAACAATTAATTACTTATAGCGAGTAAGTTGTGCAAATAAATCCTGGTTACAATTATGCGAAAAACGTCGGTCAGGTCCGACAGTCTGACACTTTTGGCAATGTCTGTGGAAAAAGCTGAGTATTCCAATAGTTGCAATAATCCAACTCCAGGTGGTTTTCCAGCCATTTTGGGGAAAGGTGTCTGTTCGAATTGGGATTTATTAATCGCTAAAAGTGGCAAATTTGGGAATTTTTTTATCTACAAAAAGGACAAATTTGCATTTTTTTTATCAACAAATATTGACACAACAGGTCTTTTCCTGACCATTTTGGATAAAAATCATATAAATTATGGTTATAAACTTTGTAGGTTGTTTAAAAAATAACATTGAGATATAGAGTATAATAATCATAAGTCATAAGACATTTCTTTTAATTTTTTTATGTCCCCCACTATAGTAGTGGGGGACATATTGTTTTTGCCCTGTCTGTCTGTTGGTCTGTCTGTTTGCGCCAACTTTAACATTTTGCAATAACTTTTGCTATGTTGAAGATAGCAACTTCATATTTGGCATGCATGTGTATCTCATGAAGCTGCACATTTTGAGTGGTGAAAGGTCAAGGTCATCCTTCAAGGTCAGAGGTCAAATATATGTGGCCAAAATCGCTCATTTTATGAATACTTTTGCAATATTGAAGATAGCAACTTGATATTTGGCATGCATGTGTATCTTATGGAGCTGCACATTTTGAGTGGTTAAAGGTCAAGGTCATCCTTCAAGGTCAGAGGTCAAATATATGTGGCCCAAGTCGCTTATTTTATGAATACTTTTGCAATATTTAAGATAGCAACTTGATATTTGGCATGCATGTGTATCTTATGGAGCTGCACATTTTGAGTGGTGTAAGGTCAAGGTCATCCTTCAATGTCAGAGGTCAAATATATGTGGCCCAAATCGCTTATTTTATGAATACTTTTGCAATATTGAAGATAGCAACTTGATATTTGGCATGCATGTGTATCTCATGGAGCTGCACATTTTGAGTGGTGAAAGGTGAAGGTCAAGGTCATCCTTCAAGGTCAGAGGTCAAATATATGTGGCCCAAATCGCTTATTTTATGAATACTTTTGCAATATTGAAGATAGCAACTTGATATTTAGCATGCATGTGTATCTCATGGAGCTGCACATTTTGAGTGGTGAAAGGTCAAGGTCATCTTTCCCAAGGTCAAGGTCATCCTTCACAAGGTCAAGGTCATATATAGGGGACATTGTGTTTCTCAAACACATCTTGTTTTTTTTTAAATTGTGATTTTTTTTTTTTTTTCGGTTTGGGATCGGGTCTGTTTGCTTTGGCATTGGGTCCGTTTTACGGCCTTTTTTTACATAGCAGAAAACCCCATGAACTCTCAGCTATTGACCCTCCGGGTAGCTGGGAGTTGCAACTGATTACACGTTTATTCATGTAAAGATGCCGCCCAGAATCTTGGCGGCACTTAAATCGTAAATATTAGCCACATAAACTTTTTCTGGCATAAATAAATACAAATAGATCGTAAATATATCCATAATAAGCAAATTAAAACAACTTACATGATATGATAATGCTCGCCTAATATTGATATTAATCAAAAGTTTCAAACACGTCAACGGTTCATTTAAATATGTATGTTTTTGCAATGGACAAAGCCAAGTATTTCGAAATTATCAAATTTGAAAATACGCTATCCACTGTCTCCTGAATCCTCGGCGATATAGATCTTGTGTCTAATCTACCAATCGTAATATACAGACTTTCTTCGGAACATCCGTAAGATAGATCGAAGCGTCAATTCAAAACTTTGGCTTTCGGTTTGATGACGGTTTTTGTATAAAGTTTTTGTTTTGAGTTTTTCTCAACTAATCACTTGCAAATTGATGTTGGTAATAACAGATATTGTGTTTGTTGCTATGTATTAGGTTGATTGAACTCGATTTCATAGACATATGTGAGACATAGTTTTTTTACATTGAAAAATAGGTTAACAAGAAGAACTCTGAGAAGTACGTAAGAAGAACTAAGTATTCCGAATTCGAAAATACCCTATTCATTATCTTCATAATCCCAGCGAGATAGATCTCGTGTCTAATCAACCAATTGTAATACACCTACTTTCTTCACAACCTCCGTAAGATAAATCGAATCGTCAATTCAAAACTTTGGCTTTCGGTTTTATAACGTTTTTTTACCATCTTTTTGTTTTGAACATTTATCCACAAATAACACGCAAATTGATATCGATGGTTATAGGTATTGTGTTTGTTACGCCGTTTTAGGTTGATTGTACTCAAGACTTATTCTTTTTACATGCAATTTGGTCTAATCAGAAAGAACTTTGAGCTGTACGTATGTACCCATAAAAGCTCAGAGCATTCAAGAAGAACTACATGAAATTCTTTTTTTTTTTTAAGTATATGAACATTATTTCAACAAAAGTGAGACTTCAAGATTAAAATAATTTGCATGTCTTTGAAAAGAAAATATCTGCAAAATCCAAATTCTCAGTTACTTTTTATATGGGGCTATAGCATCTTTGTAATATTTGTCTATGTTAGCATTTTACGATCGCCAAACTCCCCATTCGCAATTGAATCTTTCACTTAAAAATTTTAACAAAATGGTGATTGTCAAAAAAATCTATGTTTCTCTTTAAGTGTATCATTATTCCCTTTTTTTAAGAGAACTCGGTACCTACTTTCACGGGCAATCGCCATAAATGCCACATGGGGTAATAGATAATCCACTGATAACAGATACCATGACATGCGTTTCAAACAATCAAGTCATATTACACAGTCATGTATGATGCATCACGAGAAATTCTCAGGTAACTTTCCAGGCGCTAAACTGTGATTTTCACCGTCCAATAGGTTACGAGAATGCTTATGGGGGCGGACATAATTTTTGAGTGACGTCGGAAATGAAGTACGAGTTCACAGTTTTACCATTTACGGAAATATAAAATGGGAAATAGAACAGTACATTAAAGACAGTTTCAGGCATCATCATCACAACTTTTTACTGTAAACAATTGTTAGTTATGAACAGTTCATTGTGAATGGTGAGCAATCAATTTCTTATGGCGAGTAACAGTTTGATGCGGTACCAATTTAACTCCAATGCATGTAAATTTCATTGTGTTTATTTAAAGAACTGTTTTACACCGTTTTTCTACAGCCATGTGATAAAAACCATTCACTATACATGTATGTCATGGAAAACCCCTGTTTTAAGAAATTATGAAATATCATGAAATTATTTCGTCATCTGCAATATCAAGTGCCACGCATGGGAAGGGTGTGTTTTGCAACAGGATATGATGTATCTAAATTTAGACTAGCAACTCTGTACATGCAGTATTTTAGACTGAAGAAATTACGTTTGAATAAATGATCTATTGAAACAATTGAAAAATATGTCAATTCACTTGTAAGACCTTGAAGTAAATGTATTTTTAAAGAACTAAGAAGCACCAGGCTACATCATTTGGCAAGTTTGTTCGTACAAAATATTGGGGAGAGGGGGGAGGGGAGCAGGTAGGAGTAACCTATAGCAAGACCCACTCAATCGAAGACCGGGGCGTCTGAATTTTGGGGATACTAATTTTTCTTAACTGTTGGTTTTCAAGTATTAAGATGAAGTTGAATTTTCATATCAATTGCAAATTAAAGACTTTTGAATATGTTTACTTTGTTTGCTTTTTAATTAAACATAGTTTTTTTTACATTTTCAGCAATTATTCAACCAACCATTTATTGCCACAAGTTATTTTGGCTTGTGCTAATGCTAATGTCATAGATTTGGTAAACTTAAAATTAATTTTAAAACCACACCTTGAAAGTAAGTAGCAATCAGAACTATTTATTTATTATGAAAAATTAACATTGACTTATTTATAATAAGAAGTCAGTGTTTTTTTTGTTCACATTTGGGTCCGTTAGGGGGACCCGTTCCCAATGGACAAAAATATATATAGATTTTTCCCGAATGGGATCTTAAAAATCCCAATTAAAGGTTTCCAAAAAAGTTTTTTTTTAATAAGTCTAACATTTCTTTCATCTCCAAATCTGGCTCTTAAAGTTGAACCTTAGAAAATTTAATACTGAAAACACTTTTAAAATCAATTTTAAAGTATTTGTAAGCACAAAATCAACAGCATTAATTTCCCAATTTCAGTCAAAAGGGGGCGATATTTCCCATTACAATGGAACACAATTCCCGATATGGTTAAAAAACACTGATAGTTAAGAACATACATAATTTAAAATCCTTAAAACTTGTGTTAATAGCTAATGCTGCATTCACTTATATATATTTATTTGGCATTGAGTAATTTTAGAGGTTATATAATATCTATACATGGTCAAATGCAGACTTTCTTCTCTTTCTGACTCTAACTGACAGAACATAGTGAAGGGTGACCAGTGAGATGTATGCGATCTACAAGCAGTTACACCCTCCCACTGGGGTGGAGCATTGTGTTTACTGCAACTTTCTCAGTGGAAGTGAACAGAATCTTGTGATAGCAGCTGTCAACCAGATACATGTTTACAGGCTCACACCTGATACAGAAGTAAAGCCAATTTTGCTGTCTATTTTTTGCACGGTCTAATCATTAATGAAAGAACAAAATGTTTTGATAAAGATTCAACTGACTTTGAATTGTAAAGTTTGATGCATTCATGTATATTGCCAGTACTTTACATGAATAAGTACGGCTTAAGCGTGCTAAAACCTTAACATTTTGTTAAGGTTTTGAACATTGACTCTAAAATCAAATTGCTTCCACCTACAACTTTGTAACTTCATATGTAGATGCACCTTGATGAGTTCTACACGCCACATCATTTTTGGGTCACTAGGTCAAAGGTCAAGGTCACTGTGACCTTAAAAAAAAGTCTGACAAGCTTTCATTTATTCAAAACTGCACCCGTAGCCGATAGTGGCACCCGTTATGCGGTGCTCTTGTTTTCTTTTACATCCAATCTGTAAATGATAAAATTATATTCATGCCAATTACCGGGTAGTGATACAAAATTTATAAAACTGTTAACTTTGATATCATAAAAATATGAAAATAAGTTATGTATATTATATTCGTATGTATATTCACTTGTTGATTTTATGTTCAAATGTAATTTGTCTTATGATCTAATGTTTCCTAGCAGGGGATTGACAAAGATGGCAATGAAGAAGAGATAAAACAAAAATTGGAATGTCTGGCCACCTTTAGCTTGTTTGGAAATGTGATGTCGATGAAGTCTGTACGATTACCAGGAGCAACCAAAGACGCTCTCCTTTTGGCATTTGCTGATGCAAAGGTCAGCTAACTTTTTTAATGGAAGATTTTACCTTTTAAATGTGTGCATGTCAAGTTTTTGTACCATTAATCTCGAATATTAATGTAGTTTGGCTTTATTTTTATTAATTTAACATGTACTTAATAATTAGCGTAGCTCTAAACTTGCTTATAATTGTAAATTATTAGTACTACAGTTTGAGTTATCAATACAATAATTATAAATAGATTGTCTTTTACTGTAAAGTAACTGTGAATTATTTTTTTCCTATCATTAACCTTTGTGTGTGATTTTTTCCATGTTCTAAATACACTGTAAATCTAGTATAACGCACTCAATTGTAACATTGAGTTACTAGTATTATCAAATAGAGATTAACCATTACCGGGGCATTTGACAGTTTAAGTGTGATTATCTATTGATTGATGCAAATAAAGGTGTGAAAAGAAGCAGGTGTTTATCAGTGTTTCAGGTCTTTTTGCTGTTACTATGTATGCACTATCCATATTTTGAATCATTGACAGTTTGACAAGTTTTACGAGAGATGCTTCACTGCACTGTTATTTGTAGACAACATGAAATTTAATATTGTCTGCTTAGATGCAAACAAAAGAGTATCTGGCAAACAGAAATTAAAGATGTAATCAAGACGATTAGTTTCATCAAAGCGCAGATTTATTATTAACAGAAATTCACTTTCATTTTCGCACGATTTTCAGTAAGTCTCTTGGAACAACATATTTTTTTATGCCGCAATAAAGCATTTCTTTATATCGCATTGCATTCAATCTAAATTTAAACTCACTCAATCTAAATTTAAACTCACTCGTTTATTTGTTGTTATAATTGGATCTGAGCAGTAAATAATGAAACCGCTGTCCCATAATGCACTGTACACTACACTTCTGAAAAATGGCTTATGTTTGTGTTTATGAAATTCTTTAACAAATTTATCGTCATAAATTGCCAGAATAATTTTTTTATTTACATAATAATATTGGATTATCAGATATATATCCACAACAGACAAGCCGTATTTACACAATTATCGATACGGCGAATTACAATGCAACGGCAATAATTTCTAAATAAATGAACTCAGAACTTATAACGTCAATCCGTTTATAATGCTGTCTTGTGGCTTGGACCCTGTCATATGTGTTATATGTGAGTTACAGTGTATTTAATTATATTGTAAATGTTGTAAATGTATTTTTATTTCACTGGTATATTCCAAAAACGTGAGAAAACTTGTGTCATTAAGCAGACGGCACATTCTTTCCATAGATCGATCCTACTTATATTGCTCATTTCCTTTGGTTTGCAGTTGTCAGTGGTGGAATATGATCCAGGAATGCATGACCTACAGACAACCTCGCTGCATCATTTTGAAGAAACCAAATTCAAGGTTAGATATGCTTGTTACTCATGGGGCTATATAGTGATGCTCAAAGTGCAAATTGCACTGTTTTACAAAAATTTCCAATTTATATATTCTTTTAATTGGAAAATACTACCAGAATATGCCATTACAAAATAATTTTGTTGAAACAGGGGCAATTTATTGAAAAATTGAAAATTCTGATATTTAAAATAAAAAAAAATTAAATTGTAAATGTCATCAACAAAATCAGACAACACACAACACATTGTTTGTTTAGAACTTAATTGTATTATTATTCTAACATGTCTCGACACCTTTTATGTTGTTTGTGCTACGCCATTTCCAGGACTTCAGCGATCCCACAGGTATCCCCACAGTACGTGTGGATCCCGATGGTCGGTGTGCGGCCATGCTGATCTACGGGACCAAGCTGGTGGTGCTGCCTTTTAGGAAGGATGTGTACAGTGAAGACGTTGAGGGAATCATGGATGGGGACGAGCAGGGAACCAAGACTAGGTATGATGAGCAGGAAACCAAGACTAGGTATAATTTGTATAGCGGGAGAACTTTCAGGTAGACAACTAGGTTCCTTATAGCACAATGTCCTAATCCCTAAGATATTAATCATTTCTCAAAAACTTTCAAGGATTATGCAAATAGATACTCTCAAAAGGGTTATTCATTTCAACAAGAAGATAAATCTGGTAAATGTATTCCTAAATTATCTGCCCTTGTTTGTGATTACCACTTTTTGCTTTGTTTGGTTACATATCATTCCAAATGAAGCCATTCAGTCAGACATGTGTGAATGTTTTTTCCAGGTATCCCATACAGAATTCGTACATCATCGACATGCGCAGCTTTGATGAGAAGATCATCAATATCCTGGATTTCCAGTTCCTGCATGGATACTACGAGCCCACAGTGTTCATCCTCTATGAGCCGTACCCCACATGGGCTGGGTAAGCAGGAAAGAAAAAAGAATGCAAACAGTCTTAAGCCTTTACCACTTTGATACGTTATTTTGTAGTCCCTCAGAAAGCTAAATTGAATTCAAGACCTTTCTTACTAGATTCAAATTTTAAAGGCTTTATTCCCAACTCTTAGATACTGATGATCAGCAACTAGCATAAAACCTGAACAGACTGCGAGTTACTTTGCATATAGCCATTTCCACTTCTGAGTTTCTGAGTGGGAAAGGGTTAAGATTAAATTGATTTTTGTGTGCATGCAATGTATTGGCATAAATATGCAAATTAGATCATAAAGATACTAATAAATTTGTATTATTGAGCACATGTTGTACCCGTTTACAGTAATTTTTACCTGTTTACAGGAATAAACTGTTTTAAGTGATATTAAATATAGAAACAACTCAGAACATGTGTTTTATACGAATTCAAATCCAGAAAATAAATATGTGTAGAGTAGGCATGGTTAGAAAATGAAACAAAATGACTATATTTGTGTTATTATTTTAGTGTTAATTATTCCAAAATTAAAATTAATTATTCCAATAAAACAAAATGAGTATTTTAGTATTAGTTTTTTAGTGTTCATTATTCCCAACAAATTGAAGACATATATCTCTCCATGGGTCAGAGGGTCTGTTAAATGTTTGTTGACCATCACTGACTCTATCTTACTATTGCAGGCGTGTTGCGGTGCGCTCAGACACCTGTAGCATCGTTGCCATATCGCTGAACATACCTGAGAAGGTGCACCCCATCATCTGGTCTCTGTCTCACCTTCCATTTGACTGCCTCCATTGTCAGCCTGTACCCAAACCTATCGGTAGGTAACACAGCCATTAAATTGGGTCAGTTTTGAGGCTGATGTATTTCACTGTCAGCCTGTGCCCAAACCTATGGGTAGGTAACACAGTGATTTAGTAAGTTCACTTTTGAGATTGATGTATTCCACTGTCAGCCTGTGCCCAAACCTATCGGTAGGTAACACAGTGATTTAATTGGGTCAGTTTTGAGGCTGATGTATTCCACTGTCAGCCTGTGTCCTAACCTATCGGTAGGTAACACAGTCATTTAATTGGGTCAGTTTTGAGGCTGATGTATTCCACTGTCAGCCTGTGCCCAAACCTATCAGTAGGTAACACAGTCATTTAATTGGGTCAGTTTTAAGGCTGATTTATTCCACTGTCAGCCTGTGTCCAAACCTATCGGTAGGTAACACAGTGATTTAATTGGGTCAGTTTTGAGGCTGATGTATTCCACTGTCAGCCTGTGCTCAAACCTATTGGTAGGTAACACAAATTGGGTCAGTTTTGAGGCAGATATATTCCACTGTCAGCCTGTGCCCAAACCTATCGGTAGGTAACACAGTCATTTAATTAGGTCAGTTTTGAGGCTGATGTATTCCACTGTCAGCCTGTGCCCAAACCTATTTGTAGGTAACACAGTGATTTAATTGGGTCAGTTTTGAGGCTGATATATTCCACTGTCAGCCTGTGCCCAAACCTATCGGTAGGTAACACAGTGATTTAATTGGGTCAGTTTTGAGGCTGATGTATTCCACTGTCAGCCTGTGCTCAAACCTATTGGTAGGTAACACAGTGATTTAATTGGGTCAGTTTTGAGGCTGATGTATTCCACGCTAAGCCTGTGCCCAAACCTATTGGTAGGTAACACAAATTGGGTCAGTTTTGAGGCTGATATATTCCACTGTCAGCCTGTGCCCAAACCTATCGGTAGGTAACACAGTCATTTAATTGGGTCAGTTTTGAGGCTGATGTATTCCACGCTCAGCCTGTGCCCAAACTTATTGGTAGGTAACACAATGATTTAGTAAGGTCACTTTTGAGACTGATGTATTTCACTGTCAGCCTGTGCTCAAACCTAAGGTAGGTAACACAATGATTTAGTAAGGTCACTTTTGAGACTGATGTATTTCACTGTCAGCCTGTGCCCAAACCTATCGGTAGGTAACAGAATGATTTAGTAAGGTCACTTTTGAGACTGATGTTTTTAAGTGTCAGCCTGTGCCCAAACCTATCAGAAGGTAACACAGTGATTTAATTGGGTCAGTTTTGAGGCAGATGTATTCCACTGTCAGCCTGTGTCCAAACCTATCGGTAATAAACACTGGGCTTTAAAAGGACAAATTTAGGAGCGGATGTATTTTACTGTCAGCCTGTGCCCAAACCTAGCAGTAATAAAAACTTGGATTTAATAGGGCAAGTTTAGGGGGCTGATGTATGTCACTGATCAGGCATACATGAGTTATTTTTTTGCAAAAATCAAGAATATATACTTTTTATATCATCCAATTGTAGTCATTAAAGGACTTATAAAGTATTATGGGTAGTAGTTAAAACCGCATTTTTATCCAGGTTTTCCGAAGGAAAAAAATGGTTATTATATTTGCGAATGTCGGCGGGCTGGCAGGCGGGCGGAACAAGCTTGTCCGGGCCAGAACTTTGTCGTTCATTGTCACATTTTAAAACAATTTGGCACATTTGTTCACCATCATTAGACGGTGTGTCGCGCGAAATAATTACGTCAATATCTCCAAGGTCAAGGTCACACTTTGAGTTCAAAGGTAAAAAATGGCATAAATGAGCTTTTCTGGGCCATAACTATGTCATTCATTGTGAGATTTCAAATTCATTTGGTGCATTTAATCACCATCATTGGACGGTGTGTCACGCAAAAGAATTACGTCAATATCTCCAAGGTTAAGGTCGCCACAACTAAAAATAGATTTTCAAATTGAAAACCTGGTTTTGTGACAATTTTGTCCCTTTTGTTATAATTTTGTTATAATTTAAACAAAAACTGATGTTTTTTTATTGTTTTTGCTGGAACAAATTAATTAATAATACTTTTTAAACCAACAACAATTAGATTTGAAGGAGTACAGCAGTTTCCAATTATGTAACTGTGTTGTTGTTTTGTGATATTATCCAGACTGTTTAATTATGTATTTAAATCTCAAGATAACAATCATGTGCTCCATATTTGATGGTATAAAGGCACTGATATATTCTTTTTCAGGTATACATAAATAAGTTAGGAATTAATTGTTAGATGGATCTAACTGTCTACAACTACAGCTGTATGATGACTGTATAGTTTTCTAATTTAATCTCTGTATGTTCCCCTTTGTGGGAAAACTGGGCTTAACCCTTTACCACTTAGATACGTATTTTGCAGTTCCTTAGAAAGTTTAATTTAATTAAGAAACAAACTTGAACAGACTGCGAGTTGCACAGAGCCGTTTTCACTTTGTTTCTGAGTGGGAAAGGGTTAATGCAAATGCGTAAAGTGTCATCCCAGATTAGCCCGTGCAGTCCACACAGGCTAATCAGGGAAGACACTTTATGCTTTTATGGAATATTCATTTAAAGCAGATCGTTCTCAGTGAAAATCCAGTATCGGGGGAAAGTGTTGTTCCTGTGTGGACTGCACAGGCATTATGCCATGTTTTCCCACAGCAAGACTTATATTTAAGGTGGGGTGCTGGTGTTTGCTGTAAACTCGTTGCTGTACCTGAACCAGAGCGTGCCACCCTACGGTGTCTCCCTCAACAGCATGTCCTCAACACGCAGTGTCTTTCCCCTGAGTAAGCATATTGTGTGTTGTATGTTTCAACCCTTAACCACTTTGATATGATTTTTGATGTGTTTATAATCAAAGTTCTTTCTTACTAGATTCAAGTTTGCAAGCCTATATAAGATACTGATAAGCAGCAAACAGCATAAAACCAAAACAGACTGCTAGTTACTCACAGGCTGTTCTGGTTTTATGCTGGTTGCATACAGCAATTTTCATATTGCTTCTGAACGGAAAAAGGATTTGTTTAAAGAATAGACTTTATTTAAATGAAAAATTCAAGGTTTACAGTTAATAAATACACTTGGTTAACATTTGCTGCTCTCAATTTCTCTGTTAATCTTGTTTTCTTCACTTATGATATTTGTAAGATATTTTTGTATGAGATTCACCTTTTAAGGGATTTTTAATATGACTATATATTATCAAGATACCATTCGCTCTAAATTGTTAGAATTGATTTGGATACAAAAATGCTAAACAAATCATTTCAAATCAATTGTAGTCAAGTAAACCTTTATTTCTCAAATCTTTTACCATAAAACATTACTATTTCTGTTTAGTGCACTTTTGTTCACACATACTTCCATGTTCATACAAATCTACAAAATATGCATGGTAGGATCGACTCATTTTTAGCTCGGCTGTTTTCGGAGAAAACCCGAGGTATTGTCATAGCCAGCTCGTCCGACGTCTGCCGTTGTCGTGCTTAAACCTAAACGTTGGCTCTAAAATCAAAGTGCTTCCACCTACAACTTTGAAACTTCATATGTAGATGCACCTTGATAAGTTCTACACACCACACCCATTTTGGGGTCACTAGGTCAAAGGTCAAGGTCACTGTGACTACTAAAAGAAAAAAATTCTGACAAGCTTTCATTTATTGTCCTACCGGTTTCACCGGAGGGGACTTATGGTTTGCATTCTGCGTTTCAGTGAGGCCATCACACTTTTGTGGAACCTGCGATAACTTTAAAAGTCCTTCATATTTTTTCATGAAACTTGAAACATGGATAGATGGCAAAATGGACATTATGCACGTCAATTCATTTTGTTCCTACATCAAAAGTTCTGGTTGCTATGGCAACAAATATTTTAAAAACAAATAAAAAATTCTGAGAATGGTGGAGCCGGTAGGGGACATATATTGCTTGGCAATAGTCCCGTTCAAAACTGCACCCGCTGCCGAGCGTAGCACCTGTTAAGCTGTGCTCTTGTTTACATTTTAGCCTTGCATTGGGAAAACAGGGTTTAATGCATGTGCAAAAAGTGTTGTCCAAGAGTAGCCTGTGCAGTCTGCAGTGCTGGCTTCACTGTCTGATAGTCCCAGAGTAGCCTATGCAGTCTGCAGTGCTGGCTTCACTGTCTGATAGTCCCAGAGTAGCCTGTGCAGTCTGCAGTGCTGGCTTCACTGTCTGATAGTCCCAGAGTAGCCTGTGCAGTCTGCAGTGCTGGCTTCACTGTCTGATAGTCCCAGAGTAGCCTGTGCAGTCTTCAGTGCTGGCTTCACTGTCTGATAGTCCCAGAGTAGCCTGTGCAGTCTGCAGTGCTGGCTTCACTGTCTGATAGTCCCAGAGTAGCCTGTGCAGTCTGCAGTGCTGGCTTCACTGTCTGATAGTCCCAGAGTAGCCTGTGCAGTCTGCAGTGCTGGCTTCACTGTCTGATCTAGGACGTCACTTTACGCCAATGCATTAAGCCCTGTTTTCCAAGAGCACGGCTAAATTTCTAACATGTATTTTTTCAGAGGTTCAGGATGGTGTACGGATCACGCTGGACTGTTCACAATCAACATTTATATCTTCTGACAAGCTGGTAGTCTCGTTGAAAGGCGGAGAACTGTATGTTATGTTGGACCATTACTGCTCGTTCTGTCTTATAAATAATTTATGAAAAGATCAGCAACTGATTTTCTATATTTTATTTATTTGTTAAGATTTCTATTCAATTCAAAACTATTTCATTAGCTTTCATTCTGTTCATATGTTTAATATGTTTTTATGAATCAAATAGCTTATTCTAATTTTCCTTAATGATAAAAAGGTTAATAGTTCTTCAAGAGTTTTCAGGGACATAAATACATTGTATATAAAACGATTGTATATAAAACATTATAGACTGTTTATTTTTCTTCAGAGAAAATTCTAACCTCATGACAGATTGTGTTCAAATTTAAAGTGCCAATCCTTTTACTTTAGTGCCAATCTGATATTACTTAAGTGGCAATCTGATCTTACTTTAGTGCCAATCTGATATTACTAAAGTGCAAATCTGATGTTACTTTAGTGCCAATATGATATTACTTAAGTGCCAATCTGATATTATTTAAGTGCCAATCTGATATTACTTAAGTGCAAATCTGATGTTACTTTAGTGCCAATATGATATTACAGAAGTGCCAATCTGATATTACTTAAGTGCCAATCTGATATTACTTAAGTGCCAATCTGATATTACTTGAGTGCCAATCTGATATTACTTAAGTGCCAATCTGATATTACGTTAGTGCCAATCTGATATTACTTAAGTGCCAATCTGATATTACTTAAGTGCCAATCTGATATTACTTGAGTGCCAATATGATATTACTTAAGTGCCAATCTGATATTACGTTAGTGCCAATCTGATATTACTTAAGTGCCAATCTGATATTACTTGAGTGCCAATCTGATATTACTTAAGTGCCAATCTGATATTACTTAAGTGCCAATCTGATATTACTTAAGTGCAAATCTGATATTACTTAAGTGCAAATCTGATATTACATTAGTGCCAATATGATATTACTTAAGTGCCAATCTGATATTACTTTAGTTACAATCTGATATTAATTTAGTGGCAATCTGATATTACTTTAGTGCAAATCTGATATTACTTAAGTGCAAATATGATATTTCGTTAATGCCAATATGATATTACATAAGTGCCAATATGATATTACTTAAGTGCCAATCTGATATTACGTTAGTGCCAATATGATATTACTTAAGTGCCAATATGATATTACTTAAGTGCCAATCTGATATTACGTTAGTGCCAATATGATATTACTTAAGTGCCAATCTGATATTACTTTAGTGCCAATCTGATATTACTTAACCACTCAGATACACATTTTGACCCATTTGTAGTCACTTAAAACATCTTATTAAGTTTAGCACTTGTCTTAATAGATTCAATTTTGGAAAGCTTTATTTCCAAACCCATAAGACTGATGAGCACCAAACAGCATAAAACCTTAAAATACTGCGAGTTACTTGCAGGCTGTTCTGGTTTTATGCTATTTGCATATAGCCATTTTTCCTTTGCTTTGAGCGGAAAAGGGATAATGTTGTATATTGTTGCCATGGTTTCAGGTATGTGCTGACCTTGATAGTGGACGGAATGAGAAGTGTGAGAGGCTTCAACTTTGACAAGTCTGCTGCCAGTGTCCTCACTACCTGTGTAAGGGCAGCAAAAAAACTAATCCTTATTTTTACTTCATAATGTAGCAAAAGATTGTTGCTTGTTTATGCTATGTCACTTAGCATGTTTTATTAGAGTTGAGAAATATTATTGTTCACTTTGTACTGATATAAAAAGTTAATATTATCAGAAGTCGTTTTAAACAAGTTTGATATTTGTTTTGTTTGTCTGTAACATATATTGAAATGTCTGACTTTTGTTTCTTACTTATAATTACCTCATATATGTTGCATATGGCTGACAGGTCTTAGTCTATATATATATAAATGCTTTTGAAGGAATCCTTTATAATGGAATTATTTCATGGAAGTATTAGTATACACTCTTTTCATGAGTGGTTGTATGTAAGAATAAGATCATTTTGAGATCATTGAATGGGAACAGCTTGACTTGAAACAAAAAGGGGATGACTCAGTAAAATGACCATATTTGAGAATGGAAAAAACTCTGATAAATTTACTGGCTTTTAGTGACTGTCTGTGTTGAGTGCTAAAATAATTTTAATGGAAGAACAGGATAATTTGAAAGAAACTTAGGTATGGTGCTTTTTAATTACCCCCCGTAATAAAGGTCACTGATTGGCTATATATAGGCTATTTAGGTTTGTCTTTGTATGACTGGTTGGGTATAGGCTATTCAAGATTCTTTCTTTTCGTAACTTGTTGGCTTTAGGCTTCTGAAGACTATTTCTTTTTCCTCAGATGTGCCTGTGTGAGGAGGGATACCTGTTTCTGGGATCTCGCCTAGGCAACTCTCTGCTTCTCAAATATACAGAGAAGGCTCAAACCGTGGAAAAGGAGGCCAAAGATAAAGACAAACCCGTTCGTATTATTGGTTATTTAAGTTTTGCATTATATTTGTTAATCATTTTGATTAAAAGTTGTTGACTTTTCTTTTGTGAACTAAATATTGTTATCATAGGTCACAAGACTATAATTGGCTTATCTGCTGTTATAATAAACTTTGACCATGTCACACTTATTACAAACACTTTGTAATACTCTGATTATACTCCTTTAATTGACGTTTCGGCATAATGCCTTTATCAAAACATTGGAAATTATATGTTAACTACATTTTTACGTCTTTTGACTGCACAATTTAAATAACAAAGAAAAATGTTTTTAAACGTCAAATGACGTTGTACATGATGACGTCATAAATGGCGTTATATAAAATGGCGCCAAAAAAATGTAAAAATTCGCCAAAAATGAAATGACGTTAAACACTTACATATTGTATCTTAATCCTATGTTAAATGTGTGCTTTATATATTTAATAAATTGATATTTTACAATAAAATAATCATCATCATATGTAATTATAATCTACCTTAACTTATTATCATAAATTAAATAGGGTAAACTTATTTAATGACTCTTATTATTTCAATCCATATCTATGTATAATATTCAAATGATTGTAATACTTAAGCATAGAGATTAAACATAATAGGTTACATGGTAAAAAACTTAGTTACTGCATAAAACTTAAGTTGTCTAAAGCTAAGTACTACTGACTTTTCCCAATCCTCAAGTTTAAAGAGTGATTTTGTATAAGAATTAAAACTTATTTGATCTCTTTTTAGCCTGCTTGCTCAGACCTAGATTTTTTGGATTAGTTAATCTTAGCAATTCACTTTGCTTTAATTATTTTACCTTATATGTTATCAGACAGAACCACCAACAAAGAAAAAGAAAACTGAAGGGCCAACTGATATGGGTATGTTTTGTATAGAGGACTAAACTATGACTGCTTTACTATATCATTAGCATAGTGTGCAATCCCTGATATTCTTCCTGCAATATAATATGAGCACCGTCATGCTGATAAGGACCTTAGGACATATCTGAACATTGTAGCTCCAGATATGCCTGTGCATCCATTATACACTGATGAGGAGTTATAGTGTCTGTTAATGAGACCATGAACCCTGCCTGATTTTAATGCAGACATGGTTGCTACTGACCAGACTGTTCAAGTGCCCTGGATGGTCTGGAGCTACCCTGGTAGCATATGTTCTAAGACCAATTTTAGCATGATGTGTCTCAAATTTGTTGAAGACTTCATTTCTCATTATTTGCTGCGTTAAGTTCTGAATTATTTTATACTTATTTAAATCTCATAATAGTTTTAAGACATTTATGTCACATGTCTTGTTGTCTGTTGTTTATTCATGTACTGTACATGTTAATTCACATGTAAAAGATCATGGTACACTGTGTGACATGTCTCAGAGGAGAAATATCATTAAATCCAAAGCCTCAGATAATCATCACATATGTTACTTTTGGCTGAAACAGTTGCATCAATTGATATGTCTGCCAGAGCTGTCAACCTTTCAATATACTTATGGTCAATTGTTTATATGCACTTTATTAGAGGCTGAAAGTAATAGTTGTTGTTTGGAACTCCGTTAAACACTGGTTTTTAGCTCATCTATTTTTTGAAAAAAAATTCTGAGCTATTGTCATCACCTTGGCGTCTGCGTCGGCGTCGGCGTCCGGTTAAGTTTTGCGTTTAGGTCCACTTTTCTCAGAAAGTATCAATGCTATTGCATTCAAACTTGGTACACTTACTTACTATCATGAGAGGACTGGGCAGACAAAGTTAGATAACTCTGGCGTGCAATTTGACAGAATTATGTGCCCTTTTTATACTTAGAAAATTGAAAATTTTGGTTAAGTTTTGCGTTTAGGTCCACTTTTCTCAGAAAGTATCAATGCTATTGCATTCAAACTTGGTTAACTTACTTACTATCATGAGGGGACTGGGCAGGCAAAGTTAGATAACTCTGGCGTGCATTTTTACAGAATTATGTGCCCTTTTTATACTTAGAAAATTGAAAATTTTGGTTAAGTTTTGTGTTTAGGTCCATTTTATTCCGTAAGTATCAAAGCTATTGCTTTCATACTTGCAACACTTACTAACTATCATAAGGGGACTGTGCAGGCAAAGTAATGTAACTCTGACTGGCATTTTGACAGAATTATGGGCCCTTTTTATACTTAGAACATTGAAAATTTGGTTAAGTTTTGTGTTTAGGTCCGCTTTATTCCTACAGTATCAAAGCTATTGCTTTCATACTTGCAACACTTATTAACTATCATAAGGGGACTGTGCAGGCAAAGTTATGTAACTCTGACTGGCATTTGGACAGAATTATGGGCCCTTTATACTTAGAAAATTGAAAATTTGGTTAAGTTTTGTGTTTTGGTCAACTTTACCCCTAAAGTATCATAGATATTGCTTTCATACTTGGAACACTCGCAAACTATCATAAGGGTACAGTAAAAGGACAAGTTGCATAACTCTGGTTGTCATTTTTACGGAATTATGGCCCTTTTTTGACTTAGTAACTTTGAATGTATGGTTAAATTTTGTGTTTCGATCCACTTTACTTCTTAACTATCAAGGCTATTGCTTTCAAACTTCAAATACTTTCATGCTATCATGAGGTTACTGTACCTGGCAAGTTGAATTTTACCTTGACCTTTGAATGACCTTGACTTTCAAGGTCAAATTATTAAATTATGCTTAAATTGCTAAAATTGCCATAACTATTTATGATTAGATTTGATTGATACTTTGACAAAGCTAATCTTACCTGACATACCACAATAGACTCCACCCAAACCATCCCCCGTGCCTTCCCCCCCCCCATCCCCCCCCTCGAATCTCCCTCCTATCATCTCACAAATGACCACCACACCCTCACACTATACCCCCCCCCCCCACCCCACCCCCCCCATATTATTTTATTATTTTTTTTTGAAACGGTTAAAAAACAAATATTTATTTTTATTATTTAATGTTTGAAATACCAAATACAGTCATCCTTCGCACCCAAGAATTCCACCCCCCCCCTCCCCCCACCCGAATTCCCCCCCCCCCCCCCCCCCCCCCTAATTTTTTTTTTTTTTTTTTTTTTTTTTTTTTAAGATCATCTCACAAATGACCACCACACCCTCACACTATACCCCCCCCCCCCCCCCCCCGCCAAATTTCATTTTTTTGTAAACGGTTAAAAAACCACCCCCATGTTTTTCAATTTTTTTTTGCATTTTTGGAAAATAATGTAATAAATGTCCACACCCCCGCACTATACACCCCTCTTCACTCCACCCCTCCCTCCTTTGTGATTGAAAATGAGAGTCCCTTCACCTTTAAAAAGAAAATAGATGAGCGCTCTGCACCCACAAGGCGGTGCTCTTGTTCTGAGTTTGAACTAAAGGTACCAATTTAAATGAGTATACATGTATCCATGGTATGGATTGTCATTTAAAATAACCTCAAATCTTTTGTTATCTTGAGAATATGTAACTTATTCAAGTGCATAAAAGTACTGCCTCAGATAATCAGGGACAACACTTTCCACCTAGACGCGAGTTTCTTTTAGGACTTGTCCTTCAAACAAAAAATTACATAAAAGCAGAAATTGTTGTCCCAGATAAACCTGTGCAGTCCACATAAGGCACAAGCAATTAGTCAGTTTTTTAAGCGTGGCTCATGTATTTATACTTGATTATTTGGTTTCAGTTGTTCATATAATTATACTTGATAATCTGGTTTCAGTTGATCATGTATTTATACTTGATTATTTGGTTGCAGTTTATCTTCTATTTAAACTTGATTATCTGTTTGCAGTTGATCATTTATTAGTCCCCTACTGGTTTCACGGGAGGGAACCTATGGTTTGTGCTCCGTCTGTCCGTCCGACACACTTTTCTGGATCCTGGGATGTCTTTAAAAGTTCTTAATATTTTTCCATCAAACTTGAAACATGGATAGATGTCTAAAATTCTGGTTGCTATGGCAACAAATAGACTAAAAATACTGCTGAAAATGGTGGTTTTTTGGATCCTGCAAAAACTTTAAAAGTTTTTAACATTTTTTCATGAAATTTGGAACACGGGTAGATGGCAATATGGACATTATGCACGTCATTTCATTTGGTTCCTACGTCAAAAATTCTGGTTGCTATGGCATCAAATAGACTAGAAATACTGCTGAAATGGTGGTTTTCTGGATCCTGCGATTACTTTAAAAGTTCTTAATATTTTTCATGAAACTTGGAACATGGATAGATGGCAATATGGACATTATGCATGTCATTTCATTTTGTTCCTATGTCAAAAAATCTGGTTGCTATGGCAACAAATAAAAAATATATTCTGACAATGGTGGAATTTCTGACAATGGTGGAGCTGGTAGGGGACTTTAATTGCTTGGCAATAGTCTTGTTTAAACTTGATTATCTGGTTGGAATTGATCATATATTTAAACTGGATTATCTGGTTGGAGTTGATCAAATATTTAAACTGGATAATCTGGTTGCAGTTGATCATCTATTTAAACTTGATTATCTGGTTGCAGTTTATCATCTATTTACACTTGATTATCTGGTTGGATTTGATCATATATTTAAACTGTATTATCTGGTTGCAGTTGATCATCTATTTAAACTTGATTATCTGGTTGCAGTTGATCATCTTTAAAATTGATTATCTGGTTGGATTTGATCATATATTTAAACTGTATTATCTGGTGTTGCAGTTGATCATCTATTTAAATTTTATTATTTGGTTGCAGTTGATCATATAATTAAACTGGATAATCTGGTTGCAGTTGATTATCTATTTAAACTTGATAATCTGGTTGCAGTTTATCATCTATTTACACTTGATTATCTGGTTGCAGTTGTTCATGTATTTATACCTCATTATCTGGTTGCAGTTGTTCATCTATTTACACTTGATTATCTGTTTGTAGTTGTTCACCTATTAACAGTTGATAATCTGGTTGCGGTTGATCATCTTTTTACACTTGATTATCTGGTTGCAGTTGTTCACATATTTATACTTGATAATCTGGTTTCAGTTGTTCATGGATTTATACTTGATTATCTGGTTGCAGTTGATCATCTATTTACACTTTATTATCTGGTTAGAGTTGATCATCTATTTACATGTGTACAGTTGATTATCTGGTTGGAGTTCTTCATGTATTTGCACTTGATAATCTGGTTGCAGTTGTTCATATATTTTCTACTTGATTATTTGGTTGCAGTTGTTCATGTATTTGTACTTGATAATCTGGTTGCAGTTGTTCATGTATTTATACTTATCATTTGGTTGCAGTTGATCATGTCTTTACACTTGATTATATGGTTGCAGTTGTTCATATATTTATACTTGATAATCTGGTTTCAGTTGTTCACGTATTTATACTTGATAATCTGGTTGCGGTTGTTCATATATTTATATTTGATAATTTGGTTTCAGCTGATCATGTATTTATACTTGATTAATCTGGTTGCAGTTGATCATCTATTTAAACTTGATTATCTGGTTGCAGTTGATTATTTATTTAAACTTGATTATCTGGTTGGAGTTGATCATATATTTAAACTGGATTATCTGGTTGGAGTTGATCATCTATTTAAACTTGATTATCTGGTTGGAGTTGATCATCTAGTTAAACTTGATTATCTGGTTGCAGTTGATCATCTATTTAAACTTGATTATCTGGTTGCAGTTGATCTTATATTTAAACTGGATAATCTGGTTGCAGTTGATCATCTATTTAAACTTGATTATCTGGTTGCAGTTTATCATCTATTTACACTTGATTATCTGGTTGCAGTTTTTCATGTATTTATACTTTCTTATATGGTTGCAGTTGTTCATCTATTTACACTTGATTATCTGGTTGCAGTTGTTCATCTATTTACAGTTTATTATATGGTTGCAGTTGATTATCTATTTACACTTGATTATCTGGTTGCAGGATTTCATATATTTATCCTTGATAATCTGGTTGCAGTTGTTCATGTATTTATACTTGATTAACTGGTTGCAGTTGTTCATATATTTATACTTAATCTGGTTCCAGCGTCAGATGTTTTGCTGGTGGAGAACTTGGATGAGTTGGAGGTATATGGGGCCAGTGAGAACCCATCGGGCACCACCATCACCTCATATGTGTTTGAGGTACGTGAAATGTCTATGTTTAGTTTATTGAAAAACCAATTTATTTCACCTCAATTTTATTGAACACTTTGAGATTATGGAAATTCTTTCATGAATGTTTCCTGGTAAGCCCTGATGTCTTTACAAACATTTGAGAATACTTCTTGAGTGGTGATTAATTTGGGGACTTCCCAGTCACAAATATGACATCTATTCTCTTAACCATGATTACCAAGTTTTTGTAAAAATACTTGGTAAAAGGACAGGTACAAATTATGTTACTTGTCCTAACCCAGCTTCTCATAACAGAAAGCAGATAATTATGGTATACATAAAACATATAATAAAACCTTACATAATGGATAGATTATCCAATCAGAATTCAGCATTTACTTTAAAATGCAAAATGTTGTAATAATTTTTGCCATATATCTGGTTCCCAGGTGTGTGACAACATCTGGAACATTGCTCCCTGTGGCATGACTGTGATGGGGGAGCCAGCATTCCTGTCAGAGGAGTTTAACGGCACAGTTGACCCTGATCTTGAACTGGTCACCACATCAGGGTACGGCAAGAATGGGGCCCTTTCCGTTCTACAGGTATGGAAAATTGTTCTCATAAAAATTACGACTTAATAAGACCATCGTGCCATTTATTTCTTTATATAAGATCTCAGGGTCTCACAGTTCTAGAAATTCCAAATGCATGCTTACTCATAGTTGGAATAGTGTTTAATAAAATATGGCATTACAATTTAAATTAAGGATAATTAATGTATGAAGAAGTTTTCTTGATGTATTAATGTACAGTTTCAACATCTATAATAAGTTTATTTCAGTAATCATGGGTTTCTTAAACATAACCATTGAACCTATTGGCTACAAATGTTTATTTGTTGTAAAGTTAAAATTCAGTCTTAATGTGTAATTTGTGGTTAGATCTGTGACTGGGCCTTGACTTTTTTTGAATTTTTAGTTTGTCAGTTGTACTTGCATAGCATATTGGCAATTGATTGGTAAAATATACGAGGCATGCTGTGGGAAAATCAGGCTTAATGCAGATGCGTATAGGATCTTGCCATATTAGCCTGTGAAGTTTGCACAGGCTTATCAGTGACAACATAATCTGCTTTTATGGCATTTTTATGTCCCCCAGTCTATACTGGGGGACATATTGTATTTGCCCTGTCTGTTTGTTGGTTTGCGTCAAACTTTAACATTGGCCATAACTTTTGCAATATTGAAGATAGCAACTTGATATTTGGCATGCATTTGTATCTCATGGAGCTGGCTTATTTTGAGTGGTGAAAGGTCAAGGTCATCCTTCAAGGTCAAAGGTCAAATATATGGGAGACATAGTGTTTCACAAAAACATCTTGTTTAAATAAGTATTTTCTTAACCAAAAGCCAACTTTAGCCGAAACTGTCATTTCTGATTTGCCTGTGCAGACTGCCAATCTTGGACTCTACTCGCATGCCTGGTTTTCCTAGAGCACGTCTCATATGATAATCTTAACTGTGTGTCTCTATAGAGGAGTATCAGGCCGCAGGTGGTGACCACATTCGAGCTGCCCAGCTGTATGAACATGTGGACTGTGATGGGCCCGCCCCAGGAAGAGGGGCAGAACAAGGAGGGGGAGGAGACAGGGGGACACGCCTTCCTCATACTGACACGCTCAGACTCCAGTATGGTATGTGCTGACCTCAAGTGAAACGTTATTATATTAACCAAAAACTGATGAGTTCTATTCAACTGGTTTAAACTCTCATTTCATTTCATTCACCTTTTCAAGGCAGTTATACACACCCGTAACGTTAGTATGGTTTGTGCTAACATGTGGAAGATGCTTGTCATTGGAAAACTTTAAAGTCATAAAAAGTAGGTGTGTAGATCCATTAAACTGGTTTAATCCTATACCAATTAGATACGTTTTTTAGGGCACTTGTAGTCCCTTAGAAAGTTACACTTGATTAAAGACCTTTCTTATTCAAGTTTTAAAGACTTCATTTCCAACCCTTAGATACTAATGAGCAGCAAACAGCATAAAATCTGAACAGACTGCGAGTTACTCGCAGGCTGTTCAAGTTTTATGCTGTTTGCACAAAGCCATTTTCACTTTGCCTCTGAGTGGGAAAGGGTTAAATCCTTAATGCTTTGCTTTGACCTTTTCAAGGCTTTCACCCCTGTTACTTCAGTATGGTATGTGCTGACATGTGGATGACAGGTTTCATGGGACAAGTTTAAGTTTTAACCAATATATTTGAAGCCCCATAAAGTTTAAATGCTCAACACTTGGCATGTATTTTTAGCTCATCGTTTTCGGAGAAAACCCGAGGTATTGTCATAGCCAGCTCGTCATCCGACCTCTGCCGTCCGACGTCCGCCATCCGTGTCGTGCTAAAACCTTAAAATTGGCTCTAAAATCAAAGTGCTTCCACCTACAACTTTGAAACTTGATATGTAGATGCTCCTTGATGAGTTCTACACGCCACACCCATTTTGGGGTCACTAGGTCAAAGGTCAAGTTCACTGAGCTTTCATTTATTCAAAACTGCACCCGTAGCCGAGCGTGGCATCCATTATGCGGTGCTCTTGTTTCAAGGTGGTTACTGACCCAGTTTTATATTTATTTGTTTATGTTTGTTGCATCTTTTTGTATTGTTTTAGACTGTTTGGGAGTTTGTTAGTGTCCATAAATAATAAAATAACATAATAAAACAACAACAATAAGGTTTCTCCTCTTGTGGTGCAGCTGTTAATGTTTTAATCATTGTTAGGAAATAAAGATCAATAGCTGTAATAAATTTGGCAGAGGATTTGTTGAGAAGGTATTTAGGTATATATGTTTGAGAAAAGGATGCTTAAATAATGTTCAGAAGTAAACTACAGATTTTCCCATGTTCTTCTAAAGTATTACATAACGACATGTTATTTCTCGTTATGTGCAAATAGTTGTTTTAATAGAATGTGTTTAATGTGAATACCAAGTTCTTTGGTTGAACAGAATAGAATTAGCAGACTTTAAACCCCATTTTCCCAGAACGTGACTCAGATATTTCTGTGTTGTTGTATGTGTGTAGATCCTGCAGACAGGCCAGGAGATTCAGGAGCTGGACCACAGTGGGTTCAGCACGCAGACCGCCACTGTGTACGCAGGCAACATAGGGGACGGGCGATACATCGTGCAGGTGTCCTCAGGCGGGGTCAGGCTGATTGATGGAGGTTAGACATCTAGAGATGAGCCGCGCTCTGGGAAAACTCTTTACCACTCGGGGGGCCGTTTCATCAAAGATCGTACGACAATCTTAATTTACGACCAAATTTTGGAGACTGAAAATACAAAAGCTGTTCATCAATATGCATTCAAAATATAAACCATATGTGAGAAAACAATAAAATGAATAGATATACAGAAAAATAATAGTATTATTTTTTGGTGTTTAGTTAAAATGCTTCTTTGAAATATGTCTCGTATTCTAATTTTGTCGTACGATCGTTGATGAAACAGACCCCAGATACGTATTTAAACCTTAACCACTTAGATACGTATTAGAAACTCGCAGTCTGTTCAGGTTTTATGCTGTTTGCTGCTCATCAGTATCTAAGAGTAGGAAATGAAACCTTTCAAACTTGAATCTAGTAAAAAAGACCTTCAATTAAAATTAAACTTTCTAAGGGACTACATATCTAAAAATACGTATCTAAGTGGTAAAGTGTTAACTGTCCATTAAGCTTGGAGCAGAGGGGCCCAGATGTAGAGGGCATTTATGTACATCCATAAGCACAGCAAACTCAGGCCAGGACTGTACCCAGCAAATCCCTCCTAGCCAATGTGAGTGCGGCTGCTATAATCTGTTATGATCAACTTTTATTAAGATATGCTCGTGATACAAGGCCCAGATATAAAAGACATTTATATAAACGTACATTCATAAGCACATGAAACTGATCAGTGTGTCTCGTGTTCCCAGTACAGCAGCTGCAGCACATCCCTATTGAGATGGGCACTCCCATAGTGCACTGCTCAGTGGCAGACCCCTACATTCTTATCACCAGTGAGGAGGGTATGGTGATGATGCTCACCCTCAAACTGGAGGCTTCTGGCGCCAGGCTCGTGCTCAATAAACCTCTCCTTGCAAGTGTGAGTGCAGCTTTTATGTTCTGTTGTCAATTTTTAGTGGTCTTAAACTATTATTAAAATGTATTAAGAATTGTTTGAAGTGTGGTCATTGGGTCTTCAGTTTTCAGCTAGACTATTTTATATGAAATATATATAGTGGAGCTATCCTACTCACCCCGGCGTCTGCATTAGCGTGCAAATGTTAAAGTTTGTGTACTACCCCAAATATTTTCAATGTCCCTTGACATATTGCTTTCATATTTTGCAAACTTCTTGACCAACATGACCCCAATCTATAAACAAGAGCAGACAACTGTATCAAGCATTTTGTAAGAATTATGGCAAGCATTTTGTAAGAATAATGGGCCTTTTTCCATTTACAATTTGCATATTACTTTAGTTACATTGCCATAACTTCTTTATTTATGATCAGATTTTATTAATACTTTGACAAAACAACACCTGAATACCACAATGGATTCCACCTAAACAATATCCCACGCCCCAACCCAGAATCCCTGCGCCCCCCCCCCCCCCCCCCAAAATAAATAAAAAAATTTTTTTTCCTTTTTTTATTTTTGAAAGATCATCTAATAAATGACCACACCCCACATTATACCCCCCTCTCAACCCCCCCTACCCCCCCTCCCCCCCCCCCCCAATTTGTTTTTATTTTCCTTTTTTTATTTTTGAAAGATCGTCTAATAAATTATTGAATATGAACAATTTCCCCCATAATGGTTTACGTTATACTGTCAAGCACTCGAATAGTCGAGCGCGCTGTCCTCTGACAGCTCTTGTTGTTTAACAGATAAAATTTAGTAGTTGTTGTTGTTCACTACAGAAACCTCGTATTCTGGCGATATGCGCATATAAGGATGAGAGTGGGATGTTTACAACAGCTCCATTAGAGGTAGATGAGGAGGAGGCGAGGACGGATAAGCGAGAAAACATGAACATCTCCCTAGAAAAAGTCTTCAACATGGAAAACAGGTACACTAAAAGGCTTGGTTATGCAGAGATGATCTGTCTATCAAAGTATATGATTTTTGGATCTTCTTAAACATTTCTTTTTGGATTGATCATTAAAAATAACATTTTTGTCCCCTACCGGTTTCACCAGAGGGGACTTATGGTTTGCGCTCTGTGCGTCTGTCTGTGAGTCTGTCTGTCTGTAAGTCTGTCTGTCACACTGTTCTGGATCCTGCGATAACTTAAAAAGTTCTTCATATTTTTTCATGAAAGTTAAAATATGGATAGATGACAATATGGACATTATGCACGTAATTTCATTTTGTTCCTACTTCAAAAATTCTGGTTGCTTTGGCAATAAATATTTAAAAAAATAAAAAATCTGACAATGGTGGAGCCGGTAGGGGATATATATTGCAGTCTCGTTATTTATTGTTATTTTATCAGCCAATGTTTTGTTGCATATGTAATGAATTATCAGTGCTTCAGAATGACAAACAGTTTGAAGTTGACTGGCCCTTTGGTCTGTGTAGTGGGTATTGCATAATTTGAGTGTTCATCCTTTTCAATAATTTAATATATAGAGAATACTAGGTCAGTGCCAAATAAAGCAAAGTTAATTTTGCGAGGCTTAGAAAATCTGAAGCACGAGCCTCGGCGAGTGGTTCAGATTTATTGTACCGAGCAAAATAAACTTTGCTTTATTCGGCACTGACCTAGTATTCGATTTATCCCATCAATTTTCTAAGTCGTAAATTATTTCTTTAAAAATAGAATAGGAAAATCGAACTACACGGAAAATCCCAAAGCTATTTTAAGCAAACATTGTTTCATTATTTTAATCGTGCCGAGCCTAATACATTACAAAAAGATCAGTAACTAACCTGTTTTTCTGTTTATCATACCTCTATGTCCCCGATTTTTAAGAAATAATGAAAAAAAAACACTTAACAACTGCAGCTTTAGCGTGAAAGAACATGCATTGTGTCGTATGACGTGCTAATTATGACGTCAAGTGTACGTGCACTTAATATTTGTAAATAATGTTTTTTTGCTTTTTGAGTTGCATTATGTGTTAAAAATATATTACATCTTGGTATCGAATTGTTTGTTTTGTTGAATTTGATTTGATTTTACTAAAAATGATTACTTTATAGTTGATTCCGAGTAATATGACCATTCTCTGCCGCGCGTGACAGCTATATTTCAGCAGTGCAGAAATACAGGAAAATTTATTCCACAGTGGTTTATTTTGACAATGCACGTCTGATGATGGGATAAATCTAGTTACTTCATACTGTGTTAATTTACAAGTTAGTGATTGTGAGTTGTTTCATTTATAGATATGGTCTGTTGGGAATGGACTAAACGTCATTTGTGTAAGCCCAAGTGTTCATTTATGAACATCTGAATGAAAAAATTAGTTTGATTCATACTTGAAAAGACAACATGTGCTGCAATTACAATTCATACTTTATTTTACAATTTAGAAACTACTCTTTCACGTTCTTGATCTGACATGGATATTGTGCATTTTTCATGTAATAATTGATGATAATTTATAGTTTTAAGGCTTTATTTTCAACCCTAAGATACTGAGTAATAGCAAACAGCATAAAACCTGAACAGACTGCGAGTTACTTGCGGGCTGGTCTGCTTTTATGCTTGTTGCATATAGCAATTGTGACTTTGCTTCTGAGTGGGAAAGGGTATATATAATAAATTAATTCCACGTTCCACTGTGTAGCACGGTTGATGATGAGGATGAGCTGCTGTATGGGGATGGGGAGACGTCCGGGATGGACACCTCAGTGAACGCCAGCGTACGCAAGGAGATGAAAACCAGGTATGAAAAATACTTACACTGTTCTTTGAGTATGATTTTATGCATGTATAAACATTTTTGTTTTTTTAACTGGTTTCTGGGCTCAAAATCATTTAGTCTCCATATATGTATATAAGCTACGCTTGTAGAGAACCATCATTAATGCAGGTGTGCAGGCTAATCAGGGATAACACTTTCTGCCTAAACTGGATTTTCGTTTATAAGATGCTTTTTTAAACAAAAAAATCTATAAGAGTGAATAGGGTTTTCCTTGATAAGCCGATGGAGACTATACAGGCTAATTTATGGTGATACCCACATGCATTAAGCCAAGTTTTCTCAAAGCACTGCTTATATCTATATGTAAAAGGGCAGCAAATATTTAACAAAATTCCATTGGCTCAAACTGCAAAACACACTATGCTTTTTGTGTGATTGGACTGTTAAATAAAAAATAATGTTTTGAAATGGTTACTGGGCTCAGAAGATAGGAAAACTCCTTTCTAGAACAGTAACACAATATTGGGGGACAACTATGGATAGCTTTTATGAAATCTTTTAAATATTTGATTGAAACAATATGCATTATCATCCATTGCCTTGTTAACACAAGTTTACAGATATGTTTCCCTACATTTTTACCTGAGATTTCCTGTCATCAAGATACTTGTAAAGTCTGAACAACAACAAAATATTATATTATGACACTATGAATAAATTAGTTGAATGGTTTGAATTTTGTTAGAAAATCCTCATATTATATGATCAAGTAGGACATTTCAAGTGATGAGCAAAAGAATTATGATTGTTAAAAAGGAAAATAATGCATCCTTTCAAATGTAAAATGGTACACACACACACACATCAAAACAAAGATTTATGTACCAGTGACATTAACATGGCAAAAAATAAATCTAAACTGAGATGTCCATACCAAAGACACTTATATCTGTGTTTGTTCAGGAAGGGGCCAGTAAAGAAGGAGGTAAAGACGACCTACTGGCTCACCGTGTGCCGGGAGAATGGTTCCTTGGAAATCGTGAGTGTTCCCGACTTCAAGATCTGCTACTACGTGAAGACTTTCCCAATAGGACAGAAGGTCCTTGTGGACTCACTGCAGCTTGATGTTAAAGCATCTAGGTAGATATAAGCCTCACTCTGGGAAAACAGGGCTTAATTACATTGGGTAGTGTTGTCCCAGACTAACCTGTGAATTCAGCATAGGCTTATCAGGGACGACACTCTCAGCTTTAATTGTATTGTTTGGTGGGGCTTTAATTATACACATTTTCTCAGTGCTAGGCTCATATAATTTCAGTATATGAGGTCTAGGTGAATATCCAGACAGTACAGCAGTTATTGAATATATTTAATGTAGTTCGGGTTTTTTCCTTCAAACAAAATTACTCTTAGCAATATTTCTTTAAGTATTATAAAATATACCCGCAGACCTTTGCACAAAACAGCTTTAGACTTTACAGATTTTATTAACGTTAGACATTTTTTTTTACAGAGCCTGGTCCCGCATTTGCCAATCAATAGGCTTAAGTAAAAACATATAGAATATTCTTTAAACTGTGATTTTCTTATAGTATAATACAGTTAAATATGACATGGAATTTTTAGATTGTATATATTGAAGCTCCTCTTAAGATTGTATATATTCAAGCTCCTCTTAAGATTGTATATATTCAAGCGTTTCTTAAGATTGTATATATTCAAGCGTTTCTTAAGATTGTATATATTGGAGCTCCTCTTAAGATTGTTTATATTCAAGCTTCTCTTAAGATTGTATATATTGAATCTTCTCTTAAGATTGTATAAATTGAAGCTTCTCTTAAGATTGTATAAATTCAAGCTCCTCTTAAGATTGTATATATTGAAGCTCCTCTTAAGATTGTATAAATTCAAACACCTCTTAAGATTGTATATATTGAAGCTCCTCTTCAGATTGTATATATTGAAACTTCTCTTAAGATTGTATATATTCAAGCTCTTCTTAAGATTGTATATATTCAAGCTCCTCTTAAGATTGTATATATTCAAGCTCCTCTTAAGATTGTATATATTGAAGCTCCTCTTATTCAAGCTCCTATTAAGATTGTATATATTCAAGCTTAAAAGATTGTATATATTGAAGCTCCTCTTAAGATTGTATATATTCAAGCTTCTCTTAAGATTGTATATATTGAAGCTCCTCTTAAGATTGTATATATTGAAGCTCCTCTTAAGATTGTATATATTCAAGCTTCTCTTAAGATTGTATAAATTCAAGCACCTCTTAAGATTGTATATATTCAAGCTCCTCTTAAGATTGTATATATTGAAACTTCTCTTAAGATTGTATATATTCAAGCTCTTCTTAAGATTGTATATATTCAAGCTCCTCTTAAGATTGTATATATTCAAGCTCCTCTTAAGATTGTATATATTGAAGCTCCTCTTATTCAAGCTCCTATTAAGATTGTATATATTCAAGCTTAAAAGATTGTATATATTGAAGCTCCTCTTAAGATTGTATATATTCAAGCTTCTCTTAAGATTGTATATATTGAAGCTCCTCTTAAGATTGTATATATTAAAGCTCCTCTTAAGATTGTATATATTGAAGCTCCTCTTAAGATTGTATATATTGAAGCTCCTCTTAAGATTGTATATATTGAAGCTCCTCTTAAGATTGTATATGTTGAAGCTCCTCTTAAGATTGTATAAATTCAAGCTCCTCTTAAGATCGTTTATATTCAAGCTCCTCTTAAGATTGTATATACTGAAGCTCCTCCTTAGAATGTATATATTCAAGCTCCTCTTAAGATTGTATATATATATATAAGCTCCTCTTAAGATTGTATATATTGAAGCTCCTCTTTAGATTGTATATATTCAAGCTCCTCTTAAGATTGTATATATTGAAGCTCCTCTTAAGATTGTATATATTCAAGCTTCTCTTAATGTATATATTCAAGCTCATCTTAAGATTGTTTATATTCAAACTCCTTTTATTCAAGCTCCTCTTAAGATTGTATATATTGAAGCTCCTCTTAAGATTGTATATATTCAAGCTCCTCTTAAGATTGTATATATTCAAGATCTTCTTAAGATTGCATATATTCAAGCTTCTCTGAAGATTGTATATATTGAAGCTCCTTTTAAGATTGCATAAATTCAAGCTCCTCTTAAGATTGTATATATTCAAGCTCCTTTTAAGATTGTATATATTGAAGCTCCCTCTTAAGATTGTATATATTCAAGCTCCTCTTAAGATTGTTTATATTCAAACTCCTCTTAAGATTGTATATATTGAAGCTTCTCTTAAGATTGTGTAAATTCAAGCTCCTCTTAAGATTGTATATATTCAAGCTCCTCTTAAGATTGTATATATTCAAGCTTCTCTTAAGATTGTATATATTCAAGCTCCTCTTAAGATTGTATATATTCAAGCTCCTCTTAAGATTGTATATATTCAAGCTCCTCTCAAGATTGTATATATTCAAGCTTCTTTTAAGATTGTATATATTCAAGTTTCTCTTAAGATTGTATATATTCAAGCTCCGAACGTATTTTTCTAGGTCTTAAGTCTATTCTTAAGTCTTTGAATTATTCTGTAAATACTGGTCCAGGTATTTGTATCTACCATTGCCATGATTGTGTGCCTGTGCATGTTCCAGTTCAAACCAGGCCCAGGACAAGGGGCAGCCTGACAACTTCTCCAACATCGTGGAGATACTCATGGTGGGGCTGGGCCACAGGAAGTCCAGACCCTATCTGCTGGTAAGCACTCAACTGCATGCCTGTCAAAGAGCCACCAGTAAACTGGTCTTGATAATATCTTGATGATATCTACTGGTAAAATGTCAGCACAATCCGCACTTTAGTGTATAAGTTTGATTTCTTGGTGTTAATGGTAAAAAAAGCACACAATCATAATGTGTATACAGCCAAAAAATAAATATATGTAAGATATGAAGCATGTGTTACTCGAATATTTTTTCATTTTTTTGCTTACATCTATGTTAGATGTTCTTTGTTGAAGACTTGTGGAATACTCATTGATTTATTGATTGATATATTGGCAATGTCCCTGAATTCATTTTGAAATGTTCGGCACAGAATTAACCCCCTTAAAGCCATTCTTGGCCTCTAAAAACTCATTTATCCCAACTTTGAGACTTACTAATTGGGCTGTGCTCTGAGAAAACAGGGTTAATGCATGTGCGTAAGTGTCGCCTCAACTAGATTTTTGCTAAGAAGAGACTTCATTTGAAACAAAAAATATCATGAAAGCGGAAAGTGTCGTCCCTGATTAGCCTGTGTGGACTGCACAGGCTTATCTGGGATGACACTTTACGCACATGCATTAAGCCCCCTTTTCGCAGAGCATGGCCCAATGTAGCACAGTTATTCCACATGCCCATTACGGACACATGCTGAAAGTGACGACAGCCTACTTATCTGCCATATTTTGCATAAAATTCATGAATGATGTTCATGTTGAAGACAAGTGGAATAGTAATTGATTTATTGATTGCGATATTGGCCATTCCCGACAGGCCCGTAGTGACGACGGCCTGCTGATCTATGAGGCGTTCCAGTACCACCAGAGTAAGTCAGACAACCACCTGAAGCTGAGATTCAAGAAGATCCAGCACAACCTGATCCTCAAGGAGCGCAAGGTCAAGTCCCGCAAGCGTGGCGACGTCGAGATCGTTGATGAGTTTGACGAGCTGAAGGACGAACGGGGACAGTGGTTCCGATACTTCGAAGACATCTCAGGATACAGTGGAGTAAGTGCATGGAAGCTTAACCTGTGTCTCTAATTGAAGGTATGGGATAGCCTTTGACTTTGTTATGACTTGGATTAATTATGGTAAAAGAATTTGGTTATTGTCCCCTGCCGGTTTCACCGGAGGGGACTTACGGTTTTCGCTCTGTGCGTCTGTGAGTCTGTCTGTCTGTCTGTCACACTTTTCTAGATCCTGCGATAACTTTATAAGTTCTTCTTTTTTCTTTCATGAAACGTGAAACATGGATAGATGGTAATATGGACATTATGCACATCATTTCATTTTGATCCTACGTCAAAAATTCTGGTTGCTATGGCAACAAATTGACTAAAAATACTGCTGAAAATGGTAGTTTTCTGGATCCTGTGATAACTTTAAAAGTTCTTCATATTTTTCATGAAACTTGAAACATGAATAGATGGCAATATGGACATTATGCACATCATTTCATTTTGTTCCTACGTCAAAAATTATGGTTGCTATGGAAATAAATTTTAAAAAAATAATTCTGACAATGGTGGAATTTCTGACAATGGTGGAGCCGGTAGGGGACATATATTGCTTGGCAATAGTCTTGTTATCTTTAGAAATTTCTAAAGATTTTTTCTAAGGTGATCATTTTGTTATAATAATCATGTTCACGCATTTTAGAATGTACATTACCAAAGCTAACAATAAGCATCATTAAGTAGTGAATAGGTATGACGTGTTGTGCTTAGTAATAAAGGTATTGACAGAGTTCCAGATATTTTTAAGATTTTTAATTTTATGTCCCCCATCAATACTGGGGGACATATTGTTTTTGCCCTGTCTGTTGGTTTGTTGGTTTGCGTTAAACTTTAACATTTGCCATAATTTTTGCAAAATTGAAGATAGCAACTTCCTATTTGGCATGCATGTGTATCTCATGAAGCTTCACATTTTGAGCGGTGAAAGGTCAAGGTCATCCTTCAAGGTCAAAGGTCAAATATATGGGTCAAAATTGCTCATTTAATATACATTTTTGCAATATTTAAGATCGCAACTTAATATTTGGCATGCATGTGCATCTCATGGAGCTGCACATTTTGAGTGGTGAAAGGTCAAGGTCAAGGTCATCCTTCAAGGTCAAAGGTCAAATATATGCGGGACATAGTGTTTCACAAACACATCTTGTTTAATATTATTTTCAAACCTAATTTTTTAACAGAATTAGATATATCAATATTGAAAATCATATGAACACTTGCCCACTTATTTTGCTGAATTCTATTTTTTTTGTATGATGTGAAGATTGCCATTGCCTTTCATGGTCCAGATTTGTACTTACAGTTAAATTCACTACCTGTGCAGATAAAGTTCAGACTTTTAAGTTACTTAACTCTTTGGAGAATTTTGATTTTTGTTAACACCAGCTACTAAAATATGTCCAAGTCTATGTAGTACATAAAAAAGATGGTCGGAAGAACATGGCAGAAGATTTTTTTTAAGTACACATTACTATATTATTTGTTTTATTGTCCCCTACCGGTTTCACCGGACTTATGGTTTTCGCTTTGTGTGTCCGTCAGTCTGTCACACTTTTCTGGATCCTGCGATTACTTTTGAAGTTCTTCATATTTTTTCATGAAACTTTGACAGGTGGCAATATGGAGATTATGCACGTTATTTCATTTTGTTCTTACATCAAGAATTCTGGTTGCTATGGCAACAAAAAGACTAGAAATACTGCTGAAAATGGTGGATCCTGCACACTTTTCTGGATCCTGCGATAACTTTATAAGTTCTTCATATTTGTTCATGAAACTTGAAAAATGGATAGATGGCAATATGGACATTATGCATGTCATTTCATTTTCATCTTACGTCAAACATTCTGGTTGCTTTGGCAACAAACAAAAAAAAAAGAAAAAAAATTCTGACAATGGTGAAGCCGGTAGGGGACATATATTGTTTGGCAATAGTCTTGTTTTATTTAACTTTTGGTACGTATTTGTGTATACAAATACATAAATATTAGCTAAAATTAATTATAACAACAGTCATTCATGCTCCGACATAAGGCAGAATATATTGTCATGGTGATTGTTAGCCTTTTTTCTTTGTCATAAATACGTTACCTACTATCTCATAGCGTTCTCCTTTCCAAGGGGAATTAACTCATCCGGAATTTTAACTGGGAATCGACCACCTCCATACCGTTATACAGGCCAGGTTAAACATAGTGCAATGCAACCTAGGCAAAAACCGGTAACCAACCCTCAATATTCTTTCCGGATCGACCAGGTGTATACGTGTCTTTTACGGCTCTGAATTGAAAATTGTTTTTCAATTTATTTCACTTGGTTGATTGGGGTTTTGAATTGATAAATTGTGCTATTTATCTTTTTGTCCCCTACCGGTGAAACTGGAGGGGACTTATGGTTTGCACTCAGTCTGTCTGTCATGTCAGTCTGTCTGTCAGTCCGTCACACTTTTCTGGATCCTGCGATAACTTTAAAAGTTCTTCATATTTTTTCATGAAACTTAAAACATGGATAGATGGCAATATGGAGATTATGCACGTCATTTCATTTTGTTTCTACGTCAAAAATTCTGGTTGCTATGGCAACAAATATTTAAAAAAATACAAAAAAATACTGACAATGGTGGAGTTTCACCGGTAGGGGACCATATTGCATTCGCATTAATTTATGTGGATTTAATGGACTTTTGTTTCATTTGTAAAGGTAAGCCATGCTTGCTTTTATTGAATAATGGTTTATTGTCCCCTACCGGTTTTACCGATGGGGACTTATGGTTTGTGCTCCGTCAGTCTGTCTGTCTGTCAGTCTGTCTGTCAGTCTGTCCGTCACAAGTTTCTGGATCCTGCGATAACTTAACAAGTTCTTAATATTTTTTCATGAAACGTGAAACATGGATAGATGGCAATATGGACATTATGCACGTCATTTGATTGTGTTCCTATGTCAAAAATTCTGGTTGCTATGGCAACGAATAGACTAGAAATACTGCTGAAAATGGTGGTTTTCTGGATCCTGCGATAACTTTAAAAATTCTTCATATTTTTTCATGAAACTTGAAACATGGATAGATGGCAATATGGACATTATGCACGTCATTTCATTTTGCTCCTTTGTCAAAAAATATTCTGGTTGCTATGGCAGCAAATAAAAAAAAAATAATAATCTGACAATGGTGGAATTTCTGACAATGGTGGAGCCGGTAGGGGACCATATTGCTTGGCAATCTCTTGTTTTTACCATGCTGGGTGTTTTCAGGTGCGAACGAGCATGTGCAAAACGTGCTCTTCTAATACATTGCGAGAACGTGCAATGCGTGTTCTTCTAATGTATTATGAGATCGTGCAAAGCGTGTTCTTCTAATTCATTGACAGATTGTTTATCATTTGACATTGTGTGCAATAATGACTTTAACGTTCTGTATGACATACTAATTGATGGTCATTTTATTAGCCGGATTTTTTTCGAAAAAATCTCGGCTTATAGATTGATGTTGTCGGGCGGGCGGGGGGGGCGGGCGGGCGGGCGGGGTGGCGGCGTGCTCGAAAATGTTAAAGTTCTTATTTCATGGTATAACTTTGGTATGCTTGGACCTAGAGTCTTCAAACTTGACATGAAGGTTGGCCAGGATTAACAGATGACCACTGGTCATTTCAAGGTCATTCATTTGAAGGTCAAGGTCACTGTGACCTTCAATATAAAAAATGTTAAAGTTGTTATAACTTTGGTATGCTTGGACCTAGAGTCTTGAAACTTGACATGAAGGTTGGCCATAACTAGTTAGTAACCACTGGTCATTTCAAGGTCATTCATTTGAAGGTCAAGGTCACTGTGACCTTGAATGTAAAAATGTTAAAGTTCTTATTTCATGGTATAACTTTGGTATGCTTGGACCTAGAGTCTTCAAACTTGACATGAAGGTTGGCCAGGATTAACAGATGACCACTGGTCATTTCAAGGTCATTCATTTGAAGGTGAAGGTCACTGTGACCTTCAATATAAAAATGTTAAAGTTGTTATAACTTTGGTATGCTTGGACCTAGAGTCTTGAAACTTGACATGAAGGTTGGCCAGAACTAGTAAGTAACCACTGGACATTTCAAGGTCATTCATTTGAAGGTCAAGGTCACTGTGACCTTGAATGTAAAAATGTTAAAGTTGTTATAACTTTGGTATGCTTGGACCTAGAGTCTTGAAACTTGACATGAAGGTTGGCCAGAACTAGTAAGTAACCACTGGACATTTCAAGGTCATTCATTTGAAGGTCAAGGTCACCGTGAACTTGAATGTAAAAATGTTAAAGTTCTTATTTCATGTTATAACTTTGGTATGCTTGTACCTAGAGTCTTCAAACTTGAAATAAAGATTGGCCAGTACTAGAAGATGACCACTGGTCATTTCAATGTCATTCATTTGAAGGTCAAGGTCACTGTGACCTTAAATGTTAAAATGTTAAAATTGTTATAACTTTGGTATGCTTGGACATAGAGTCTTCAAACTTGACATGAAGGTTTGCAAGCACACTTAGATGACCACTGGTCATTTCAAGGTCATTCATTCTAAGGTCAAGGTCACTGTGACCTTGAATGTAAAAATGTTAAAGTTCTTATAACTTTGGTAGGTAAAAATGTTAAAGTTCTTATTCCATGTTATAACTTTGGTATGCTTGTACCTAGAGTCTTCAAACTTGACATAAAGGTTGGCCAGTACTAGAAGATCACCACTGCTCATTTCAATGTCATTCATTTGAAGGTCAAGGTCACTGTTTATTATTATTATTATTATGTATTATTTCATCTAAGTTTATTTTCTTACATTTGATAATGAAATTCATGGAAACTTCAAACAATATGTTACTAATTTGCTAATAAAAAAATTGAGATCAAACTTTCCTAATTGTCAATTCAAGTTCATATTTGTGACCTTAAATGTTATTGTTGTTCATGTATATGCATGCATTCAAAACATAACACAAGGTTTGCTCATGCCTTGAAAAGTACTTACATTTCATTTTGACCTTTGAACAATATTTCAGTAATTTAAGTATTGCATTGACAAAAACACGAAAGGTACTTTCCTGTCATTTAAATCAAAAATCCGGCTTCAATGCGGTCATCTTCGACCGCGGAACTCTTGTTTTTCCGCTGTTTTGAATTAAACTTTTGTTAAATTTATGATCTAAGGCAGTGTTTTTATACATACAATTGACTTTCTCTTTTACAATAATAACTGAGAGAATGTTAATTATTTTTATTATGGGCAATGATGATTTTATGTGCCGTATGATTATCAGGTCTGTGACCAGTTTATTGTTGAAAAATGTTTTGCTCTTGTTTTTATATAATCAACTACATGATGGTCACAGATACAAGACTTGATAAATACCCGGTGACTTCGCATACTATGGATAAAACAAGTTGCAGCATCAGTCACCGGGTACCGGGCAAGATAGCCACCGTACTGAGCTTATTAAGTTAAACAGTCGGTCAACATCAGACCATATTGTGTTCCCATACGCCGGTCTTTGCCCGAGGGCATTGGTCACGGACATCGACCAATGTCTGACCATATGGCAGCCGCCATACTTCGGTTATAATCCGGTGACAACACTGGTCATGATATGACCGGTATGTAACCAAAGACGTTGATTACGTAGCTTGGCTCTGCACCGATTGATGTCTGACCGGCCGGTCAGGTCCTGTCATCTCACCAGTCCGGTCACCTCACCGGTCCGGTCATCTCACCGGTCCGGTCCGGTCACCTCACCGGTCAGAAGAAAAAGTTGTTCATCATCATCGGACTATTGTGGTTGTTGTTGTTGCTGTTGTTGTTGTTGAACTATTCTTCGGCGAAGGACTCATAATAGTTAACGAGCTGCCACCATAGATACAACAGGATAGACATGCAACACATCTCTCCTTCATTGAGCAGTTCTCGGCGTCGATACGCTCGTAAGCTATCACGTCAACGCGCATGGAGACACTGTTTTAGGAGACCTTATTTCCAGCCACTTCTCACGTAGGCGTTAACATACCTACTGGTCATATCGACGATCCTCATTTTATTCCTTTACGGAATATCATGTCTCCATTCCACGTGTGTTGGTTTCCCTTATGGCATTGACGCATGTTGCAGTCACCGAACCATATTTGTATAGGAACACTACTGCGTTTAACTTTCATGCTTCGGGTTTAGGTGTTCATTTCTCCACTATGACTACATTGGGCACTTTGTGCCTATCAATACTGATAATATACCGTTGTTTTCCGGTTTACATTATCAGTTAGATGACTTCGTGGATGGTAATTCGTCTGCACCAGATATTTCCATTCTGACGCAGTCATATTATACCGGTCCGGTCTGATCACCGGACATCGGTCACCAGTCACCGATCATATCACCGGTCACTGGTCATTATTTTTCCTCCACTTCTTCGTCAAAAAGAAATTATTGAGCCAGGGCAAGCCCTGACCATATGGATTTCACCATATTTCGGTCTTTAACTGGTAACATCACCGGTCATATTATGACTGGTCCGTCCACCTGGCTACAGTTACCGGTCATTGACTGGTCCGGTTCGGTCACCAGTTACCAATCACCGGTATTACACTGTGTTTTCATCGGTCATTTTTGTAGCATCACGGGTATCTTCTACATAACCTTGTTGTATACCCCTGGCTATTATTCTATTGAATTCAATATTTTATGGATTCAACAATCTACATGACATTTTGTGTTTTTCAATACTGATGTTCTACTGGCGACCGTTGGTTACCAAATCATCTCCGCTGACTTGGTCTATGGTTGATTTTTATCCCCCGCCATAGGCGGAGGGATATTGTTTTGGCGTTGTCCGTCCTTCTGTCCGTCCTTCCGTCTTTCCGTCCGTCCTTCCGTCCGTCTTTCCGTCCTTCCGTCCGTCCGTCACTTTTGTGTCCGGAGCCATATCTTGGAAGTGCTTTGGCGGATTTCAATGAAACTTGGTATGAGTATATATATGGATAAGAGGATGTTGCACGCCTAATGGCATCGTACACCATCTGTTAGTAACAGAGTTATGGCCCTTTGTATCTTGGCAAAATGCTTTTTTGTGTCCGGAGCCATATCTTGGAAGTGTTTGGCGGATTTCATTGAAACTTGGTATGAGTATATATATGGATAAGAAGATGATGCACGCCAAATGGCATTGTACACCATTGGATAATAAAGGAGTTATGGCCCTTTGTATCTTGAAACAAATGCTTTTTTGAGTGTCAAATATAACACTTTTGTGTCCAGAAGCATATTGGCGGGGGAAATCAATTCTACGAATTTGCTTGTCCTGACCAGCAATCCATTCTGGTGCTGGTTATGAACTACTAATACTAGAAGATTATGAAATAACTATATATGTTATTTCTACTTCTATCTCAGCCAACTACATGCAGACAACTGGTCTTGCAGATGGTTCGGCTGAAGCGGGCTCGAAGTCTAGCATTGAGGTTGAACGTTACTATTTGACCTCTATTAATCAGATCTATAATTTATGTTCGAGACCCTAAAGATGAATTTTTAAACCACCTTTACCTGTCGGCTGCAGTCACTGTCACGGAACAGTTGGGACACATACGTGACTCTAGCAGGATTAGCAAGACGACATTTCGTGTTGACTTCTGCATGTTTTCAAGTTATTGGAATCAAAAAGCTTTCTATGCCAGTTGTTTCTACTACTATCTCAGTTATTTACTCCATGTTGGAGAATTGATAGCTGCGAGAGGTCTGATACATAGGATCGCCTATCAGCTTGACCGCATGGCGGCCACAGTCTTGTAGATGGCTTTGGTGCCATTTAACTCAGATCTTAGATGCTAAGGATCTGGAGGGACCTCATCTTCTCATTTTATCTTCATGATTTCCTTGTTGGAGAAAATTTTATTAGAAGAACAACTTTTTCCTCTTAAAGTTCTTCTTTTATTAACCAGGTTTTCCTAAGGAAAAAACTAGATTGGCGAATGCGGGCGGGCTGGCTGGCTGGCTGGCGGGCTGGCGGGTGGGCGGTCGGAACAAGCTTGTCAGGGCCATAACTATGTCGTTCATTGTCAGATTTTAAAATCAATAGGCACATTTGTCCACCATCATTGGACGGTGTGTCGCTCGAAAGAATTACGTCGATATCTCCAAGGTCAAGGTCACAATTTGAGTTCAAACGTCAAAAATGGCCATAAATGAGCTTGTCCGGGCCATTACTCTGTCATTTATTGTCAGATTTAAAAATCTTTTGGCACATTTGTTCTCCATCATTTGACGGTGTGTGGCGCAAAAGAATTACATCGATATTTCAAGGTCAAGGTTACACTTTGAGTTCAAAGGTAAAAAATGGCCATAAATGAGCTTGTCCGGGCCATTACTATGTCATTCATTGTCAGATTTTAAAATCATTTGGCACAGTTGTTCACCATCATTTGACGTTGTGTTGCGAAAAAGAATTACGTAGATATCTCCAAGGTCAAGGTTGCCACAACTAAAAATAGATTGATTTTGAAACAAGGGGATAACTGTGATGAACAATCAGTAGCAATGCACATTTTGAGTTGTAGTTGTTTCCCTTTATCATACTTTTTTTTGAAAACCTGGTTTTGTGACAATTTTGTCCCTTGTTGTATATATATTGAAAGAATATTGAGGGTTGGTTACCGGTTTTTGCCTAGGTTGCATTGCACTATGTTTTACCTGGCCTGTATTACGGTATGGAGGTTGTTGATTCCCAGTTAAAATTCTGGATGAGTTAATTTCCCTTGGAAAGGAGAAAGCTATGAGATAGTAGGTAAGTATTTAATAATTAAAATGTATTTACTTAAAAAATTTGTTTTAAAGTTGGGCTTTATAATCAATAACACAGTGTTACTGTGACATTGCAGACAATTTAATGGTTTCACATTATTCTTTATTAAGCCTCTAGACATGTCAGAACTGTCTGACAGTTTTTGTTAATGTTTTTTCTTGTTAGCCCAAAAACACTTATTCCGAATCCTTATTAAAATTGTGTGTTTGATTTCAACTGTATTGTTATCATGCACATTTATAATTGATATTGCAATAATTATAATGTCTTGTTGTCTTTGAAAATGCTATTTAAGTTACAGTTTTAGCAGCATTAGTGACTGTCTGATTTGACTGAAATACTGTTGAAAATGGTAAAAAAAAACTAAACACACAATCATACAATTCAATATGATGCTTTCTAGGTTTTCATTCAGTAGACATTATCCACAATGTATCTATACTTCTATATGTGCGGCTTCTTTTAGGTATTCATATGCGGTCCGTACCCCCACTGGCTGTTCATGACACAAAGGGGCTCATTAAGGATCCATCCAATGGGGATTGATGGGGCCATTACCTGCTTTGCCCCATTTCATAATGTGAACTGCCCCAAAGGGTTCCTCTACTTCAATAAGCAGGTGAGTTGGGTCTTATTACTGATAATTCTGATGAAAAGACAGCTTTTTATAATAAAACTAATGTTTTTGCAAGTTTAACAAACAACATTGTTGTAAGCTTAGAGGATTGACCAACATGATCTTCACTCTGTGCAGTGCAGTTATGCAAACATTTTAGAGATGAAACATTTTAGAGACATTTAATTATACATGGTAAAGTTAACATGTTCAAGATAAAATTCAAGAAACTATATAAACTATGTCATGGAACATAGAATAATTAGTCCCCTACCAGTTTCACTGGAGGGGACTTTTGGTTTGGGCTCTGTGTGTCCGTCAGTCTGTGAGTCTGTCACACTTTTCTGGATCCTGTGATAACTTTTAAAGTTCTTAATATTTTTTTATGAAACTTAAAACATGGATAGATGGCAATATGGGCATTATGCACATCATTTCATTTTGTTCCTACGTCAAAAATTCTTTTTGCTATGGCAACGACTAGAAATACTGCTGGAAATGGTGGTTTTCTGGATCCTGCGATAACTTTAAAAGTTCTTCATATTTTTTTCATGAAACTTGAAACATTGATAAATGGCAATATGGACATTATGCACGTCATTTCATTTTGTTCCTTCGTCAAAAATTATGGTTGCTATGGCAACAAATAGTCTAGAAATACTGCTGAAAATGGTGATTTTCTGGATCCTGCAATAACTTTAAAAGTTCTTCATATTTGTTTAATGAAACTTCCAACATGGATAGATGGCAATATGGACATTATGCACATCATTTCATTTTGTTCCTACGTCAAAAATTCTGGTTGCTATGGCAACAAAAAAAAATATTCTGACAATGGTGGAATTTCTGACAATGGTGGAGCGGGTAGGGGACTTTTATTGCTTTGCAATAGTCTTTTTGATAATATTTTTTTCTTTAACTGCATTAAACAAATACTTTTAATAATATATGCTGTCTTTTCACAGGGTGAGATGCGTATATCAGTGCTGCCTACCCACCTGACATATGATGCACCCTGGCCAATCAGGAAGGTACCTCTACGATGCACGCCCCATTTCCTTGTGTATCACATGGACAGCAAGGTATGTCAACAGGACTGTTCTAAATACTTTCCTGCTTAGAAGCAGTAAAAATGACAATGTGCAACCAAACATTAATCCAGAACAGCCTGTGAGTCATTTCAAGTCTGTTCAAGTTTCATGCTGTTTTCCACTCATCAGTATGATAGGGTTCGAAATAAAGTCTTGAGAACTTGAATCTTTTAAGAAATCTCTTTAATATAATTGGATTTTTTAAGTACTAATAACACATTAAATATATCTGAGTGGTAAAGGGTCAAGACAGAAAATCAGGAGAGTTCTAAGATTGCAAATAATCAGAGTTGACTGAAATAAGTTGTGTTGTATTCACACTATGCAAAATGTAAGAGGATTAGACTTCATGAGTCTTCATGCTTTAAACCAGTAATTCCAGTGTGATTTGATACCATGCAAGTTTCTTTTGAGAGACATTCGGGCAATCAGCAAAGTTTTGTGTTTATTTTTCAGGTTTTATAGTACCATCATCTTGTTGTAAAAACACATGTAAGTGATTGCATATTGCAAACAGGTTAGAAATCTGATAAAATACCACTGCCATGTAAAATGAAAGTCTTCATAATGCTTAAAACAATGGGATGTCTGAAAAATATCATTAGCCAAAAATAATTTTAGGGGCTGAAAGGGAGGTACCAGGTAGTTAAAAATGTTGAGTGTCCAAAGAAACAGTTACAAGAATATAGTTATTATGATATCATTGAATTCCCGCTTTTGCATGATATGCACACCCAGAAATTGTACCGGGTATGTATCATTCGAATAGACAAGTTTACATCAAACAGTAAACATTTCCCAATGCTAGACAAGTCAGCCATAGTTGGGAATGTCCACACTGCTGCTTTGAATATGTACCCCTTCTTGTCATGTGCCTTGTTGCTTGCAGACGTATGCTGTGGTGATGCACAATCCAGACATCTGCAACAAGCTACCTAAGACCACCTCAGAAGAGCGTGAGTTCGAGGTGTTTGAGAAAGGTATTGAAGATTCGTTACACGCCAATAGGTGCTCATATTAAAAATTGTACTTTTTAGAAGGCAAATTATGTTTTATAAATACTTATAAGGGATGTGAACCAAAACCAAAATAGGTATTTTAATATCATATTGACCTTCTGAAATTAGATTTAAATAAAATAATATTGTATTTCCCAAAGCTAAATGAATTTCTCTCAAGAACAGAACTCTTTTTTCACTTCTCATATAGTAATTTTATCAAATGTTCCTTTACATCCCTAATAATTATCCAATATTTGTTCCTTTTCATGAAAAGTCTATACGTAGGTGAGTGACTGATACTCACTGATCTTGATGTAGACAAAAAACACAAAATTAGCATTGTAAACTCACAATGCTGAAAGTATTCTCAACCTTAGAAAAGCTTTTACAATCATAGATCTTATTTAGATTACACAAGAATATATCAATAAATGTTAGAATTGAACAAAAATGTTTTTAGTCGATAAATAAACAACTCTTTGTTGTCCTAATGCGTTGCTTTTAAATCAATAAAATAACTAGCACCCTCATCTTTTCATCCCTGCACAACAGACTCCAAATTATTTACCAATAAATATTGTTAAATAATGCATTTATTGATTTTGGATTGGGAATATGACCAAAATTCGGCCCTACAGGAATGGGCAGAAAAGGCCTGATCGTCCGTCTACCATGCACATTTTGCGTGACACTTCTAGTTTGAAACGTAACTGAATTGAAACAAACTTTCACAACAACAAAAACTTTGCATTAACACAAAAAAGGCAAGCAATCAGGAACAAAAACTCCCCATTTGATAAAAAGAACGTCAAAATATTTGACTGCTTTTTGACCGATTCCAATTTGCACCTTTTCATTGTTGTTGTTGTTGTAATGCGTTAAGGGAGATAATCAAGCGACGTCTTTGCTTAATAGCAAAAAGGAGCAAAATTACCGAAAAGACACGCAAATTTCGAAAAGTCAGTCGCCGATTTCCGAATCTGAGCGATTTTCAACCGGCCAAAATCTGATTTCAAACGGCCGATTTGGCCGGTGGCCGGCTCTTATTGAGAACCCTGATCAGCCCTTTGGCTTTAAAAACATAATATGTGAACAAAGGTTTGCTTATGTGTTTCAGATGAGAGGTTTGTTTACCCGACTGCACAGAAGTTCCTGTGTCAGCTGTACAGCCCAACATCATGGGAGGTTGTACCCAATACACAGTAAGTATATGGGAGGTTGTACCCAATACACAGTAAGTATATAGAAATTGGCTTCAAGCAATTTTTGTCATGATAATTGGAATTACTTTAAGAAAAGCCTTTTTAAGGAAGTTGCTTGGGCAGTGTTATTTATATGTTTGAATGGAAATCTAATAAATCTTTTTAACACTGTTAAGGCTGATTTAACAATTGTGCAGACATGTCATGAGATAAGCTGTCTACTCATAAGTCACAAAAGTTTTCTGGGTCTCATTAGGGGACAGAGTAGCTCCTGACCAGACTGCACCACTGTGCAGGCTGGTTCGGAGCTGTGCTGACTGCATATGGTATAATACCCATTTTCACTCACATGGGGTCATATTGAATGATTGCAGGATAGAAATGGAGGAGTTCGAACATGTGACCACACTGAAGTATGTACCGCTGAAATCTGAGGAGACGGTGTCTGGCTACAAGGGGTACATCGCCATTGGGACCAGCATCTGTCTGGGCGAAGACATTCTGGGACGGGGCAGGGTTAGGGCATAATATCATTCAGGATCATGTACATCAAGCATCTATGGAAATAATAATTAAAGTTGATATAATAAGTTTAAGTGTAACCTTAAGTGTAAAGCTTTATTTTTGCATCGAAAGCCAAATGCTTATTGAAATGCTCTAAATTCCGTTTCCTGGGTAGAACCAGTATTTGGTGTCTTGGATGAGATCTAAAGAATGCTGCCACAAATTGGGATCAAACCCTTTTCTTCCTGGTTGCTAGGTGGACACCATATCCACAGCGACCTAGATAAGTTTTGGATCAAACATCTATGTAACTTATAATTGACATGACACTGATCAGATTTAAACCATCCACTCAAGTTAGCCACTGACTATATTTTAATTTACTACAGTTTACAGTGTACCAATTACTTTCCATATCCTTCAGGCAGAGAATTTATTACTTTTTTAATAGATGGAGACATTTATAATCATTAAGATTTTTATAATCATGTCTTCTCAATCAGTCAATTATTTAGAGGAAATTCTGAAATTTACCAAATCAAAGAAAAATTATGTTACTTACATGGATGTGTTGTATTCATACCTTAAAATCTTGTGACTTCTAATAGAATAAATGATTCATGATTATTTTGCATGTTATATTTATACTCAGTAATAAATTTGAGTGGACACTCACAGGAAAAAGTGCCTGCCAGCTCTGGGCGCTATAATATTTTTCAGCTGGCTAAAAATAAAATTGTGAAAAAAATTAATAATGACCCTGTACCCTGTATATATGTCGAGAACAAACCTGATTATTATTTGTATACTATTGAAATCTATTTTAAAATTGTTTATCATTTTACAGCAGGAATTAATTGAAGTCTGCCCTCCTATTTTCTTGTGAACACCATGGATTCCTATTTGTTTCAGATCATCATATTTGACATCATAGAAGTAGTCCCAGAGCCTGGCCAGCCCCTAACCAAACATAAAATCAAGGTAGGTAGGGCATTCTCACTGAATTATTTAGGCTGTGCTCTGTGAAAAAGGGGTATAATTCATTTGTGTTAAGTGTTATCCTAGATTAGCCTGTGCAGTCGGCACAAGCTAATCAGGGATGACACTTTCTGCCTAAACTTGATTTTTGCTAAGAAGAGACTTTCTTGGAATGAAAAAATATCATAAAAAAGCGGAAAGTGTCATCCCTCATCAGCTTGTGCAGACTGCACAGGCTAATCCGGGATAACACTTTACGCACATGGATTAAACCCCCTTTTCACAGAGCACGGCTCATTTACTTGATTCAGAGAATAACACAGGAGAAAATATATGTACTATACTTTTATACTTTCTTTCTTGATACGATCTTGAAAGCAAGTATATTTGTTAATGCTTGAAGGGACAGTCTTGTGTTATTTTTTCAGGTACTAGGTCTTTTATCTGACATTTTGCCAGTGATTGATATGAAAGTTGCTTGTATGGCATATGTTGCTAAACGTTATAAATTGTCCTAACAAAGTATATTGTACATCAAATTGATATGTGGTGTATAAGATTTGTAAGAATCTCATGCACCATCAAGGTCGTTTGTTTTTTTCACATGACATTGCTGAAATTTTGTGATTTTTTGTGTGGAAAAATATATACTAAAATGGTGGAGTAATGGGCAAAAAATTGCTCAACATGTCTGAAAACAAATACACTGCACTTATTTTGCAGCTCTCTAAAATTCACTATATTTTTCTTAACTCTACATACCCATTAATTGTTTCCTATATTCAATATTGTTTGTACTAGTCTTTAATGAATTTAATTCAGTGCAATAGTATGTGTCTATTCAGCTCAATTTCGATTTGGAATCCTATGTATTCATCCTATCAATTGTTTGAATTATGTATTGATTTACCTGTGTGGTGCAAAAATGGTTTTCATGCCATATGTGGCCAATGTAGCTCCAGACCAGTCTGCGTAAGCTTATTAAGCTTATTAACAAATTAGCCGTGCTCTGTAAAAAGTGGTTTTAATGCATGTGCGTAAAGTGCCGTCCAAGATTAGCTTGTGCAGTCCGCACAGGCTAATCAGGGACAACACTTGATTCCTTTATGATATTTTTCGTTTGAAAAAAGTCTTTTCTTAGCAAAAATCAAGTTTAGGTGGAAAGTATTGTCCCTGATTAGCCTGTGCTGACTGCACAGGCTAATCTTGGATGACACATTTTGCACATGCATTCAACCCCCTTTTCACAGAGCCTAGCTCAAACATTTAAGAAGATAAAAATGTGCTTTCATTTAAAAAAAATGTGAGTCACAACATTTAATTTAGGGGCTGATTATTTCGTCAAGTTTGTGAAAGTTTTCATTTGTCTTTATTCTCAAATAAAAACCATACAATATAATACAAGGATTTAATTTTTGTAAGTGCACTGATTGCATAACAATGTTAAAACCAAGTGGCACTAAATAATGTTTAAAATTATCTTGTACATATTTATTCTTGATCTATTTGACAGGTTATATATGACAAGGAACAGAAGGGTCCAGTGTCAGCTCTCACACACTGCAGTGGCTACCTAGTGTCATCTATAGGTCAGAAGGTGCGTCCAGTTTCTTCTTAATGCAGTCTTAAATTGGAGCATAACTAATTAAGGTGCACTGTGGGAAAAATGGCTTAATGCATGTGTATGAAGTGTTGTCCCAGATTAGCCTGTGTAGTGGGCACGGGATGATCAGGGACAATACTTTCTGCTTAAACTGGGTTTTTTTTTGTGAAGAAAATACTTTCTTTGAACAAAAATTACAATAAAAACCAAAAGTGTCATCCCTGAATAGCTGTGCGGATTGTTATATTTACTTTAGATATTTAATTTATGTTATTGTGTCCAGACAAAGAGTGTAGATTTTGATCCCGCCCTCTAACTTATCAATGCCTTGGAGGGTTTTTAGCTAACCTGTCACGAAGTGACATGGTGAGCTTATGTGACCGTGTGATGTCCGGCGTCCGTTGTGCGTGTGTGTGTGTGTGCGTGCGTCCGTCAACAATTTGTTTGTGTAGACAGTAGAGGTCACAGTTTTCATCCAATCTTTATGAAATTTGATCAGAATGTTTATCTTGATGAAATCTGGGTTGGGATTGTATTTGGGTCATCTGGGGTCAAAAACTAGGTCACTGGGTCAAAAACTATGTCACTTGGTCAAATAATAGAAAAACCTTGTGTAGACAATAGAGGTCGCAGTTTTCATCCAATCTTTATGAAATTTGGTCAGAATGTTTATCTTGATGAAATCTGGTTTGGGATTGTATTTGGGTCATCTGGGGTCAAAAACTAGGTCACTAGGTCAAATAATAGAAAAACCGTCAACAATTTGTTTGTGTAGACAGTAGAGGTCACAGTTTTCATCCAATCTTTATGAAATTTGTCAGAATGTTTATCTTGATGAAATCTGGGTTGGAATTGTATTTGGTCATCTGGGGTCAAAAACTAGGTCACTAGGTCAAAAACTAGGTCACTAGGTTAAATAAAAGAAAAACCTTGTGTAGACAATAGAGGTTGCAGTTTTCATCCAATCTTTATGAAATTTGGTCGGAATGTTTATCTTGCTGAAATCTGGGTTGGGATTGTATTTGGGTCATCTGGGGTCAAAAACTAGGTCACTAGGTCAAATAATAGAAAAACCTTGTGAAGACAATAGAAGTCACAGTTTTCATTCAATTTTTATGAAATTTGGTCAGAATGTTTGTCTTGATGAAATCTGGGTTGGGATTGTATTTGGGTCATATGGGGTCAAAAACAAGGTCACTAGGTCAAATAATAGAAAAACCTTGTGTAGACAATAGAGGTCACAGTTTTCATCCAATCTTTATAAAATTTGGTCAGGATGTTTATCTTGATAAAATCTGGATTGGGATTGTATTTGGGTCATCTGGGGTGAGGAACTAGGCCACTAGGTCAAATCATAGAAAAGCCTTGTGTAGACAATAGAGGTCACAGTTTTCATCAGATCTTAATTTAATATTGTCAGAATGTTTGTCTTGTTAAAATCTGTGTTGGGGTTGAATTTGGGTCATCTAGGGTCAAAAACTAGGTCACTAGGTCAAACTAAAAAAACTATTTTTGTAGGCAGTAGAGGTCACAGTTTTCATCCAAACTTAATTAAATTTGGCCAGAATGTTTATCTTGATGAAATCTGGGTTGGGATTGTATTTGGGTCATCTAGGGTAAAAAACTAGGTCACTAGGTCAAATCATAGAAAAACCTTGTGTAGACAATAGAGGTCATAGTTTTCATCAGATCTAAATTAAATATTGTCAGAATGTTTGTCTTGATAATATCTGATTTTGGATCGTATATGGGTCATCTGGGGTCAAAAATTAAGTCACCGGGCCAATTCTAGTAAAACCTTGTGTAGATAAAAGAGGTCACAGTTTTCATCACATCTGAATGACATTTTGTCAGAATGTATTAATTAATGAAATCTTTCTTGGGATTGTATAAGGGTCTGATAGAATTTAAGTTGATGTAGCAAGGTTAGTCAGGTGAGCGATTCAGGGCCATCATGGCGCTCTTGTTAATATATTACTTTGGATTATGGATTCTCATTATCAGACTATGTGTCCGGCCCATCACCATGCTCCTCAATTAAAAGTTCCAGGTCATATAACATAATGAAACTTGGAGCATTTTTGTTTCCATTTGCACATGCTTGGTGGAAATATCATGTGATATGTCACATCCACTGACAAGCCTTGTATAAATTGACATTCAAAGAAACTAGTTATTAAATATTGATAATCGTATGTGTCTTGTTCTGAAAAAACTGGGCACAATGCTTGTGTATAAAGTGTCGTCCCAGATTAGCCTGTGCAGTTCGCACAGGGACAACACTTTCCGCTTAAACTAGATTTTCGGTAAAAAGGGACTTCCTTTAAACGAAAAATACCATTAAAGCGGAAAGTGTCGTCCCTGATTAGCCTGTGCGGACTGCACAGGCTAATCTGGGACGACACTTGACGCATATGCATTATGCCCGGTTTTCACAGATTACGACTCATATATTATGTATAGAAAACTATTGATGTCACTCACCCAGTACCTTTGATCTCTGCAGATCTTCATGTGGACACTGAAGGACAATGACCTGGTGGGTATAGCGTTCATTGACACACACATCTACATCCATCAGCTTGTCACCATCAAGTGCCTCATCTTCGCAGCAGACGTACAGAAGAGCGTCACCCTCTACAGGTACCAGGATGCTGAGAGAGTCCTATCACAGGTGGCTAGGGTACGTTGCCATAGAAACACGTTCGTTCTTTTTTAAACTGTGATTTTGGTTATAAAGCTTCGAAGCAGTTGGTATGTTTACTTACAGTCTGTTATTTTGTGTGGGCAGAGAGTTCTGACTAGAATAGGTGCTTGTAAGAATTATAAGATTTACTCATCTGTTAATTATTTTACTATCAAAATGTGTGTTCATTTTGATTCAAAAGGCATTGTTATATTTACTGGTATGTTAACAGTTAGTAGGGTTGATTGGGTTTTATCACAAAGTCCTCTGTATGTGTTAAGTAAATAATAATGACATCAAACATGTTAATTATTAAATGCACGTGCACTTTTTTTTTAAACAGTATTTTTTCCAATATCTGTGTTTTCAATTGAAAATCACTTTTCAAAATTATTTCATTCATTGAAATAAAATTATATGCTGTAACTTTTAGATGCATTTTTAATATACGTTTAAGATATTGTTTTATTGTACTATACATATTTTATTGACAGGATGTAAAACCCATGGAGATCTACACTCTTGATTTCTTTATTGATGGAACCCAACTCTCCTTCGTGGGTAAGTACGGTAGCCTCCATGATATCATACATGTGGATAAGTTGATTTCTTTATTGATGGAACCCAACTCTCCTTCTTGGGTAAGTACGGTAGCGTCCATGATATCATACATGTGGATAAGTTGATTTCTTTATTGATGGAACCCAACTCTCCTTTGTGGGTAAGTACGGTAGCCTCCATGATATCATACATGTGGATAAGTTGATTTCTTTATTGATGGAACCCAACTCTCCTTTGTGGGTTAGTACGGTAGCCTCCATGATATCATACATGTGGATAAGTTGATTTCTTTATTGATGGAACCCAACTCTCCTTCTTGGGTAAGTACGGTAGCCTCCATGATTTCGTACATGTGGATAAGTTTGCAAGATATGAGTGGTATTATGAGAATTCTGGGCTTAAAGCATGTCTGTTAGGTGTGCAGTCTGCACAGGCTAATCAGTGACGACACTTTTTGCTTTTATAGAAGGTGTTGTCCCTGATTAACCTGTGTAGTCTGCACAGACTAACATGGGATGACACTTTATGCACATTCATTAAGTACAGTTTTCCCAGAATGGTGCTCCTATCAAGCATGCATCAACAAGTCTATAGAGGGCTCTAAGATGCAGGCAATGTCAGGGCATTTAAGCCATTGTGCATGTTATTAGAAAAGTGAGCTAAAATCCTTAGCTTGATGTATAATTTTTTTCTCACATTCAGTAGACCATTTTTGCTTTTTCCTCTTCCAACTGACATTGTTCTTTGTATTTTTTACCTGTAGTTACTATTTGACACATATTTATATTCCATTATTGTTTGCCTAGCCTAATGTTTGATGTGATTTTTAATACTTACCACTTTATGTTTGTATGTGTTTTCAGTAACAGACAAGTTGAAGAACATCATTATCTACCAGTATCAGCCAGAAAGTGAGTGCTTACATTCATTCTTCAGAACAGGCCATTGCAGTGAATTTTGATATTTAATGATTCATCATAATAATAAATGAAGGCCATGTGCTCAAACAAAGTTGTGCATGTTTTTGCCCTGAAGTGCTGCTTACTTTAATTTGTTAGTATGAAAAGTGAAAATAATAATACAATGGCCTGGGGTATCACCAACCCTGACTACCCAATGTGCGTCTATGCCCCTCTTCTAAAGCCAAATCCTGGGAAATAACATAATACGTAATTGTGTAAATAATATACAAAAATACTTTGATATTTAAATGAGCCATGCCACATGGGCCAGTCAAAAAAAAAAAAAAAAAAAGTATATGTAAGAAAAAGGAAAAGGGCACCAACGCAATTCTACTACCGGGCATGAATTCCAAGGCACTGCTACACAATTCATATGTTTATCACCAAAAACTCTGCACAGATTACAGCAAAATAAATTATATTTCCAACGGTACCTGTGTCAATCCATTCGATGCAGTATTAAACTGTCCACATGACCTCAAACAAGGGAAATTGTCCAAAATTAGCTAAGCCTGTCCACTTGTGTTTACACTGGAGGAGTCCTGTTAGGCACGTAATAAGCGAATCCCCGATAAATTGTCTATGTCTCCATATAAAACACATCCAAGGAACACTATCCACGTCAATAACTAGCTCGGTCTCCGAATATTAGCCAAGAAATCAACTCGTTTTCACACACAATAATTTTAAACATCAAAAGCAGCCATTTGCCGGTGTCAATGTCACCGCATCGCGCAGCTTTTGGAACGCGTTATTTGATTGGTTGAAATTGTAAAAAGTTAAACAATTTACATTGACACCTGCAAATGGCTGCTTTTGACGTTTAGAATTATTGTGTGTGAAAATGAGGCTAATAAGGGATAACACTTTCCACTTTTATATAATGTTTGGTTTGAAGGAAGTCTCTTCTGAATAAAAAATAAAGTTCAGGTGGAAAGTGTTGTTTCTGATTAGCCTGTGCAGACTGCACAGGCTGAACAAGGATGACACTTTAGACACATATGTAAAGCCATGTTTTGCCAGAGCTTGGCTCTAATATTCCAACCATGTTGATGTAATCTTAAGCTCGAGAGAGTCACGGTGGCACGCGACTGGTGCGGCGCGCTGACATGAACGCAGGCTCACACATCCACACAATGTTCCGAGTACGGTGCAAGCTCAGTGACCCGTCCACAGAGAAGAAACTTAGCGGGCCTGTGGAGCGACGTCATGTCACTTACTTTGGTAAATAGGCTTTCCATGTTGTACTCAAATTCACGATTTATCTCATGGAATATTTTTTGCACAATTAGTAATGAAGCTGATGGCTGTGTTCCAGTATGGTTTGTTAGGAAAATTGTACATTTATATCAGTTGTTTAGATTTCATAATGATGTGCAATTATTAGGTTCAATACACATCAAAAAACAAACCTATTATTCTAAGAAGGGTTTATAACAAAAAAATCAATATTATCTTACCGCAGATATTTATATTTTTTATCAATGTCTTATCAAAATGCATGGCTTTGTAATTGTTTTAAATGAATAATAATTTGATCTTCCAGCAGAATGCCTGTTGTTTAACATTTATGATTGATACAAATGTAATTTGTGAAAAAACATTGGATTCCAATCTGTGGTCCTCACCTACTTATACCAGATAATGTTTCATTTTTCAGCCACTCTAGACGGCAGCATAGGTTACTTACTACCAATTCAGGAGAAGGTGTACCGTAGGCTGCTCATGTTGCAGAACGCTCTCAGCATACAGATTCCCCACAATGCAGGGCTAAACCCAAAAGCCTACAGGTAATTCATGCCTGTACCTGCCATCTTGCACCCATACATAATGTGCTTACCCTGGTGTTAGGGTGCAATAAGTCAACTAACATTAGCCTAAGTCTAATCCACAAGATAGTTATCTAGTTCACATAATTTAATAATTGGTTACCACAAGTTAGTATGTTGATTCCGCAAATTAATAATTGTCATAAATAAAAACATGCATATCTCATATATACGCCAACATAATAATATAAACAATAATAATAATAATGCAAATAACTCAATAATATTTACTTGTTTAGACATTTTTAATCAGCCAAAACATGAAAGAGCAAAAAAATGTTGGTATTTTAAGATTTAAATTTATTTAGTTCAGATTACACTGGAGCTGTCTGGAGATGAGTCCAGATTTATAAATGAGCTGCGCTCTGGGAAAATGGGGCTTAATGCATGTGCTTAGTGTCACCTTAAATTAGCCTGTGCTGTTTGCACAGGCTTATCTAGGACAACACTTTCTGTTTAATGTCCTGTTTGGTTTAAAGGAAGTCTCATCTAAACAAAACATACAGTTTAGGCGGAAAGTGCCTTTCCTGATCAGCCTGTGCAGCTAATTTAAGGTGACATTTACCATTGGTTAATCTGGGACGTTACTTTACGCACATGCATTCTATAGGGCAGTGCAGACCGACTCCAGTGACCTGGTGAACGCCCACAAGAACATACTGGATGGGGAGCTGCTCTGGAAGTTCCTGCACCTGAGTATCCTGGAGAAGAATGAGACAGCCAAGCGTATCGGCACCAGTGTGGACCAGGTAAGCGTATCGGCACCAGCGTGGACCAGGTAAGCATATCGGCACCAGTGTGGACCAGGTAAGCGTATCGGCACCAGCGTGGACCAGGTAAGCGTATCGGCACCAGTGTGGACCAGGTAAGAGTATCGGCACCAGTGTGGACCAGGTAAGCGTATCGGCACCAGTGTGGACCAGGTAAGCGTATCGGCACCAGTGTGGACCAGGTAAGCATATCGGCACCAGTGTGGACCAGGTACGCGTATCGGCACCAGTGTGGACCAGGTAAGCGTATCGGCACCAGTGTGGACCAGGTAAGCGTATCGGCACCAGTGTAGACAAGGTAAGCGTATCGGCACCAGTGTGGACCAGGTAAGCGTATCTGCACCAGTGTGGACCAGGTAAGCCTATCGGCACCAGTGTGGACCAGGTAAGCGTATCGGCACCAGTGTGGACCAGGTAAGCGTATCTGCACCAGTGTGGACCAGGTAAGCCTATCGGCACCAGTGTGGACCAGGTAAGCGTATCGGCACCAGTGTGGACCAGGTAAGCGTATCGGCACCAGCGTGGACCAGGTAAGCGTATAGACACCAGCGTGGACCAGGTTAGCATATCTGCAATAGCGTGGACCAGGTAAGCGTATCGGCACCAGTGTGGACCAGGTAAGCGTATCGGCACCAGTGTGGACCAGGTAAGCGTATCGGCACCAGCGTGGACCAGGTAAGCGTATCGGCACCAGTGTGGACCAGGTAAGCGTATCGGCACCAGTGTGGACCAGGTAAGCGTATCGGCACCAGCGTGGACCAGGTAAGCGTATTGGCACCAGTGTGGACCAGGTAAGCGTATCGGCCAGGTAAGCGTATCGGCACCAGTGTGGACCAGGTAAGCGTATCGGCACAAGTGTGAACCAGGTAAGCGTATCGGCACCAGTGTGGACCAGGTAAGCGTATCGGCACCAGTGTGGACCAGGTAAGCGTATCGGCACCAGTGTGGACCAGGTAAGCGTATCGGCACCAGTGTGGACCAGGTAAGCCTTTCGGCACCAGTGTGAACCAGGTAAGTGTATCGGCACCAGTGTGGACCAGGTAAGCGTATCGGCACCAGCGTGGACCAGGTTAGCGTATCGGCACCAGCGTGGACCAGGTAAGCGTATCGGCACCAGTGTGGACCAGGTAAGCGTATCGGCACTAGTGTGGACCAGGTAAGCGTATCGGCACCAGTGTGGACCAGGTAAGCGTATCGGCACCAGTGTGGACCAGGTAAGCGTATCGGCACCAGTGTGGACCAGGTAAGCGTATCGGCACCAGTGTGGACCAGGTACGCGTATCGGCACCAGTGTGGACCAGGTAAGCGTATCGGCACCAGGGTGGACCAGGTAAGCGTATCTGCACCAGTGTGGACCAGGTAAGCGTATCGGCACCAGTTTGGACCAGGTAAGCGTATCGGCACCAGTGTGGACCAGGTAAGCGTATCGGCACCAGTGAGGACCAGCCAAGCGTATCGGCACCAGCGCAGACCAGGTAAGCGTATCAGCACCAGTGTGGACCAGGTAAGCATATCGGCACCAGTGTGGACCAGGTACATAGCTGGGTTCCATGAACCCTTCAGCACTCAGATACACACTTAGACGCTTTCATAGTCTCATTGAAAATATAATTAAATGCAAGACCTTTCTATGTATATTCAAGTTTTAAAGACTTCATTTCCAACCCTCAGATACTGGTGAGCAGCAAACAGCATAAAACCTGAACAGCCTACAAGTAACTCAGAGGCTGTTTTGGTTTTATGCTGGTAGCATATTGACATTTTCACTATGCTTCTGAGGGAGAATGGGTTAAAAATTACACAAATTAAACATCATTACTAACAGTAGAAAATGAACCGTAAAACCTGGTAAATGTTTATTATACTCATGGATATGAATACTTAGGTGATGCCAGTTATGAAAGTTCATTGCCTCCAAAAAGTTTGGGGTTTTTTTGCAAAAAACTGATAAATAATTAATCTATGTTTTATTTTTCAGCTTGTAGAAGATCTGATGGAAACTGACAGACTCACTGCACATTTTTGAAAGCATGTGAAGAATTTCATGATAAAGAATACTGTGAAAACATTAAATGTCCTGCTGTGCTGTGCATGTCCTTAACTATGGTAACAAAAACAGGTTATACAGAAGTAGACACTACCGATGTATAGAGTATTTAAAACAGTTTTACAACAACTTTCCTCTGATAAACAATGACAGTCAGTGTTGTTCCAGCCCGGCCTGAACATTTGTACAGTCTGATCTGGACTCGTATTCGCCAACCCATTTGTAGACTTAAGAATAAAGAATAGACTTAGAGCCTAGAAAACTATTTCAGCCTTTGAATATATACATGATAACACTTGTGATTATGTCATTTATATAATGTTCTACATGAAGAATGATGTAGATAGAGGTGGTTAATGTCAAGTTTGACTCAAAATAAATTCTTCTATATTCTAAAATAAAGAATATTCTTTATTCTTAGACTTAAGTCTAAGAATTGTTTGGTGAGTACTGGCCCAGGAGCTTCCTGGTCTGCCATTAGGTCATGCAAGGTTAATGAGACAATGAGCGGACAGTACGAATCCGCATAAGAGGATATGGATGCATTTCTGGAGCTAAACTGCTAGGATGTTTCTTTAGACCCATTTGTTGCACGATGTAGCACATAAGATATAAGTACATAACTTTTCCTTGCCTGCAGGGGCAGTTCTTTCTGCAAATTCTACAGTACACCTAGATCTCATCTGTTTTTTTGTGGTGATCATATGTTAAGCATTTAGTACACATAAATGTGTTGAGAATCATTGTTATGGTAATTGGTTTTTAAAACTTTATTGTAAATGTTAAGTGCAAAAAACCTTTAAAAACATTTCCTTGGGAATTGTTAAGTGTACTTTTCAACTTGTTAACAAGAACTAGCGGCTGAATATGTCAGTGTTTGTTCATTGTAAAAGACCATGTCATCATGTATTGTGAATAAATGCGTGTTGAAGATTACGTAACTTGGTATGACATGATCCACCTCATGTGAAAATGGGTCTTATGCCAGTCTGTGCAATCGGGTCAGGAGTTACCCTGACCGTTTGTGAGACCAGGAAACCTTGTATGACTTTAAAGCGAATTCTGGACCTCACTGCTTAAGTGTGCTGGCTGTCAAGAGCTACATTGGCCACATGTGGCATAATACCCATTACAAACAAGGTGGCTTAAATGTTAATGATTAAAATGTGAAGAACATTTGTGTCTTTGTTGAACATTTTCTAATCAAGCACCCAACTATAGTTTGTGCAACATACTACCGGTAGTATAGTATTTAAAATAATTTGAAAAGAAGTATGGTTGCATTAGGGCGCATCTCCTATTAAAACAAAAGGGCCATGGGCCCTAAGGCGCTCACCTTGGACCAGAAGGAACTTAACTATTCTGGGAAGGTGGAGTTCAAAATAATAAAAGTAATAAAAATGTGGCCTCTAGAGTGTTAACAAGATTTTACTATAGTCATATAAGGAAAAATGCCCCGCCCCTTGGCAGCCATGTTTTTCAAGCAAACGTAACCAGTTTCGAACTCATTCAAGATATCATTGAGACCAATCTTCTGACCAAATTTCATGAAGATTGGACAATAAATGTGGTCTCTAGAGAGTTAACAAGGCAAATGTTGACGCCGCACAATGCACAACGCACAATGGACTATCCGTATTAAGTGTCTGCTCTCTATTTCAAATTGTTTTCATCAGATCTTCACCAAACTTGGTCAGATGTTGTATCTAGATGATGTCTAGGTCAAGTTCGAATATGGGTCATATTGACCTGCCATGACCCATGTTCGAATTTGGCCTAGACATCATCTAGATACAACTTCTGACCAAGTTTGGTGAAGCTCGGATGAAAACTACTTGAATTAGAGAGCGGACACCATGCTCAATGTTTAAAACGCACTAAGTGACCCCGTGACCTAGTTTTTGACCCGGCATGACCCATATTCGAACTTAACCTAGACATCATCTAGATACAACATCTGACCAAGTTTGGTGAAGATCGGATGAAAACAACTTGAATTAGAGAGCGGACTCTTAATACGGACCGACAGACAGACCGACCGAGCGGCAGACAAGCTCACTTCTATATATCCCCCTAAACTTCGTTTGTGGGGGTATAATAATTTGTTATTTGTAGATTCTATTTCTAATTGCTACAGTAGATCAAAGTTCAAAGTAACACACTTAAGTTACAGTGAAAATAGCTTATTTCTCATCAATACTGATCTTTGTACTTGGTTTTCAATTTGCTTCACATAAATGTTGGCCAGAATGATTCCTTCAGTAACAGTCCAAATAAAAAGATATATGTATTTTAATTTATATATGCATTACATATGTACTTTTGATGTCTCCGGACTTTTCAACGAAGTTGTACAATGTTCTGTTAAAGTGCAAGTGTTATGCTAGAGCTAATATATTATAATAAGAAATTATTGATTTAAACCAATTTATTTAAGCTCAATTGCTTAGAGAGCCTAAGGCTTATTTGAAACGCTCTCCGTTTCCTGGGTTTAGAAAGAGTACTTGGTGTCTATGGGGACGATCTAAAGAACGCTCTCATAGTGGGGATCCAACCCATGACCTGCCGATCGCTAGGCGGACACCATATCCACTACACCACTGCGACCTCTGCGATACTAAGCCATATTGGTAGGTTTAAATTAACGCTAGCTGTGACGCAGTCATTTGCTGCCTAAAATTGGTTATGATTGCTAAAATGGCTTCCAAATTCCAATACCTTATTAACTTCAAAGTCTTTATTCATTTATATAAGCTTTAAAAATTTAGCTTTAAAAACTAAGCTTTTAAAAATTATTAAATTGGAATATAATCTCATCAAACCTTGCATTAAATGCCAATTGTCTTTCTTGTTAAATAATATGGCATAATTAGCAAATATTTAGAATAATTAATGTTTATACTTTTTTTATGCACCCAGTAGGGTGGCATATAGCAGTTGAACTGTCAGTCCGTTTGTCTGTCTGTGTGTCTGTCCGAAAACTTTAACATTGGCCATACCTTTTGCAAAATGAAATATAGCAACTTGATATATTTCATGCATGTGTATCTCATGAAGCTGCACATTTTGAGTGGTGCAAGGTCAAGGTCAAAATTAAAAAATATACAATCCAAGGGAAGTAATAAGCTTTAAAAGGGAGATAATTTCTAAGCCTGCCAAATGATATATTGAAATTTTATTTCAAGCGGCGTAATAGAGGGCATTGTCGGGCTACCGTAACCTCGTGAAGAGGCCAGTAGGACCTGTAAATAAACTCTGAAACACACACAGGGCATTGTGTTTCAGTCAAACACATCTCTTGTTTTCAATTTATTCAATAAGAACAACAATGATTTCCATTTAAGTGTTTAAAGTACCAGTGTTGCATGTATCAAGATTAATAACAAACCTTTCCATGCAACATGGAAGCTGCATCATGCAAAATAGGGTCTTATGCCATATGTGGCCAGCACAGCTCCAGAACAGCCTGTGTGGCCTACCGGTCTGGTCAGGAGCTACCCTGTCATCTAATTGAGCCATGCTCTGTGGAAAGGGGGTTTCATGCATGTGTGGAAAGTGTTGTCCCAGATTAGCCTGTGCAGTCTGCACAGGCTTATCAAGTATGACACTCTCCCCTAAACTGGATTTTTGCTAAGAAGAGACTTTTTTCAAAAAGAAAATATAAAAGCGAAAACTGTTGTCCCAGATTAGCCTGGGACTGCATAGGCTAATCTGGGATGACACTTTACGCACATGCATTAAGCCCCCTTTTCACAGAGCACGGCTCAATTGGACCATGAAACTTTGTGTGACTGGCAGACAGGGAGGCTCTTCACAAGATTGCGCAGCTGCCCAGGCTGTTCTGTAGCTGTGCTGGCCGCATGAGGCATAATACCCATTTTCTCATGAAAAGGGTTAAAGTGTGAATGTTTAGAATCACATGATCACAAACAAAGACAAGGTAACACAATTGACTTCTTACATAATAAGCAAACAATAAAACAAAATGATATTAAATCACAACACAAAATATTTATTAAACAATAAATAAATGATTATCTACAAGCCAAAACAAACAACTTGCTGACAACAACCCAAAATCAGATGTACACATCTAATTTTTTAGAAAACAAAGCAAGGTTTGTTTGTAAATAAGGAACTGTTGATAATTTATATCAATCATTTTTGATAATCACCTTGCATCTGAAGTATAGCAATTTTTAGTTGTAGATTGCTTTTAAGTGCAGAAAATATTTGTGTTCTAGATTTCAATTCAAAAGCAGCATTTTTGTTTAAGATTTTCATTAAAAAAAACTTTCTGTAACAAGCAATCATAACAAGAGATGTGTTTGTCGGAAAAACAATGCCCCCTATTGCGCCTCTTTAAAGCCATCTATTCAACCTTTGACCTTGAAGGATGACCATGATTTTTCACCACTCAAAAATGTGCAGCTCCATGAGATACGCATGCATTTTAAATATCTAGTTGCTATCTTCAATATTGCAAAATTTGACCTTAACCTTGAAAGATGACCTTGACCTCTCACCACTCAAAATGTGCAGCTCCATGAGATACACATGCATGCCAAACATCAAGTTGCTATCTTCAATATTTAAAAAGTTATGGCCAATGTTAAAGTTTTCGGACGGACGGAATATTTGACATTTGACCTTGAAGAATGACCTTGATTTTCACCTTTCACCACTCAAAATGTTCATGCATTGCAAACATCAAGTTGCTATGTTCAATATTTAAAAAGTTATGGCCAATGTTAAAGTTTTTGGACGGACGGTATATTTGACCTTGAAGGATGACCTTCACCTTTCACCACTCAAAATGTTCAGCTCCAGGAGATACACATGCATGCCAAATATCAAGTTGCTATCGTCAATAGTGAAAAAGTTATGGCCAATGTTAAAGTTTTTGGACGGACAGACGCCATAGACATTTGACCTTGAAGGATGACCTTGACTTTCACCACTCAAAATGTTTAGCTCCAGGAGATACACATGCATGCCAAATATCAAGTTGCTATCATCAATAGTGAAAAAGTTATGGCCAATGTTAAAGTTTTTGGACGGACGGACAGACGCAATATATTAGAAATTTGACCTTAAAGGATGACCTTGACCTTCACCTTTCACCACTCAAAATGTGCAGCTCCATGCCAAATATCAAGTTGCTATGTTAAATATTGAAAAAGTTATGACCATTAAAGTGTTCGGACAGTTCAACTGCTATATGCCGTCCTACCGGGGGCATAACAAGAGATGTGTTTGTCAGAAACACAATGCCCCCTATTGCGCTGCTTTGAAATAAAATTTCAATATGTCATTTGGCAGGTTTAAAAATTATCTCCCTTTTAAAGCTTATTACTTCCCTTGGATAGTATTTTTTTACTTTTGATCTTAAAGGATGACCTTGACCTTTCACCACTCAAAATGTGCAGCTTCATGAGATGCACATGCATGCCAATATCAAGTTGCTACATTGTATCTTCAATATTGCAAAAGTTATGGCCAATGTTAAAGTTATCGGCAAACGGACAGACAGATAGACAGACAGTTCAACTGCTATATGCCACCCTACAGGGAGCATAAAAAGATGACTTTGAAAATTTTCTTGTTTTTTTTTTGTCAACCTCGTATTAAGCCCTATAACACTGGAATGGTCACTCTGTACTGGAATGGTCACTCTATACTGGAATTCTAAAACAATCACAATTTACAAATGGATCAAGCACATACAACAAAACTGTAAATAAAATATTTAAATAAAACTGTAACAATGCAAAAACAATGCTTGAAAAATGTTCACATGAAGTAAAAGACATTTTGATTTAAACACTGTTGATTAACAATACAGATGTTTGCTGTTCATATTTCAGTACTGTATACATAAACAAGGGACAAAATTGTCACAAAACCAGGTTTTCAGTTGAAAAAAAAGTCTTATAAAGGGAGACAATTCAAAATGTGTATTGTTACCCCCCTTGTGTAAAATTGACCTTGATTTCAATTAGAAAACAAGGGCTGTTTGTAAAACATGCATGCCCCCCATATGGGCTGTCAGTTGTAGTGGAATCCATTGTGTGAATACGTTTTTTGTCACTGTGACCTTGACCTTTGACCTAGTGACCTAAAAATCAATAGAGGTCATCTGCCAGTCATGATCAATGTACCTATGAAGTTTCATGATCCTAGGCCTAATTATTCTTTAGTTATTGTCCGGAAACCATTTTACTGTTTCGAGTCACTGTGACCTTGACCTTTGACCTAGTGACCTGAAAATTGTACAGGTCATCTGCCAGTCATGATCAATGTACCTATGAAGTTTCATGATCCTAGGCCTAAGCGTTCTTGAGTTATCATCCGGAAACCATTTTTATCACCGCCGAAAAAAAATTCGGAGGCGATATAGTAATTGGTCCTGTCTGTCTGTCCGTCCGGCTGAAATTTTGTCCGGAGCATAACTCCAAATCAACTCAATGGATTTACTTCAAACTTATAATATAAACAGATGGCAACTAGGAGAGGTGCAGTGACCAAGAACCATAACTCTAACCACCTTAGTTTTTGAATTATCTCCCCTTTTATATTACTTTAAAGTAAATTTTTGTCTGGAGCATAACTCTAAATATACTAAAGGGATTTACTTGAAACTTGAAATATAAACAGATGGCAACTAAGAGAAGTGCAGTGACCAAGAACCACAACTCTATCTACCTTAGTTTTTAATTATCTCCCCTTTTATATAATTTTTAAGTAAATTTTTGTCCGGAGCATAACTCTAAATCTACTGAAAGGATTTACTTGAAACTTGAAATATAAACAGATGGCAACTAGGAGAAGTGCAGTGATCAAGAACCACAACTCTATCTACCTTAGTTTTTGAATTATCTCCCCTTTTATATAATTTTAAAGTAAATTTTTGTCCGGAGCATAACTCTAAATCTACTAAAGGGAATTTACTTGAAACTTGAAATATAAACAGATGGCAAGTAGGAAAAGTGCAGTGACTAAGAACCATAACTCTATCTACCTTAGTTTTTGAATTATCTCCACTTTTATATAACTTTAAAGTAAATTTTGTCCGGAGCATAACTCTAAATCTACTAAAGGGATTTACTTGAAATATAAACATATGGCAACTAGGAGAAGTGCAGTGACCAAGAACCATAACTTTATCTACCTTAGTTTTTTAATTATCTCCCCTTTTATATAATGTTAAAGTAAATTTTTGTCCGGAGCATAACTCTAAATCTACTGAAGGGATTTACTTGAAACTTGAAACTTAAACAGATGGCAAGTAGGAGAAGTGCAGTGACTAAGAACCATAACTCTATCTACGTTAGTGTTTGAATTAAATCCCTTTATTTAATTTCAAAGTAAATTTTTGTCCGGAGCATAATGAATTATCTCTCTTTATTTGTTTTTACAAATATTATTCTACTCTCTAAAACAAATGTTGTCATACAAGCAACCACATTTCAGCGGGGATTTGGCACTACTGTGACAAGCTCTTGTACTATTTCAAGTCACTGTGACCTTGACCTTTGACCTAGTGACCTGAAAATCAATAGGGGCCATCTGCCAGTCATAATCAATGTGCCTATGAAGTTTCATGATCCTAGGCCTAAGCGTTCTTGAGTAATCATCCGGAAACCATCTGGTGGACGGACCGACCGACGGACCGACCGACATGTGCAAAACAATATACCCCCTCTTCTTTGAAGGGGGGCATAAAAAAAGTCTGATAAAGAGAGACAACTCAAAATCAAAATGTGCATTGTTACTGATTGTTCATAGTTATATAGTTGTTTCAAAATCAATCTATTTTTAGTTGTGGCGACCTTGACCTTGGAGATATTGACGTAATTCTTTCATGCGACACACCGTCCAATAATGGTGAACAAATGTGCCAAATTATTTTAAAATGTCACAATGAATGACATAGTAATGGCCCAGACAAGCTCATTTATGGCCATTTTTGACCTTCAAACTCTTGACCTTGGAGATATCAACGTGTTTCTTTCGCGCAACACACCGTTTAATGATGGTGAACAAAGGTGCCAAATGATTTTAAAATCTCACAATGAATCACAAAGTAATGGCCCAGATAAGCTAATTTATGGCCATTTTTGACCTTCAAACTCAAATTGTGACCTAGACCTTGGAGACATCGACGTAATTCTTTCGCGCGACACACCGTCTAATGATGGTGAACAAATGTACCAAATGATTTTAAAATCTGACAATGAACGACAAAGTTATGGCCCAGACAAGCTTGTTCCGCCCGCCAGCCAGCCCACCCACCTGCCGACATTCGCCAATCTAATAACCAGTTTTTTTCTTTAAAAAATCTGGTTAAAACGGATAACAATGTAGAATCAGATGAAAAAATAACATCAAAGACCTGCATATACATAATTCAAGACACATACAATCTCCATCTATTGCACAAAATAACATTCCACATAGTTTGATATCAATAATAAAACAAGAGGGCCTGAAAGGCCCAAAGTCGCTCACCTGAGATAACAAGATATTATTGGGACAAATCTTCTGACCAAGTTTCATGAAGATTGAAAATTAAATCTGGCCTCTAGAGTGTTAACAAGGTTTTACTATAGCCATATAAGGAAAAATGCCCCGCCCCCTGGCAGCCATGTTTTTCAACCAACCGGCATCATTTTTTAAGTCGTCCAAGATATTATCGGGATGAATCTTCTGACCAAGTTTCATGAAGATCAGACAGTAAATGTGGCCTCTAGAGTGTTAACAAGATTTTACTTAAGCCATAAAAGGAAAAATGTCCCGCCCCTTGGAAGCCATGTTTTTCAAGCAAGCATAATTATTTTCGAACTCATCCAAAATATCATTGAGACCAATCTTCTGACCGAATTTCATGAAGATTGGACAATAAATGTGGCCTCTAGAGTGTTAACAAGGTTTTACTAAAGTCATATATAGCCATATAAGGAAAAATGCCCCTGGTGGCCATGTTTTTAAAGCAACCAAATCCATTTTCGAACTCATCCAAGATATCATTGGGATAAATCTTCTGACCAAGTTTCATGATGATTGGAAAATAAATGTGACCGCTAGAGTGTTAACAAGGTTTTACTATAGCCATATAATGAAAAATGCCCCGCCCCCGTGGTGACCATGTTTTTCAACCAACCAGCATCATTTTCAAACTCGTCCAAGATATTATTGGGATGAATCTTCTGACCGAGTTTCATGAAGATCGGACTATAAATGTGGCCTCTAGAGTGTCAACAAGATTTTACTATAGCCATATTAGGAAAAATGCACCGCCCCTTGGCAGCAATGTTTTTCAAGCAAAAGTTACCATTTTCAATCTCATCCAAGATATCATTGGGACAAATATTCTGACTAAGTTTCATGGAGATCGGAAAATAAATGTGGTCTCTAGAGTGTTAACAAGGTTTTACTATAGTCATATTAGGAAAAATGCCCCGCCCCCTGGCAGCCATGTTTTTCAACCAACCGGCATCATTTTTGAACTAGTCCAAGATATTATTTGGATGAATCTTCTGACCAAGTTTCATGAAGATTGGACAATAAATGTGGCCTCTAGAGTGTTAACAAGATTTTACTATAGCAATATATAGCCATATAAGGAAAAATGCCCTGCCCCTTGGCAGCCATGTTTTTCAAGCAAAGGTTACCATTTTTGAACTCATCCAAGATATCATTGGGACAAATCTTCTGACCAAGTTTCATGAAGATCGGAAAATTAATGTGGCCTCTAGAGTGTTAACAAGGTTATAGCCATATAAGGAAAAATGCCCCGACCCCTGGCGGGCATGTTTTTCAACCAACCGGCATCATTTTCAAACTCGTCCAAGATTTTATTGGGATGAATCTTCTGACCATGTTTCATGAAGATCAGACAATAAATGTGGCCTCTAGAGTGTTAACAAGATTTTACTATAGCCATATATAGCCATATAAGGAAAAATGCCCCGCCCCTTGGCAGCCATGTTTTTCAAGCAACGTAACCATTTTCGAACTCATCCAAGATATCATTGAGACCAATCTTCTGACCAAATTTCATGAAGATTGGACAATAATGTGGCCTCTAGAGAGTTAACAAGGCAAATGTTGACGCTGCACAAAGCACGACGCACGACGGACAAAAGGCGATCACAAAAGCTCATCATGAGCACGTTGTGCTCAGGGGAGCTAAAAATGAAACCCTTCTTAAGTTTCAAATATAAGGAGAAACTGTAGAATAAGGTATTATAACAAGACTGCTAGACAATTCATAAATTCATAGTGGCCATTAAGGTGAAATAAAGGTATAAGTGGTGGTAATTTTTAGAAAAATAGAGCTCTTATAGCAAGTTTTAAATAAACTTTGAGAATCAACATAGTTTTTATACAAATGTTGGGACAATTAATCTCAAATAGGGAAAGCAGGAAAAACAGTTCAAAAGTAAGATTGTACTTCCAAAATCCGCACTTATGGCATAAATGAATATTAAGTACTGGTAGTTTTCTTACCTTTCAATAATATATTGGCATATTTAAAAAACAAAATGTAAATGTTGATCAAATGTTAAGGTAAAGACTACCAATCAAATGTATAATAATGTATTTAACTTTAAATCAGTCTTTTATAAATATTGGATTTATTATGAATTAAATAAAACTTATTTTTAGCAATGTTAAAGGTACTGGCCAATTATAAAAAAAAATCGGATGTAAGAGAACAAAATTTTGTGATAGAGAACTCATTTCCCTCACAATTCCAGCTTAAATAGGTTTATAGGTGTGAACCAATGGATAATATCAACAACAACAATAGAGTTCTATAGCAATAAATATGTATATCATATCATATATAATCATTTTAAATCCATAAATTGTTTATTTTTTAAGCCAAAAATTTATTGTAAATAATTTGGCCGTGCTCTGTGAAAAGGGGGTTTAATTCATATGCGTAAAGTGTCGTCCCAGATTAGCCTGTGCATAATCAGGGACAAAACTTTCCGCCTAAACTGGATTATTGCTAAGAAGGACTTCAAACAAAAACTACCATAAATGGGAGTGCAGACTGCACAGGCAAATCTGGCACGACACTTTACGCTCATGCATTAAACCACATGTTCACAGAGCAATACTCATTTATTTAGTGGTAGAAAAAAGCATCTGCCTCCCACTTGTTATAAATATTGTATTGTACTACACATGTACATACATGATTTTCATGTTTTTTCTTCAATAGTATGTACATACGTAAAACCCACAACATTCAGTACATAAACACACAGTAAACAGGGCCTTATGCATGGGCCCAAATTGTCTTCCCAGATTAGCCTGTGCAGTTAGCACATGCTTATCAGGACAACCCTTTCCGCTTTTATGGAATTTAGTGTTCAAAGGATGATCACTGAGCTAATAGAGGTTCATGTTGAGCACCATTGTCCAAGTTGTGTTGTGTGTTTGTGAATATTGTCTCCTCCTCCTCCTCAGTGTCCTCCTCCGACTGAGATCCCTCCGGCATGGCCCGCACGTCATTGTACCACTGCTTGGTGAGATTGGTCATCTGGGTCTTGGCATCACGGACCTCCTGTACATGAAATAGCAACATCAGTTATTTGTTGTTGAAAGGCAAATTTGGAATCAGAAAAGTTTGAGCCACTGGATCAGGGGGGAGTCATGTGTTGGCCATTTAAGTTAAAAAAAACACTAATGTGGGCTTCAAATGTGCATTTCTTAGTGCCAACAATTCTTTTACAAAAGAAAATCAATATTACATTTTCATGTAAAATAGCCCCTGCTATACTATAATATTTATTTTAACAAGAGATGTGTTTGTCAGAAACACAATTCCCCCTACTGCGCCGCTTTTTTTATATATTTTTTTTTTATTATATACCTTTAAAAAATATTACTTCCCTTGTGAAAATGATCTGTACCTGCCAAATGATAAATAGAAATTATCTCCCTTTAAAGCTTGTTACTTCTCTTGGATTTGTTTTTTTACCTTTGACCTTGAAGGATGACCTTGAACTTTTACCGCTCAAAATATGCAGCTCCATGAGATACACATGCATGCCAAATATCAAGTCGCTATCTTCCATATTGCAAAAGTTATGGCCAATGTTAAAGTTTTCGGACAGACATACAGACGGATGGACGGACTGATGGACAGTTTAACTGCTATATGCCACCCTACCGGGGGCATAAAAAGTCTCACATGTTGTTGTGAATACCTGCATTAAGCAACCCCATCTGTTTAACGACCATTACACATTCCTACTGTGCTATTTCTGATAAAGAAGGCAATAATTAGCAACCACCTCTATTCTGTGCCCTAGGACCATATAAGTCTTCTTCCCTTTTTAAAAATGTTTAATCGTTAAGCAACCGCATGTCAGTACTGTAGCAACTGCGCTAAGCAACTGTCCTATTCACTACACAATAAAGCAAAACCGATTGTTATCTGATGTGTATTTTAATTACAAACCTGCTGAGTGAATCTGCGAGTGAAGAACGGCATCAGGTAGCGAGCGTCTATTCTCACAAATCCCTTGGTCTTTGGGGAGGATCGAGAGAAACTGACCTCCGCCTCACTTTCTGTGACCTCTGACAGATGCTCGGAATCCACAGTGTCACCCTTGAACCATGATACAATATAGGTATAACCATAGCAACAGAGGGGAGGCCATAATGATTCATGGTTGAGTAGTTAATATTCCATTTAACTGGTAGTTTATTATATACTATGTAATTTTTTTTAATTACAAATAGCGTCCACTCTTTTAACATTTTTTATATTACATAATATATTTTTGCACAAGTCCCTTATGGAAAGCATTATGAAGGATTCATTTAGATATATAGAGAATAATAGGTTAGTGTTGATTATAGATCAGGTTTATCATGCAAGGCTTAGAAAACAAAAAGCACGAGCCTTGGCGAGTGCTTTTTCGTTTTCGTGCCGAGCATGATAAACCTGATCTATAATCAACACTAACCTATTATTCTATTTATCCCACTTTTTATTCAGTAAACTTTTTTTATTTAAACAAAATAAGTTTTCATGAGTGTTTGTCGTACTTTGATAATGACTGTAGTGTAACCAAGGTCAGTGTATTACTCCGCGTTCCAAAAATAACCGCTGATCAAATAATCATTTTTTTAAATCAGAATATCATTCTGTAACAAAGTGTCGAGCGTTATTAATTACAATTTTAATCATATTGAATTGCAAATCTTTAAGTTTTATGATATCAATATGACATTAAGTTGTTATATACAAGGAACTACATTTGTTTACAACGTAGCCTAACACCACACACAATTCACTTTCGATATCAAACTATCGAGTCGATCACGAGGTGCACAATATTTGCTGCTTTGTTATAATATGTGGTTATTTCGTGACGAAATAACAAAGATTACTTGGATTTAAGCTAATTATATACATTAACATTTTGAATGTTGAAAGTGGCACCAAAGAATTGTGAGGCAAAGTTGTTCGAACTAGAGAAAGACATTTGCTGGTGAAGTGACTGGGTGGGGCGAACATCAAGATCAACTTGTTCGACGGTAGACAGTGGTTGTCTAGGCTGCATTTCGGCCATAGTTTCGGTGCATGAAGGTGAACAAGAGGAATCTGTTGGATTGTAACATTTACTGGACTGAGCAAGAATGATCACTTTTGCTGCTGTTCAACAGATATGTTGGAATAATTGGTTATGGACTGGACATTTTTGTGCCCTGTTATGGCCATGGTTTCAGTGGGTGGAATGTTTGCATTTCGAAGTTTTTGGACCAGTAATTTGCAAACTGAGTGGTTCGTTATTCTCTTGTGCTTGAGAAAGCCGGCGTCTTTTGCCATGGCCTTCAGCATCTGACCTAACTTGTTGACACCCAATTGTTGACGCAAGAATCACCGGGATGCAGTGTCTTTGTGCGTATTGCCAGATAGAAAAGATGCTTTGAAGAAAAATCAGATGGACGCATATCCGAGTACAGCTTGTAAATGAACACAGGATTTCTTGGTCCAGACGATTGTTTTCTACGGTCAAAGGGGAGCAACTCGAACTGACTTCTTCAAAGGGGAGCAACAACAACAGAACCTATTTGCATAGTGTTAAATTTACCTAATACTAGGTTTTAATGACAATAAATGACAAAAAACTCGTTTTTGCTACTTTCCTTTGTTTTAAGGTCATTAAGATTGACAAACATTTGAGATTGTTTTTATTATTGATGCACTTGGCAAATACAGGTGACGAGGTGCGTGGGAAAAAGTAGTCCCGGTTCGGCAGTTGATGACGTCATTTCGTGCCATTGATTATAGCCTTGCCGTTGATTATAGATGAAATTTAATCAACGGGGCTTTAATCAACCGATTTCGCTGTAAAAGTGGGATAAAAATGAATATCAAAATGTTGAAGATCTATAATCACTCAAAACCAACAAATACTTTGTAAGATAAAGTTAACCCATCAATACATCAGTGTTCTTTATAGCAATAGTAAAAATTTCAAAGCTAGATGTGGTATGGAAACATTGATTTAACGAGATACAAAATGTTCAGACAATAAATGTGACCTCTAGAGTGTAAGCAAGGTTTTCCTAAGCTTTTATTTGTTGTGGGACGATATATTCCATTTTAATTTTTGGCTACAATATCCAAATATTTACCAACCACCAATCGATAAGGGCAGCGTCCGAAGCATGACCTATGTGTCATGAATTATTGTTATGCTATAAATAAGGAGAGCTCAAAGGAGGACGTCATGCTCTTAGCGACTGAGCAGGATAAACATATTTAAAGAAACAGAGCGTGCGAAAATGAAAGTTTATGTGGGGCAATACATAACTGAATAGAACTTTGTCAAGGAAAGAATGGGGATTTCCCATGATTTGGAAGTTGCCTGTTATCTACTTTAATATTGCCCTGACCTAATAGAAAGCACAGGCAAGTGCGCTCCAAATTATGCAAATTTACCCAAACAAAATTACTCCAATCCTGACTCAAGATCATCCGTAAAATGAAACAAGATGACATCATGAAACCTTTTTCAGATGCTAAAGAGTAGCAGAATGTTTGTATTTTAACGTTTTTACACCAATTTTACTTGTTTCAGGGTCTTCCTATTGTAATTAACTTTCATATGGCACGTTTTGTTGTTGAAAGTTTTTCTATAGCATAATAGTAGTGGGCAAAGTTTATGGATATTTAATCTGCTATGCAATCTTAAATAACCTAAACAATCAATGCTTTTGTCGGAGTTAATATAAGAACAGTGACTATGATACTTAACACTTACAAATTCTTTTGTTTTACTCAGAGATATTTCACCATCTGTTTTCTTTTTTCGACTCATTTTTTCTTTCTTCTCTGCCTTTAAAAACTGAAATTGGCAAAAACAATTGGCAATACAACAATAGGCAATACAATTTTAACAGTTTCTTTCAACAGTTACTATATTAAAAGACATTAAATAAAATTGATGACAAGAAAAAAACTAACTCCACAAGTGTGGATTTGCTTTATTTGGCTGACATTACATTTTGTGGATTACCTTAATAGGACATATTTGTTGGATCTTAATTTGGTTGATTTAATACATTGTCTGATATAACATTCCTGATGCAACCATCCATTGAACTTTTTATTTTGTGGATTACAAGACTCACACAAATCTACTTAAATTATTGTCAGACGGTTAATAAAGGTTTTACAGTATATAAACACATAAATTGTACTTTCTTCTAAACCAACATTCTCAAAAGACATGGCAACATCACCATACATATCAGAACTGTTCTAACTTAACCTTTAATTATTATGAACACTTTATCAATTATTCAGCGGCCCTGACTGATAAAGACTGAAGTTTCATGATGAGCACATTAAAAACTGAATTATTATACCTTTCAATAATTTTTATTTAGCTGATTTAGTAAAAAGGCATTTCGTGCTAAACTAACCTATTCACATAATAAAATCAAGTCTAGCATGGCAGTCAACTGCTTGGATAACATAATTCTTTGTTAAAAACAATATATTTATGATATAAACATCATTTGTAGCCTATATAAACTCTTGGGTACTAGTATTCTTAAAATGTCTAACAACATTCTTCATTCTTAAGTCTAAGTATGGGTTGTTAAATACAGGCCATTGGCTAGTGGATTACAACAATAAATGTGAAGGCTGTAACGCTGTTGACTCACTTTCATAATGGGCATGGTGGCCCCTCCTAGGAAGATGATGGTGAACAGCACAATGATGAGGGTTGTGGTCACTATCACATACTTTTTCTCCTTCGACTCAAACTCCAGGTGCAGACTTAGAGCAAAGGCAATGGCTCCTCTTAAACCTATAAACAAAACATTATTGTCCGTTCAGCTAGGGGAGGTATGACCACAACTAGCCCTTTACCTTTCAGATACACACTTTGACGTGTATTCAGTCCCATGGTAAAATCTAACTAAATTTAAGTACATTGTTACTAGTTTAACCCTTTACCACTTTGTCTTAGATATGTATTTTCACGGATTTGTATTCCCTTAGAAAGTTACATTTAATTAAATACATTTCTTACTAAATTCAAGTTTGAAAGGCTTCATTTCCAACCCTTAGTTACTGATGAGTAGCAAAGAGCATAAAACCTGAACCTGCCATTTTTACTTTGCTTTTGAGTGGGAAAGGGTTAAAATGTTAAAGGCTACATTTCCAATGTTAATGCACTACTGATCAACAGGCAGAATAAAGCCTGAACAGACTGTGAGTTACTTGCCAGCTGTTCTGGTTATATTCTGCTTGCATATAGCCATTTTTACTTTGCGTCTGAGCAGGAAGGGTTAAAATAGGCCACACCCTGCTCAACAGCTACTATGACGAACATTTCCAGCTTTCTCTGGCCCATGTATTACTCATAGTTTTATGATAACCATGGTTAATCTGCTATTTCACATAAATTTGATAAGCATTTTGAATTTAACACTGGCCATTTCAGTGCATCGTATTAACCACTTCTAAAGAATTCAAGCTTCATAGCGAAGTGTCTTGCAACAAAGAAAGAGAAATGTATCTCCAAAGTTCAACCAAGTTTAATCTAAGCAATGTAAACACGTAAAATTTGTGTACAAGTAGATCTAGCAAAATTAAGTTTTTATGAAATCGCATAGCAAATTTAATTTCCAAGTCTGCAGCAACCCTTTGAGAAATCAGTGTAGTGTAACCTGCACATACCACTAAACCACATGATGAACTGCTGTTTCCTGGTGATCTTGTGCTCCCGGAAGTAGTTGGAGATGAAAGACAGTGGGAAGATGTTGGCAGCTCGACCAAGAAGGATCAATATCTAAAAAAGGGTTAGAATATCTTACGAAGGAAGTCCAGTAAAAACACTTGATATTGTACAAAACTAGAACAATTATTATATATTTAATTAAAACAACAAGTTATGCAAAAAAGGACAACATTTAATAAATTCATATTTAATTGCAGATGTTTTTAAAATGTACTTATTTAGCCTTAAGGGGCCAATATATTTCAAAATATCAAATATAACAGTAAACTGCTGAAGTAATTTCATATCTTCTGAGCAAGAATTGAACAAGTGAAATGGTTGTACAGTTTTTTAATTTTTATTTTGTTATCTTCCAAATAAGGATTGAACAAGTATCACAACTTTGTTTTAAGCTTTATCTAATGACATGGTCCATGAATAAAAATAATAATTGTCCAGGATCATGTATGGTTCATAACATTTCTGCAAATACCCGGTAGTATTTTTTATAACTGAATAAAAAAACACATTCTGAAAATATTTCAACACATATTGAGCAAGAGTGAACCTATTCTATTTGATTGTCTAGCAGACAAAATACTGCAAAATCATTTTAATATGTTCATCAGCATCAAATTAAGTTGTAAATAACATTATTTTGTGGACTTGTTAATGCACAAATATCTGAATTTTGCCAAAAAACAAATCGTTTGAATATGCTTTGATAATAATTTGATTTAAACAAGAGCTGTCACCATAGGATGATTTATGCCCCCTATAAACGCTAAGTTAGAAGTTATGAGCTTTTTTCGAAACCTAAACGCAGATTTCGAAACCTAAACGCAGACCCTAAGTCAAGGTCAAGGTCACAGGGGTCAAAATTTTTGTGCGTATGGAAAGGCCTTGTTCATATACACATGCATGCCAAATATGAAATTGCTATCTGAAGCGACATAGAAGTTATGAGCATTTTTCGAAATCTAAACGCAAAGTGTAACAGACAGACATACGGACGGACGGACAGTCCGATCACTATGTGTCCTCCTTCAGGGGCATAAAAAATGTCTTAGAATATCAAAATAAATCAGAAAGCCACATAAACTAGAGAGCAGACACCATGCTAAATCCTTGAAATGCACTAAGTGACCCAGTGACCTAGTTTTTGACCCGGCATGACCCATATCCGAACTTGACCTAGATATTGTCTAGATACAACTTCTGACCAAGTTTGGTAAAGATCTGATGAAAACTATTTGAATTAGAGAGCGGACACGAAAAGTGTGACAGACTGACAGACTGACAGACAGACTGACAGACAGACTGACAGACAGACTGACAGACAGTGCGAAAACTATACACCCCCTTTTCTTCGAAAGGGGGCATAAAAATATGTTTCTGCAAGTGGGGAGAGGGAGTAACTTGCAGGAGTTAATCACATGCCAATTAACTAGTCCATTGTAATGAAAAACAAAATTATATTTAATGTAAGCTTATTATGGTGCTTAATTTTCAATCAAGCTTAAGTGCTTTTAAATATTTCTGATAATGTTAAGAACATTCATTTATTAGAAATGACACTTGTACAGCGGCTCCAAAAGATATTTACAGGAAATGAAAAGTGTCAGCTAAGGACACAATTTAATGATCTCCGCTTGTATAGAATCTGGATTTATCTCGATTGCGAAACCAACACAGGTTATGTGTGTCATTGTATGGTAACATTAATGTCTTTTGTGGCTACCGTTATTTGGTGTTAAAAAAAATTAACATCAGGAATATTTGTTCGTTGGGATCTTAAATTCGTATATCAATCTACCCACAAAATCTACAAAGACTTAAGTCACATGATTAATTATCATTTTGCAGTAGTTTCCATCTTGACTCTCAAAGTACACCCAATTAGTAAGTCACATGCCTATTGCAAGACAACACACCAACACCAAAACGGAATATTAATATCCAGACTACAACATGAATTCATTAAAACAGCAAACGATTTGTCAATTCATATGTAACATAATGAGCCATGCTCTGTGAAAAAAGGGGTTAAATGCATGTGCATAAAGTGTTGTCCCACATAAGCCTGTGCAGTCTGCACAGGCTAATCAGCAAAGACACTCTCCGCCTCAACTAGTTTTTTGCTAAAAAGAAACTTTCTTTAAACAGAGAATATCATACAAGCTGAAAGTGTCATCCTGTATAGCCTGTGCAGACTTGGACTTGCTACGCTAATCTGGGACGACACTTAACGCACTAGCATTAAACCCCCCTTTAACAGAGCATGGCTCATATATATTTGTTGAGTGACCATAAAATATGTGTTTCATTCTTCAATATAACAGCTTTTTACAACAGAATAACACCACCATGGATTTTGTTTAAGAAACTAAATTGTATGAAAAAATATATTCACCCTTGTGAAAAATACTTATTATTTACATATAAATAAATGTTAAATTTGTAAGTAAGACCGAACAAAATTAAACAAAGCACACTTACTATACTCCAAACTATCAGAGCAGGCTCAAATACTAGCGTGAAACTAAAAAATGCCAGGCCAATGTAAGCAAACACACATGTCTCTGCAATAAACAAATACATGGCCTAAATTAAACTTATGAAAAGTGTGGACTGGTCTTGATTAACGTACTATCACACTATTAATCCTAAACTACAACATTAGTATGGGAAATACACTGTCACCAAAACACAAATAGATCATGCTGTGTTGTTTATATAAAGTTTCAACTTTTCAGACTTCATGCTTATAGGTAACTACAACGTAAAACTGTTTTTTTTCCACATATATCTTTAAGTTACTAGCAGATACTAAGTGAAACAGTAAATTTTCCATGTAATGTAAAAAAAAAAAATATTTAATGAACCTTAAGGCCTAATTATTTTATTTTAATATTGTTTGTTTCCCTTCCGCAACTCATGCTTATGTAAGTTTGGTGGTTATGTCGGACAATTATTTCATTTTTTTAAGGTTTTGTTTAGTTTTTGATATTTACTAAGACTATTTGTCTGTTTGCAAAGTCATGGTATTTTGTTCGTAATCAATCACAAATGTTTGTTCATTAACACTGACAATTTACTTAATAAGTTCCTTTTGATATATGTATGCCTCCAATTTTGCCAAAATACACGATGTTGGTTGTTCTATTTTCTTCAGCCCCATTAAAATTTAAAATAATGCAATCT